>NW_006494611.1:15510454-15515611 GCF_000325575.1 Pteropus alecto | reverse complement strand
CAATGGCATTTTCCCAATAACTTAAAAGTGGTTCTATTCCTAGTGTAATTTCCACAAATAGTGTGTTTACTTGCTGTTCTTACTATATTTTCAAACAGTTAAAATGCTTGAGCACTTCCTTTTCAGATGAAATTAGATAATTTAATTCTTTTAAATGCTTATTACAATGTGTCTGTATACCTGTTATACCCCCTTTTCTAATATTCCACACTGAGACATTGTTCAGAAATGCTTTTTAATTTTCATCATCCTTAAATCTAGAGTCAATTGAAGCTGATATGTTAAATACTGGGTCTAGTTTTCTTTCGTCTTTCAGAGTTTCGTGGAATGGGAAACTAATCTAGTACAAATGAAGATTAAATATTTCTGGGCAACGTATACTAAATAGATTATTTATCCATAGACTTCACATCAGTCCACTGGAGCAGGAGTTGTACACATTAGAAATGTAATGGGATCAGCCTAATATTGTTTGGGGTCAGTTTTCTTCTGCTGTATTTTTTAGAATGGGGATGGGGCCTAAGTGTCCTTATGAAGCTGTGGTCCACGACAAGAGCCTGTGAGGGGAGCACCAGTGTTCCGCTGCGTTCCTGCATCTGGCAACACAACAGCAAGCACCAGTTTTTAATAGAGTAGCCCTCACGTTAAATACAAGTGTCATAGAATATATTGTACAGTTATGTTGCTAATTTTCCTTTAAAATATAAGATATAAGCTTTTTTTTTTTTTTGTCAAAAGTGGTAACATCTTAATACAAATAAAAACCTTTTTGTGGTTGTAAGATTTAGCTTATAAATCATTCAAATTGAAGTGAAAGATTACCAGGTCATTGTTAATGACTTAGTCTATTAAGAATATATGTATTTTTGTAAAGGAAAAGCACTTGTAGATATTTAATCAGTACAAGATATATGTCTGTTTTGCAGAAATAAAATGCTGCTTAGAGATTCTCTTTAAATATTTTTTATTTTTGTGCTCAAATGTATTTTCTGTTGATCTATGGAATGTTCTGTACAAAGCTGTATGGTCGTACTGTTGGGCTAGATACTTTTGTTTTTTAAAATCTGGACTTAGCCAAGTATATTTGACCATGTTAAAATTAGTATCTTTGTTATTAAAAAATTTGATTGCATAATTTATTGTCTGTCATCCTTAATATTAGTAATAGGTTTCAACCTGTTTAAAAGTATCCATTAAGTACTACCCTAGTAAATTTTATTGAAATTTGTTGAATATTGGAAATCATAAACATTTCCTAAAGCTTCCTGAGCTCCTTAGCTTTAAGATGGCAGACTGCTCCTCAAATAATACTTGAAGTGTACATATGTACACTTTAGAACAATTTCTAAATTGTTTAACAATTGTTAATCAAATCCAAAGAATCTTTTGAATGTAGTTGAGTATCAAAGAAAGGCCCAAGTGAATTGAAAGGCTGCTTTCTTCATCCAATTAGATAACAGCTTTGTTTTAATACCTTTGTGTATACTTGCCTCAGGAATTCTAGTTAGGCTAAAGTAAGACTTTCAAGTCAGCAAAGTTGCAGTGATTCATATCTCTGCCTTACTGTTACTTTGATGCCTGAAGCTTTGTCTTGTCTTAGTGATGCCATGGAGGTGGGTAGAAGCCCCAGGGATGGAAAGTACCATCTTAGTAATGTTTCATTCCTTCCATCTTTTAGCTTCAGCCTCCTCCACATGTTGCAAAATGGGAAAGAGCACGGAAGATTATGCATGAGAACTGCTCAAAAATGTAACACAAAAATGTAACACATTTTTTCACATCACTGGCCAGAACTCACTGGCCTTACCTACCTGAGGGTAAAGCCTCAGGGAATGGAGGACATAGTCAAGCCCCAAGGAAAGGGACAAGCTCTGTGGCCTGCTTATCAATCTGCCACACTTGCACTTGAGGAAAGAGGAGTCCATTTCACCCAGTCCTTAAGAGTGTTTTGTCAACACAGTCTCAGTTCTGGTCTTTCCACTAGTTTACAAAGGTCTTGTACTCCGGCTAGGCTAGAGAAGCTGGGAAGCCAGCCTCTGCTTTTTAAATGGCTGGGGAATTTGCGGACAGTATCGTGCTAGAAGCCACATAGAATCCTGCATGACACCCATATCTCTTGCATGGGATTTGTGGTGCCACAATTGCCACCATAACCAAATGGACAATCAATGTACTCCGATTTGCTGTGAGCTGAAATACTGGCAAATAATTTAAATCTTGCTTACCTAGAGCTATGCTAATCACATGGGAGCTCATAAAACTCATTCCCACTGAATGTGCTAATACAGAAAGGATCCAGCATAGGGTTTAGCACAAAGCAAGCATTTTACAAGTGTCTTCCCTCTCTCACACTCATTTAATAATCAGAACTCTGAGAGAGGCATTCTTAGTCCAGTTTTAATGATGTGAAAGTGAATGTAAACAACTTGGAATCACCAGAGATGCATTTGGGTCTTTAACACAGGTCTTTCTCTTAACAAGGGTGATTCTGTGCTCAGGGCCACTGGCTCTCCGGGTCTGAGAGATCTAGAAGGTTGCGCTCAGACCTCCTGGCCCCTCCAGCATAGAGGATGAACACTTGGAAGCCTGTGGGCACCTAAGATGACACAGCATGTATGTCATTCCTGTGGTCGACACATTGTTTTGAGCACCACTGTATACCAGGCGCTGTGCTAGGTTCTGGGGATACAGGTGGTGGTGAGCCGACCAGATTCTACCCTTACTCTAATGGAGCTTTCAGAATGGGGACAGACTCGACATTAAACACAAATAAGTAACGAAAGAATGGTAAGTGTTCTGAAGAAAATTGTAAGAGAACGGGAGGTACAGACTTTTCTGAGAAAATGACATTTAAACGGATGCATGAAAGAGAAGCCGGAGCTAGCCAGGCAAAGAGCAGTGGCAAGAGTATTCCTGAGAAAAAGTAATTAGAGCTCCCTGTAGCCCAGCCACACGCAGAGAGCCAGGGTGGCCAGGGCGAATGACAGAGTGACAGGAGAGGATGCCGGAGAGAAGGGGCGGGGTCACGAAGACACTTTTAGGCCCTCTTTACAAGCTTGTATTCTGAGCACGACTGGAGAATTTTAACCGAGATATTAACATAATCTTGTTTATATTTTTAACTTTTCACTCTGGGAGCTTTGTGAAGAATAGATTATAAAGGCTGGTGGGGTGGGGTGGGTAGGGGTCTATCATAAAAATGGGAACAGGTTAAAAGCCCAGAGCAGTGGTCCAGCTAAGGAAAAACGGAAGGTCCCAGACCACTGTCGCTGGTACTCAAGATGAACATAAGTGGCCATGGAGAAAAGTGGGTTCCTTTGCACAAACCCTCCCTTACCCCAGCCGCAATGTGCCTAAATTCAGTGTAACTTAAGTTTTTAGGTCATGGGTGAAGCTCGAGGGGGAATTCAGCTCAACAGAGTGAGAAGGAGCCGTGGAACTGGAGAGAAGCGGCCTCGTCCAACCCCCACCCCTTCCTTAGGAAACCTGGAGCAGGAGCAGCAGGTGGGAGAAAGGATCCCGAAAAGCCTTCTCCAGCAGCCCCACCCAGGGCCCCGTAACCAGGGCCCCCGCAGAAGCTGCAGCCCTGCCCTTCCTAGAGGCTCAGCCTCCAGCTCTGCGGAGCGGGGCGGGGGGAGGCGGCGGGGCCGGGGTGGTCTTCAGGAGCTGCCTGCTCTCCTGTCTCCACGGAGGTCCTGGCTGCCCTTTCCCCACAGCCCTGTCCTGTCACAGGCGCTGGAGTGATGCAGCTCCAATTCCAGTTTGGGTTCCACCCCTGATTACCTGAAAGATGGGTGAATTACAGTTTCTCCTCAATGGAAAATGAGACCCCAATGTAAATGGGACGCTAAACTAGCAGAACCCACGAGATGTAAGTAAAATACCTGCCTATTTAACTTGTGTTTCTCACAGTCCCCTTCCACTGGATAAAAGTGTCAGCAGCGCTGGAACTTTCTCAGCACAAAACACAGTCTCAATTCAGAAATTAGAATGTCCAGCTCAGGGTATTAATCAATGTTTCCATATTCACTGCAAGATTATACTTCTTCCCTGCTCCTGATTAGGAGCTGGTAAAGGGTCACCTTCTTCTAAAAATAGAGGGGGGCAGTTTCCCTCCCTCTCTTGTCCCTGGTTTGAGCAGGTGTAAGCAGCTCTAGGCAATCTGGACCTGACCAATACTCGCAGGTCCTTCTCTCTGCAGTCCCTCTGGATTCTTTGGTGGCTCCTCTCTCGGACTCTTCAACCGTCACTCATCTCGCAGGGATGTTCCTCTATTTCAGCGGGCTGTTCCTGGTGACCCTCACCTTCTGTTCCAGGTGTACAGCCCACAGCCTCTTACTCTGGGGGTTTTCTCTTCCCACATGCTGCCATCTCACACAGAATTCTTTCTAAGTGGTTCCTAGCTGATATTCCTACTGCAGGTCCTTCATAGGGCCACCAAGTGTCAGGCACACTGACCTACTGTCAAAGATGAGTCTGTTTCTCATCAGCCCCGTAGCAACACCCTCTCCCTCTGCAGGCCCTGCGCCTGGGGCTGAGAGGCCCAGCCTCTGGCTTTTATCTTGCTCTCGCTGTCAGTAATACATCTCAAGCCCACCTGAGGTGCTGTTGAAGTGAGATATAAATGGCCCAAGGACACTGTCCCTTTCTGGTTCTTAAAAATGTGTTCACTGAAAAATGTCTGGAAGCTGCCCCTGGGGGCTTCCATCTGAGGCAGCCCCAGAGCTTTGGGTTGAAGGTGGTGGTGATGGGGGAAGCGAGCAGGGATCCAGGAGTCAGACCAAGGAGGTCCAACGTCACTCCTAGTTCAGTACTCACCAGCTGTGTGACCTTGGGCAAGGCACTTCCCCTCTCTGGCCCCTGCTTTGGCTACTACACCCTGGACCTCCCTTCTTTTAACACCCGTCTCGATTGCAGTGACTTGCATAGCATCTGTCTTCGCAGCCAGGCTGGAAGCTCCCTGAACACCCACTGGTCTGTATCATTTAGCCCTATGTCCAGGCCTTTTGCACAGGGTCTGGCCCTTGGTAGCGCTCGAGAAAAATAAAAGCCTGAATAGTATGAGCAATGACTTTTCTATACTGTGAACTCACAGATACTGTTCTCAATGGAGAAACGGCTGCACGACCACCTCTGTCCTTGCACCGGGAAGAGGGG
>NW_006494611.1:15433282-15510395 GCF_000325575.1 Pteropus alecto | reverse complement strand
GGGGCGGTATTCAGCCTCTTAGAAGAGTCTGCAGACCACAAGCTCCATGACACATTCGTTTTCTTTTTGGTCTTTTAAGAAACTTTCAAAAGTTCGATAACCAACTGAGGATTTGGAGGGAGGAACATGTCCTCTGACTCGGGTGCTCAGAATACAGGATGTTGGGAGGAGGAAAAGTGGAGGTTCGTGGTCTCTGCCCTGGGAAACGACAGAAGGGGGTGCTCCTCGGTTAAAGTCACATACCCCAGATCACCTCAAGTTGGTGTCTGGGCAGAAAGATAGCTGTGCGTCCCCTCACCTCTGCTCAGGTGGGATAGTTTGGGGAGGCCTTGGCTCCCTGGATATCTTAACAAGTCAGTCTCCATTCTGGGTTCACATGGGTTTCAGTGGATCCAAATAACCTGGGTGCTGGCGCCAAGGCCCAGCTTCCCCCCGTCCCCGCTCTCCCCCCACCTCACCCCAGCAGGTCCATGAAACCACTCAAGGTCAAAGGGAGCAGGGCTGCCCAGGGGAAGAATGCCACTCCTCTGTCCTCCAGGATCAGGCTCAAGGGCGCTGGGTAAGAACAGAGGATGGCTGTGGGTGTGACTTTATACATAACTCTAAAATATTTAGGTACATGGTATGTGGCCTCCATTTGTATTCTTGCTTCAAGCCCTATAAATTGAGGGGTGTGTCTGCATGGTTACTCAATGTTCAAGCTGAATTAGTCATGAGCTATCATTCCTTTATGCCTTTAATTCCCACCCCACCCCCCTTTTTAGCTCCTACTATGTGCTAAATATTGTGTTGGTACCAGGTCCTTCAAGGATTTCATTGTCCAGTGAAGCTGACACATGGACAAGTAAATTATAATGCTGTATGCTCAGAGCAGTGATAGAAATGTGTACAGGCTATTAAGGAGCACAGAGAAAAGTGTCTAAAGAAGGAAGATGTCAGGTTAGATTTAAGTGCCTGCCTCACCCAGACTGAGGACAAATTTGACTGCCAATCTGGAATCCAAGTGCTTTCTGGGAAAACTAGAAGAATCCACAAAAAAAAAAAAAAAAAAAATCGAAAAAAAAATAATTACAACAGCTGCAGAAAGTGCTATGATTAAATGTTTAATATTTGATAGGCAGTGTGCTGAACCCCTTACATGTATTATCTCATTTAACCCTTATAAATAACCTTATGAGGTTTCATTATGCTCCTCATTTTGCAGATGAGGAAACTGGCTCAGACAGGTTAGGTGATTTGTCTAAAGTCACATAGGTAGTGACTTTCAGAGCTGGGATTTGAACCATGGTTTCTATTAAGCAACAGTTGTGTGCCTTTTATGCGCCAGGCACTGTTCTGTGTCATGCATACAAAGGGATCTTCCTGGCACTCATTATTCCAAAAAAGCAGGGGCCTGCGCATTCCACAGACTTCTCAGCTACTAAGCTCTATCGAGCATATTCAACAGCGGTTGGGGTTTGTGACACATTAAACGAAAAGCACCTCTCAGAAAAGATAAAACGACCAACGTGTGAGGCTCCAGGAGGAGAGATGTAGGCACTCAGGGCTGCTCAGTCTGGAATAGCGAAGAAAGAGAAGGGCACAGGGGTGTCTATAAAACAGCATAAGGCCGACACATCCACCTGTCCGTCTCCCACAGGACACAGTGCCTAGACACACAGATACACCCAAACCTTTCCTCAGCGCCCAATTTATTTGTTCTCTTAGCAGACTTCGACAATGATGACCGTTGCTTCCTTGTTGAAGAAGTTCTCTTCTCTTGCCTTTCATGATCAACTCTCTCCTGATTCTCATTCTTGTTCTCTGGCCACCAGGGAAAGAATTAGGTGGAAGCGAGGGAAATGCCTAGACCACAAAGTATAAGGAGGCATTTACTCTCAGGGTCATGCAAATGCCTCCTTCTTCCGCTGGGTCTTTAACTGTGGACAGTCTTTCCGACTCAGTCCTGGGTTCTCTTCCCTGTGTGATCTCACCTAGGCCCTCAGCTTCAGTGACCACACCTGTCAGAGGACCTGCACATTGATTTCTCAGACCCCATCACTCCTCTGAGCCCCTGAGCCAAACATCCAACAGCCCACTTGGAAGCCCCTCTTAGCTCTTTCAAAGACATCTTAAACTAAACATTCTCAAAACAGAAATTAAGATCCTCTCTCCCAAGACAGTCTTTTCCCAGTACTCCCAGCTTCAGTGAATGGTTCCATCATCTACCTAATTCCCCATACCCGAAACCTGGGACACAGTCCTCTTCCTAACCCTCCATCCAACCCACTGAGTACTGTCTTTACCTCAATATCTTTGTATATGGCCTACATCTACTCTACTACCTCCCCAATCTAATCTACCATGTTCTCTTAGTTGGGTGGCTGCAAAAGCTTTTTATCTGGTCCCATATGGGCTCTCACCACTTCTCCACTACCCCTTACACCCATTCTCTATTTCCAGAACAATGTTTTCAAATTGCAAATCTATTTATAGCACCCCATCCATCTCCCTCCACCCTTTGCTCAGAGCCTTTTAAAGGCTTCCCATTTGGTCTTAGGATAAATCAAAATCCTTAACATGGCCTATGAGGACCTTCAAGTTCTGCACTCTGCCCACCTCTCCAGCTTCATCTTAACAATTCTGTACCCAATTCAAAAGTGTGTGTGGGGGTGGGGGATCCCCACATCAACAAATTCTCTGTAATACCAGCTCGGCGTCCCACAATTGAATTCAACTGTGACACTATCTACCTGGAGAACCCATAAGTTGAGGGCTCAGATCTCATAGGTTGAGGGCTCAGTCCTACAAGACTGCCCCCATCCCTTCAGATGTCAATCGAAAGACCAGATTGTCACCTGTGCTTCTGACTCACTATAGACTGAAGGTTCCATGACTCCCTCCTGGGGTTGATTAATTTACTAGTGAAACTCAGAGAACTTAGAGAAACATTTTACTTACTAGATTACCAGTTTATGAAAGGATAAAACTCAGGAACAGACAGATAGAAGAGATGTACAGGGCAAGGAATGGAGAAAGGACTGCAGAGTTTCCATGTCCTCTTCAAGCATATGCCACCGTCCCCCCATCTTCATGCATTCACCAATCCAGAAGCTCTCTAAACCCTGTCCTTTTGGGTTTTTATGGACACTTCATTACATAGGCACGATTGATTAACTCTTTGGCCATTGGGGACCAATTCAACCTCCAGCCCCTTTCCCTTCCCAGGAGGTCAGGGGGTGAGACTGAAAGTTCCATCCCCTTAATCACATGGTTGATTTCCCTGGCAACCAGCCCCCACCCTTAGGTGCTTTCCAAAAGTCACCTCATTAACAAAAATTCAGCAGGGTGGTTGAAAGGGTTTTTTATGAATATCAAGACGCCTTCATCACTCTAATTGCTTAGGAAATTCCAAGGGTTTTAGGAGCTCTTGTCAGAAATAGGGACCAAGACCAAATATATATTTCTTATTGTAAGTCACAATATCACAAACATGATTTACGAGTTCCATCCAGACCCACCTGGCTTTTTTGTGCCCCTTATCTTTGCTAGTTTCTCCTCATTATTGAGGCTTTGTTCATACTCCCCCTCTGCTTTACCTAAGTAACTCCAAACAACTCTTTCTTCAGCTTAGGCATCATTACCTAATGAATTAACCCTTCCCAACTCAACTCAGGAGACCCTTCTTCATGGAAATCTTTTCAGACCTCCATGATGGGGTTAGAGGTTCTGGTAGATATCAGATTCCTCATCATGTCACAGTGGCAACTTTATGCTTGTGGGATTGGATTAATAGCTCCCTACTAGCCTGTTGAGTTTGATGACGTCTGCTGAATTCACTGCTGAATCTCCAGGGCCCAGCACTGTGCGTATGTCAAAGCAGGCACTATAAGAATACTTACTGAATGATTGAATGAAATAAATTCAGTGTAATGTACAAAATAATTTGATATAAGTCTGACAATTTGAATTTGACAATGCTTATTGGGCTTCCACGAAACATATAGTCTGAGTGATAGCAAATAGTAACAAATAAGAACCATCTAATATTAATTTCATGGTGCTCAGATCAGATAATTTGGTCCAACTGTGGGATTTATGGGACAGAGGTTCATGAAAGGCTGACAAAGAGGTTGGACAATCACATTCTGTAGTCAATTATTCTCCTATCTTGTTCTGTTTGCACTCTTCACTAAGAGCTGCTTTTCTTGACATTTTGTTTTTAGAACTCTTCCCTAATCCTTCCCTTTTTCTCCCCTATGAAATTTTCACAAACTTCATCATCAGAATATCAATCTAATATGCATGCCTTTTGATCCAGACATCCAGGCTGAAGCTTATAGAAATACTATTATCATTGCAAATGATATAATACAAAAGAATATTCAGTGTAGCATTTTTTGTAATGCAAGAAAATAGAAACATTATAAATGTCCAACAACAGAGGAAAAGATTAATAAATTCTACTATAGCATTGTAAAAAAGTCTATATGTTCTGATGAGGAGGGTTGCATATAATATCTTGATAAAGAAGAAAAAAGGAATTTGAAGCACAATATCTATTTTATGATCCTCCTCCACACACACAATAAATGAGTATATATTTGTATAAGCCCAGTAAAAATCTGGAAGAATACACAGTAAATTGTAATAGTGGTTACCTGTGAGAAAGGTAGTAGAGGGAGCTTGGAAAGGTAGCCTCATTTCTTGCTTTCTACTCTTCTGCATTTTCTGAACTTGTGGCAAAAGCACATTGTTCCTAACTTTAAAACTCCAACAGT
The DNA here is from genome assembly GCF_000325575.1 of Pteropus alecto. Taxonomy (NCBI): domain Eukaryota; kingdom Metazoa; phylum Chordata; class Mammalia; order Chiroptera; family Pteropodidae; genus Pteropus; species Pteropus alecto. The sequence continues at coordinate 15,505,635 of NW_006494611.1, read as the reverse complement.
ATAGGTAATATATTCACTTGTTTATTATCCATTTCTCCCCACCAGGAAGTAAACTTCACGTGGTCAGGAACTTTGTCTTTTCTCACTGATGTGTCTCTTGTGCTTAGAACAGTGCCTGATACACAGTGAGTGCTCAATGCATATTTTTTTATGAATGTGAAATCTATTTTTCAAAAAGAAAATGTTGTTTTAACAAAATCTGTCTTCCACATCTCCTTCCACTGTGTGTACTTACATGAGACTAACTGGGTGCCAAGGAATCTGAAATTCCCTGTATCCATGTGGTAGGCCCTGAATCAAGGTTGGCCCCTTCCACATCATTGGTTCTCATGGCAAATGAGTTGCAAACTCAAGTTCTCCCACATGAGTGTAGAAAAGCCCAATAAGCTCCCAGTTCTCAACTGATAAAGCTTCAAGTAACAAAAAAATGGGGAGTTTAAAGAGAAACCTTGATACTGGAATAAAGTTCATCCATTCAAAAATAGGAGCTAAAAAAGAACACGGTAACAAACAAGGAAAAATGCGCTGTCACATTGTATGTTTAGCAATTGAAAGGTCACAACTGTTTAACCACTAAATAGCTTAAACTAGTTAGAAAAATTGAACAAAACTACAAAAGTATAATAGATCACAGCTTAGGAATAGCACTGCAAAAATATGTACTCTACTGTATTCTGTGGTTACTATTTCTTTTTAACTTTCCTTTTGATTTACTGCAGAATCAATGCACAGTAATGCAAAAGGAACACATGATCCCAAGGACACATGGGCTGACTCCCCCTTTCTTCATGGATGTATTCCTGAAACTTGAGGCCCATGGTACAGAGAGAAATCAGTCAGGTCAAAAGACCTTAAAATTTAGGAGTTTCCACCTCTTGGGCCAGAAGGGAAGGAAGGAGCATGTTTGTTCATATCACCCGGACCTCACGGTTCTGGATTTGGGGATCCTCAATTCTTGCAAGTCAAGTTACGTAATCTATGACTTCTGTGTCTTTGCTTTTTTTCTTCCTGCGTCAGCAGGCTCCTGGAGAGGTCAGTGCATAGTCTGGCAATAGGCAACTAGAAAGATACCCAATGACTTCTTGGAGGAATGTAGGTGTACTTGATCCTAATTCAGAGCTACGAAAAATGCAATCTGCTAATTTAACTCCCAGAAGCTAATAGAAATAAAATGCTAATAGCCTAAACAATTTCCCATCCAATCTGATTATTTTATACCTGTCATCTTTATTTATAAAAGAGAAATCTGTTGTCTTCTCTTGTATTTTCTTGGATGACAGCTTAATGGGATCTCATCCAATGTGGATGAAAAATGTTCTTTTAAAAATAAATTCTTAAGTCTAAGAAATAGAAAAGGATGTGATTGAATTTTATTTTAAGAATATTTACAGAAAAATTAAATGAGGCATATGATTTGAGGTGTGGAGGAAGCAAGAAACTTTCACTTTCAGCTTCATTCTGTTCTGTATTGTTTGAATTTATGTCGAGAATCAGGAAGTACATAACATACACGAAGGGATAAAAACTGAACTCAGAAAGGATAAAATCTATAGTTTTCTCTAAACGCTGTTGCTAACATGGCCCTATATGGTACTTGGAGTCTTTCTCAGGAAGTCATATGCCTGCCCCATCAGGGCTGGCCAGCATTTGTGGCTTCTCTACATTGGTCCCCCATAAGGATCAACTCAAGGTGTGACCGCAGTTTAAGTCTGAAATCTCTTGGCAGACTGAGAAATTTACAGGGAGAAATTTGCACTTTATAGAGAATGATAAGAGATCATGTGCAAAACAAATGAAATATGAGGTTAAGAGCACAGGCTTTGTGGTCAGAGAGACCTGGGTGCAAGTGTCTCTCTGCTGTTTGCTTTGGGAAAATTATCTGCCTAAGACAGCTTCTTATCCATCAATTGGGTATAATAAAAAGGCAGTGTTATTATGAGGAGTACGTGAAAGCACTCATTAAAAATAGCCATGAACCCAAAGCAATCTACAGATTCAAAACAATCCCTATCAAAATTCCAATGACATTATTTTTTCCACAGAAATAAAATAAACCATCCTAAAACTTATATGGAACCAAAAAAGACTGCAAATAGCCCAATCTTAAGCGAAAAGAACAAAGCTGGAGGCATCACACTTCCTAAACCATATTGCAAAGCTATAGTAATAAAAACACACACATAGATCAATGGAACAGAATAGAGAACCCAGAAATAAACCCATGTATATATGGTCAGTTAATTAATGACAAAAATATACATTGAATGTATAATGGGGATTGTATATTTAAGAATATATATTTATAAGCCAATAATATACAATGGGGAAAGGGCAGTCTCTTCAGTAAGTGATTGAGAAAACTGAACAGCCACAAGCAACAGAATGACACTGAACAACTATCTTACACCATCCACAAAAATTATGTCAAAGTGGATTAAAGACTTGAATATAAGACCTGAAAACATTAAATTCCTAGAAGAAAACATAGGATAAGCTCACTGACATCAGTCTTGGTGATAATTTTTTGGGTTTGACATCAAAAACAACAAAAGCAAAAATAAACAATAAGGCTATATCAAACTAAAATGTCTGCACAGCAAAGGAAACTATCAAACATTTGAAAAATGGGCAGAGGATCCAAATAGACATTTTTCTAAAGAATACATACAGATGGCCAATAGATATATGAAAAAGTGCTCAATATCACTAATCATCAGAGAAATGCAAACCCAAACCAGAAGGTGCTATTACCTCACACCTGATAGAATGGCTATTATTAAAAGTATAAGAAAGAAATAAGTGTTGGCAAGGATGTGGAGAAAAGGGAACCCTTGTGCACTGTTGGTGGTAATGTAAATTGGTGCAACTACTATGGAAAACAGTATGGAGTTTCCTCAAAAAAATTAAAAATTGAACTAACATATAATCTAGCATTTCCACTTCTGGGTATTTATCTAAAGAAAATGAAAACACATATATCAAAAAAATATATGCACCTTATGTTCATTGCAACATTATTTACAGTAGCCAAGATATGGAAGCAACATAAGTGTCCATTGATGGATGAAGAAAATGTTACACACACACACACGTGCATGTGTGCAGGAATATTATTCAGCCATAAAAAAGGAAATCTTGACATTTGGGGAACACATGGATGGACCTTGAGGGCATTATGCTAAGTTAAATAAATCTGACAGAAAAAGACAAATATCATGTGATCTCATGTATATATGCAATAAAAAAAGAATGCATAAATACAGAGAATAGATTGGTGGTTGCTAGAAAGGGAAGTGTGTGTGCGAAATGGGTGAAGGTGGTCAAAAGGTACAAACTTCCAATCATAACATTAAAAGTCCTGGGGCTATAATGTGTAGCATGGTAATTAGAGTTAATAATACTGTATTGTACATTTGAGAGTTGCTAAGAGAGTAAATCTTAAAAGTTCTCATCACAACAAAAACATTTGTGACTGTGTGGTGATGGATGTTAACTAGACTTAGTGTGGTGATCATTTCACAATATATACCAAATCAAATCATTAGGTTGTACACCTGAAACTAATGTAATATGTCAATTATATTTCAGTTTTTAAAAAGGTAGTCATTACCTTTTAGCTTTCATGAGATGCATGAGCTATTTAGAGTAATAAGAAATTACACAAAATGTACATAAATAAAAATCATTAATGTTTAGGGAAAATTCTGGATGTTTTGTTATTTAAGGACTTTTACTATGGGAGATTCAAAACAATCGATGCCAGCATTAAATCTAACTCGGTGTACTGTACACACCTTCTGAAATGTCTATGAGAGTGAGTGTCCCCCCCAATGCCATAAGTGGTAAGAGGTGCTTATTTTCCTTTGTTTCCTCTCTCAGAGCTTCTCCGCCTCTCCTGATCGAATGGATGAGAGAGCCCAGATTGCCACTGAGTCCTGGGAGAAGGGTGACCGACTGCGTTTTCTCAGAACTGTACCAGGTTTAGTGCTTACAGTCCCATGGTGAAGGAAGTCCCTTAATCCCATGCACCGAGATGATTGTTCCCTTTGCCTGGGATCCTGGCACCCAGGTCAAGCCATGCGGGATTATTTCGCCTGCACTCAACTTTATGTCAAAGCCAATACCATTTCTTTCCATTAGTAATTTCACTAACACTCATCTGAGCCTCGTCAGATGTGGTGAGAGTTCATCTTGGGCAACACAATGGAATAAAGAGGGAGATGGATTTTTTTTCCCCCGGAATAACTGGTTAAGAGTTGAGGTGATTTAGGGATTAAAGAGGGGTATGCATGCTTCTGAGTCCACACATATATGGGGGGAGGGAGAGGTGGGGGAGAGGTACATTTGGGAAGAGACAGGACAGTCAGGAAATCTGACCTGGTTGGTAGCCCCTGGAAAGTGGGGAGAATGCTGAGGTGGTTGCCAGGACTGGCCACATAGTTCCCCACACTGGCCTCCAGGGGGTGCCATCGGCCTGTAATACTTCTTTGCCTTTTAGGGGCAAGTCATGAGGAAACAGGTGGACCTTGAGGGTGAAGACGGAGGATGCAACCCACCACCTTTAGGGGTGGGGTGTGCAAGAATGAGGTGTTTACAATCTGAGGGTGCCCCATTTTATTTCTCATTAACCCTAGCTGAGGTAAGGACCTCCACCTCCAAACACTTAAGTGTTTTTCATCCCTGCTTTAACTTTGCTGGCCTCTTTTACTTTGGAAAGAATGAGAAACTTCATTCCAGCGGCTTCTCAGAGGAAGAGAAAACAGTCTGAAAGGCTGTTTACAGCATGTAATAGTGAGGCCAGGCCTCCCACGCAGTGTCCCTGTCATCGGGCTGTTTTCACGGGGCACCAGAGGCCTCTTGGTCACCAACTTGCACAAATAGGAACTGACTGCTACTCCACACTGATTGATGTATATTTATTCGCTTTGAAATGTTCTGCGAAAAGAACCGTTCCTTAAGAGGAGAGATTCGAGTGAGCGCCATGAACATGACGGCGAGATTCCAAACCCGCGAGGGCATCAGCCTTTTACTAAGACTGTGCCACAGAACGCAGAAGGGGGTTCCCGCATCCGCTGGGAATCTAGGCACACCTGTGAAAAAGGACCCACCTAGTCTCCTGGTCTCAAACTCATCATTGTTAAAAACATGGCAACAGGCCCAAAATGGAGTTTCATCTGCCAAGTCCGGTGTCACCAAACCAAGATAACTCATTACAGTTTCAGCTCTCCCAGAAATTCAATCTTAAACCAGTCAATCAGGGATCACCTGATCAGCACGAGCTGAATAATCTGCTAGATCCCTGCCATCTGCAAAAGGAAAGGGACCAACCGCTTTTTCGCCCTATAACTTCCTTATTCCTTGCTCCCTTCTACCTACAAAAGCGTTCCATTTTAAACAACTCTTCAGAGCTTCTTTCAGCCTGCTAGATTGGATGTTGCCCTATTTGAATCGATTTTTGCTCAAATAAACACTTAAAAAATTTGAATATGCCTCAGTTAATCTTTTAACAGAATCAAAATGCATAGAAGCTGGCCCAGGGCTCGTTCTGGTGTTGCGGCTTGTGTGACCGCTTTGTAAACCACATGAAATCTAAATCTCAGTTTCCTAATCTGTGAGATAATGGAGCTGGGCTGGATGATACCCCGAGTGCCTCCAGGCTGGCACTTCATGAGGGCGATACCATTCACCTCAGAGGTAGTACCAGTTCTCCAACTTTTTGCTCTTGGGAGCCCATCACAACTCTTAAAAGCATTGAGAACGCCAAAGAGCTTTTGTTTATATGGGTTATATCTTTCGATATTTATATTAGAAATTAAAACTGAAAAAAATTAAAAACACAGGACAAGTACACATACAGGGCAATGATTTCATCACACATCAGATATTCTCTGGAAAATGCCTCTGTGAAAATGAGAGTGAAGTGGAATAATATCTTAATCTTACTTTCATCTCTAGAACCCCCTGTACGGGTCTGTAAGACCTTCCAAGTGTCCCCAGACCTCACTGCTGTGAGCACAGCTGGTGTAGTGAAAGCCCCTGGACCCAGAACCTGTATATGAATCTTAGTTTTGCTACTTGGTGAATATGTGACCTTGGGCATGTTACTTACCCGCTTTGTGCTTCCATTTCCTATGAAACTGCAATAATAAGAGTACCTAACTCACAGGGTTTTAGAAGGGTTAAATAAAATAACGCATGAAAAGTACCTCAAAAAATATAAGTGCTCCATAAACGCAGGCTATTATTAACTAACTAAAGTTAAATTTTCACCAAAGGAATACATTTGGAAACAACAACAGAAAAGGAAAACAAAAAAACACTTACCAAGCAACAAAACTGCTCTGTTTTCAGACGGTGCCTAGGAAAGCAGGCTTGTGCAGAGAATTTCATGGGGCTTTAAGGCACTCTTTTCGGTTTCTGTGCTCGAGCTGTCCCTGCTTTTGCAGAGTTCATAATGAGCGCATGGAGCCCAGCCAGAGCCCTGTCTTAACTGACATTCAGTGGCAACTGCAGTCGGCCCAGGAGCTTCCCAGTTATGCAGAAGCTTCTTCACTGGTGGTTTTTCCTCCACAGCTGCACGTGCCCAGCACGCACCTCATTGAACAATTTCCTTGCTTTCAACACCTGAGAATGCCCCCTCATAAATACACGGAGCTTCTTTTGCTATTTGGCAAAAAAGTCAGCCCTGGTCATGATTGCCTGACATACAGGAATTTTGGATCATACTCCAAGCCCCTTCCTCTGCCCCTGAATTTCTTCGTTTGTCTTGGTTGATGTAATATGGTGGTTATAAACTCTGTGTGCATATGGATTCATCTGAAGAGTTGAAATACAGGTGATGCTTGAATGACACGGTGGGAACTGTATAGGTCCACTTAAATGCAGGTTTTTAAAATCGGAATATAAGTCAACTGGTTCAGTTCAAACCCACATTGTTCAAGGGTCAGCCCCACAGCCTGTGGCCCACTCCCCTGAGATTCTGAGTTAATTATCTGGGGCTACCTGCTGATTCTGGAGTGGAGCCAAGATTCAGAGGCACTGCTCTAATTGACCTGTGGTTCTAAAAGGATGGTCCAGGCCAGGAACATCAACATCACCTGAAAACTTGTTAGAAATAGAAATTCTCAGGAAACTGTTTTACCAAACACGTGATTCTAATGCACGGTGAATTTGCGGCCCTGCCTTAAGGAGCACCTAGTCTAACAAGCACAGAGCACAGATACAAACAAGAAGGAAAGATACCAGGGCCTTCAGAGAGATGTGGAGTTATAGCAACACTGAGATTTCATGATAGCTAAATGTTGACGGAGCATGTTCTGTGTGCCAGGCTGAGTGCAGGGAGCTACACGTGTAAATCTTCACAGCCTCACCGACTCCTCTCACTTAATCATCAAAACCACCTTGGCTGTGGGTTCCAGTATTATTCTCACTTTACAGATGAGGAAATAGGTTTACAAAGAATGAATACGTTGTGAGGTGACACAGTTAGCGAGCGAGGAGCCAGAATTTAAAGCCAAGTCTGTCTGACTCCAGGTCTACTTACACACGTCCCTACATGTGGGGCTTTTGTCATGCAAAGGGGATGACAGAGACTTTGGAAACAATCTGTAGCTAATTCTAAGAAAAGAAAATTTTCTTAAAAGAGTGTTTGTCCTGACTAAGAGGTAGATTGTATCAATGTCAATATCCCTGATGTGATTTAATGCTATGATTTTGCTAAAGGTTTCCATTGGGGGAAACTGGGCACGGTGTGTTATGGTCTCTGCATCTACAATTATCTAAATAAAAATTTCCATTTTAAAAGAGATATGTTTATTACAATTTATAATATTACTTATGTTATAATAACATGTTGCAAAATGTCTGCATATTTATGTAAAATGTTTGTTATACTCCATTAACTTAAGTCAATTTATCAAATAATAAAAATGAATATAAAATCATAATAAAAAACAAAAACATGGGTTCGTGTAAATGGGTTGAGACCATGGCAGAATTCAAACAGCTTCTGTTCCCATCTTTGACATGGAGGAGAGCCTCTAATCTTTGGGAATCCAGAAGAACAAGCATCCTTCTGGCACAAACACCAAAAAGAAAATCAGCTGCACCTAGCCTCTGCTAGCCTCCCCATCCAAGTTGCTGAAAACAATGAAAAATATTTGCAGAGATGTAACATTATTTGAATGAAACTTGGATTGGGTGAACCTAATTCTATATTCTTAGTTTTTCTGTACAGAAATCCCATTTTACTTTGGAAACAATAGTTTCAGGGTTATAGTAAAGATCTACAGGATTATCTGCCTGACACTCACCATATTTATTTTTCTAGAAACTGCCACCTGTCCCACCCATGTTTTACATGAGACCTGATAAATTTTTTTTTCCCAGAAAATACACACATCTGTGTCACCAACACGCAGCTCAAGAATCAGAGCATCCCCGGCAACACAGAAGGCTCCTTCATAACTCCCCCTGCCAGCAGTTTATCCTCACATAACCACTCTCAAGGTAACCACTCTCCTGACTTCTGACATTGAGATTAGTTTCGCCTGTTTTTGTAGTTTAAGGAATCATACAGCATGTTCTGTTTTGTGTCTGGCTTTTTTCTCATTAGTGAGACTCATGTTGTTGCATGTGGTTGTACTTCATTCTCATTGCTGAGTAGGATCCCCAGCTTTGTCTTTTAAATCTTATTTTTACTCATGGAAAGTAGGCTGGAAATCAGTACTGGGGACCTAGTAGAAGGAGCTGTTTGTTCTCCTGATAACATGTGGATCATAATGGTGAACAGTCTGATTCAGCAAGCTGTCTGGAACTTTGCAGCAGATGGAAATCGCTCTTATGAAGTTGGAAGTTTTACTGAGATTATTATACTGCTCAGCTCAAATGAAGACACAGGCTCGCTTCCTTCTTATCAAGGAAGAAGAATGACATATGACCTACCTCCTATCCTTGTTCGGAGTAGAGTTTCTGAAAGAAAAAACATGGCACAGCTCTCCTCAAAAGTGACTCTTCCAAAAATCTAATCAGACCGCGTATTGCTTATTTCGGTAAACCATATTCAGTGACTCCATAGATAAATAATTCTTTACTGCAATTGGTATCATGATTTCTGGAAGACAACACCATTCTCCTATTTTTTTTTTAACCAAGCAAGCCGATAGGAATTTATCCACAAGGCTCTTCTGTGAGACCTTTCCTCACCAGATACAGATATTGAATATAATTTCCATTAATACCTGTAGTTTTCCTTCTTTATGCTCCATGGGAATTAGAATGCGAATAATTATAAGCCCCAATCGACTGGTTTAAACAATAGGAAAACATTATTTTCCATCACGAGAAGTTTGGAGATGGGTTCACTTGGTTCAATGACATCAACAAGAACCTGGGTTCTTCTGGTATTGGACCACCCACAGGAGAGCACCCATAGATGCAAGGAGTCTTAGGCCATTCCAGGAGTCATATCTACAAATAACAAAGTCCTGCACTAAAATAAGATGTGTCTTCCCTCCCTCTCCCTCTCCCTCTCCCTCTCCCTCTCTCCCTGGAAACCATCCTCAGAAAACCAACACTTCTCATCAGTCAGAATGATATTCAGGCCCATTGATAAAACTGACCAATAGCAGAAGGAATGAATTTACCATACTTCTCACAAAACTACAGTGTTTATCCTTAAAATTAGGAAGTGTCTCCTTGTCTGAGTCAATTTCAGACAAAACAATGGCTCTTCTGGGAAGGAAAAAAGGGAGAAATGTCACTGGGCTGAAAACTACCCAACATTGTCTTCCACAGTCCACCTCTTTGGCTTTCCAACATCTATACACACATAGGCTCATCACATGTTCAAAAGATGTTCGTACTTTCACCAAATATACAAAATATACATAGTCCCTCCATGAGTGAAAATAACCTAAAGCCTCATCAAGAAGAAATAAGATAAATCCAATAAAAGCTCCCGTTCAGAAAAGTGACTGTTGTCATTGGTCCATAGCACATATTATTTCCTGCGGGGCAGGAATAGCAAGTATTATCCCATGACCCAGCCAATTTGGCTTTCCCAGATTCTACTCTCCTGGAAGACCTCCCCTGCCTCCTGGCCTCCATGGCAACCTCTGATGTGAGCAGTGGAGCCGATGTCCTCCCAGAGACTGCCAGACTTAGCAGCCCACTTTCCGCAGGTATAAATTCTATGGCCTCAGTACTACCTTAGGGCTTGAATAGTCCCAGACTTTTGTCGGTTAGGTTTGGAATTCACTTCTGGTTGATTCTAGGGACTCATAATGGCCAACAACCTTACATGAATGAGGTCTGTGAGTTCCACAGTCCCTGCCTCCTCCACGCTTCTCTATGCTGTGCTCACTCTCAAGCCCAAAGTTTAACGGCCTCCACCTGAGGCAACTGATACAACAGCCAGGTAGAGGAAGAGGGAGGGAAGCAGGAGAGGAGGCACCACCTGGAATCTCAGCCTTAGATGTGCCCAGTAAGCCAGACTGTGCCTCTTGTCTTATGAAGAATGTTTGATGAGAGCTATTAAGGAGATATAAGTGGGGAATCATATTTGCTTTTATCCCAATCCTGTAAGTCTTACCTCCTACTAAATATCTTTCTTTTTTGCCCTTTTTGGTTGTTTGCATCCGTTTTGTACAAAATTGGGATTTCTAACCTTGAAAGTCTCAAAATTATAGGACTTTAGGTCAACTTCGATTGCAGGCTATAGACAGGAAAAGTCTGTGTTACAAGACTCTATTTTCTTCCCTTTCTGCACTTTCGTCTAGACTTGCCCCTTAGACGATCCCTGTCTGGACGGCTGCGAGAAATAACCAGCATGTGCCAATATCCCCAATTTTCCTGCCATCATCTCTAATTCTACAGTCTCTGTGGGCACATGCTTAGGAGCCTGAGGTTCAAGAGGTGACAATTTGCCAAATGCCATAGACTCAGAAATTTTGAAATATGGCTTTTGCCATTACAAAAGGCATAGAGCTGAATATAGGAAGAAACGAAGGAGTTAACCGCCAGCAGAAGCCAGGAACTCTTACACCTCAGTTCTTGAAACGTCAGTTTTACATTTTCTTTTTATACATGAGTATACTCCTGTTTCCCCTGCCCACTCCACCTTTCCAGAAATCGTTTTAAAATCTACAGCAGAGTGAGGCTCTTTTACTCACCAGTAAACACACATTTGAAAAGAAATTTGAATACACAGTTTTTAAAACAAGGTGAGTCACAGCAAACAATGTAAAATATGTATCTGAAAATAGATTAAGATACACTTCTTACAAAAGGAGGGGGAATCATATTTTAATCAGAAGAACAAAGGGGATTGTAACATTGAGAATTTCTTTGTTCTCTGAGATTTTTCACTTTTAGAAAATATAATGGGATGTGTTTTCCATCATGGATGGTCCCAGTTAACTTTTGTTTTAAGAAGAATGCTTGTCTTCATCAGTATTCTGCTAATGGCCAATTGATTTTCCTCATGATCCCTGGGAGAAATATTAGTGTCGGTGCACCACTGAGCCTTCTGATCTTTGCACTCTGATTCAAAGTCAGCGTTTTAACCTGGCAATGTGCCGCACAAACGGAGTGCACAGCGAATCCCGTGAGACTGGAAAGTCTTGCGGTGGTCCCAGCTTTAGCACCAGCATCCCAGGACTCAGCAGGCATAATTTTCGCCATGCAAGGGTTTGACGTTCCAGAAATGACCGCCTCCGTTGGTTTTAGATTGAATATCAACCGACTCCCTTTAAGCGAGGTTGGCACATTTGAAAACAGAACTATGTTCCGAAAACAAGGTCACTATGATATGCCATGTTCACCAATTCATCCCTAATGGTCAGCATGTTCCTAGCACGTGGTAGGTACTCAATCAATACTTACTGAATAGATGATTAAATGAAGAGACGTGACCACTCTGTAGCTTGAACAACACTGGCTTTGAACATTTCACTAATTACTTAGAGCTGTCGACAGTTTACTAACAATGAGAAGAGGAGGCAGACATGGAGAAGTCAGATTATTGTATAATTTAAATCGTTTATCATTTCATTAGATTATGAATCTTGCTTTTCTTGTCAAATAGTGTCTATCCACATCTACTCCTTCCCAGGTAGAGTTTTAGGCAGAGAGCAGAAAGTTAACATTTCCAGAATGAATCTCTTCCTACATTTCTTTTCCTCCAGCCCAGATACCTGATTCCGAGCCAGGTGGCTGTGAGGTCCAGCCCCTGACACTGCTGCAATGACTGTCCCCGATGAGGCTCTTTAAACTCTGCCTCTCCTTCCTTCTTCCTCCAATCTCAGAATAACTGTGGCCTTCCAATTCTATACCATTGTAAGAACTTACCATGGGTATAGTTGTTATTATTGCAACTATATTAAGTACACGGCTCTCTCTCTCTCTCTTACTTTGACACATCATGAGTCTCTTGAGGATGGGCAACCATTTGCAGTCCTAGCTTCTGGTACAGTGCCAAACCCATAATACATTTGTCAAATGAAAGAATAAATGAATAAACAGCAGAGATACATTTGTTTCTCTCCTGTGAACTGAGAACGTAAAGGTGAAAAAGGAAAACTGGATAAAATTTCTCTCCTTAGTATCGGACAAAGAGGAGAAAAGAGAGGAAAAATTCAGTACTTAATTAGCTAGACAATCGATGAAAGGGAGAAGTAGTCTAATTCTCTTTGGTGCTCATCATTCTGGAGAATGTGAATAGCAAATGAAAATTCCTTCTCATTAAGATGTAGTGTCTACATCCCTTCCCCTTGAATCTGGGCCTCTCCTAGTGACTCAGTTGTTATCAACGGAATGCAGTGAATGTGATGCAGCACAGCCTCTGAGGCTAAGTCAGAAAAAAGCCACGCTGCTTCCGCCTGATCCTCTTAGGACATTCATTCTGGGGAAGCCTGTCTTTGCCACTGTATAAGAAGTCCAGCTACCTGGGACTACCACACTGGAGAAGCCACATGCAAGCCAATGGTGAGGCTCAACTAAGTTCCCAGTCAACAGCCAGCACCAACTGCCGGCCATGTGCATGAGCCACCCTGGACGCCCAGCTCAGCCAAGCCTTCGGATGACTGCAGCCCCAGCCAAGATCTGACAGTGACGGCTTGAGAGACCTCAGTGAGAACTGCTTCCAAATCTGATTCATAGAATCCTAAGCAAAATTAAATGATTGTTTTAAACCACTGAATTTGGGGGCAATTCATTACACATTAATAATAACTGGACCAATTGCCTCTCAAGATCATTACTGTAGCAAATCCTTGAATTTTTCTTCCATATTTCTGAAGGGGACAGGTGAGTCCTCTGTCGATTTTCAGAGCAAGCATATACAAGGACATAGAAGCGCACCGTTTATCAGTGAGTGTCTCCATCCATAGTGAAGAACAACATCTGAGGTTGGGGAGATGGGTGAAAGAGGTGAAAGGATTAAGAAGTATAAATTTCCAGTTATAAAAACAGTAACAAGGATGTTAAATACAGCATAGGGAATATAGTCGATAATATTATAATAACTACGTATGGTGTCAGATGGGTACTAGACTTATCGGGGTGATTACTTCCTAAGTTACATAAATGTCTCGTCACTATGTTGTATACCTGAAAATAATATAATATTATATGTCAACTATAATTGAAAAATTAAAAACTTATAAAAAAACATCGAGCTTGTGCATGCAGAATCCATCAAAATATAAATTAGAATCACAGAGGACTTCTGGAATGGAAGCAGTCTCTGCTTAAATTAAGACAAGAAATGCAAAACCTGTCTAAGATGAGAGTCATACGAATAATTATTAGAGGCTTAAATGCAGTGATGTTTCTTAGTTACTGAACAAAGACTCGGTTGCTAGAAAGGCTCTGAAATTATTCTCCTCTGAAAGGAAATGAAGGGAAAAAACATTCACAGAAACATCTTGTGACTGAAGCCGACTCTGCCCTCATGTAGGGCCGCGATGCTGACTTCATCCCCTACAACATCCTCATGACTAATGTCTGACAATTAGTGCAAACTTAAAAATATCCTCTCCAGCCAAGACAACAGTAGGAGACCTTTCTATATGGCCAAATCTTCCCACAGTCAGGAATGTCTGCAGGGTTCATAAATTAAACCTTCCACTCACACAAAAGGAAAGAGTCATACCCGTGACTGGTTTTCTTTCTTGCTTTTTTCCCCTTCCCATCAGACACATGCCCCATTCACGTGCAGCTGAGCAGGAGGCTCCCTAAGGCTGTGGCCTTCCTTGTCTGCCTTTTTCCCTTCAACCCTTCAGCACTCCCCACCTCGGGGAAGGATTGGCCCAGCCTGGCCTGAAGGGCAGTTAAAAGAGAGCTGAGCTGTCCTCACATGTCTGTCCTCCCAGCCTGCCTCGCCAGAACCAGGGCAGCCCCAGGCGAAGAGCACATGAGGCAGGGCTTGGTTTGGTTCCTGGGAACGACTCCTTCTCAGCAAGCAGCTCCCTGTAGCTGTCCCTGGGACTGAGAACTGTAAGCCACCTGTCGTCAGCCCCACATTTGAGCAACCTCCTAGTGAAGATCCAGACAGGCAGTTGCTTACAAACTGCTCTGAAAAGCCACACTGGACACGCCCAGGGGTGACCACAGAGAACGGAGGCTGGGAGAATGAGGTAAGTGGAGCTCTGAGCACCCCCTTCCCCCCAACACACACACCCAAATGACAGGCAGAGCATCCCAACTCTTTTTCTGTTTCACATATTTGGCCTGAAAATATTCTATTTTTAGGGAAAAAAAAAAAGTGCTGCCACTAAAAATTATTTGGAAACCACCACAGAGTCGAAAGAGGATGAGCTTTGGAATCTGAGGGCTACGGACTTAAGTCCCGGCTCTACCCCTCACTGACACTCATTGAATGTCTCTGACCTCAATTCTGCTGTAAAAAGGGAATAACAAAGCCAAACTCACAGGCAGAGGGAGGATCAAATGAGATCTGTTCAAAGAATCTGGTATATAGTAGTTGCTCAATAAATGATGAACGTTGGGGCTTTAAAGGGTCAGTAAACATTACTCTCTTTTTCTCTGCATAAATTCAGAATAAATTGAGAAAAAGACTCAAGAATCAGACAGGTAAAGGCCCAAAGGAGCAAGATGTTTGGAGAATGAGGTTTAGCTCTGTGGCAACAGAAGGCTTTCTCATATTGTATTCCAGAACTAAACTCACCCCCTCAATCACAGGTAGAGCTAGAACTCTATGGGCATCCAGGGGAGGGAGGAGTTTCTTGTATAATTTACAACATAGAGGCTCTCACTGCAGAAAGGCAGATTCCAAATAAATAAGTAGGAGGAAGGGGCTCAGTTATACATACTTAGTTCTCTCAAAACCACTAACAGATACATCACCCAGGGCCACCATACAGTAGCACATGTTGTCCACTGCACAATTGTGAATTAAACCATTTATTATGTATTTTGATTTACCTTCTAACGATAAATCCAGAACCTTTCATATGTCACAGCCAACAACTGCATCGATTTCTCAAAATTTTTTAAGATAGCAAGTGAAGAGTAAAGTATCCACTAGAAAAGTATCCAAAGAGAAAATTCACCAGATTTAATTTGGCCATCCTTTGAAAAGCAGTTTTTGCAAAATGAAAGATGCATTAATCTCATTATAGTCAAAATGGACAACATTGCTCATTGCTTAAGAAACACATATGTGTAAAAGCTGCAGGCTACCACTGGTTTCTTCATCTTAGATGACTGCCCTCTTACTTGACAGCTTTCACACACTTGCTGGGCCATGTGACATAAGCCCTGTCATGTATGTGTTGTCAGGGCAACCTTTGGAGTAATTTTCCAGAGGTGCTTATTAGTTATTGTGAATGACATTAGTTGGTATGTTTAACTTCTGTGGTCATACAAAGACTTGTTCTTTGCTCTCTGAATCAGAGTATTTCTATCCACTCCCAGAGCATATCTTGCCTATGCAGATAAAAAAAAGCTTTTACAATAAGTCCTCAGCTTTTTTTTTAACATGCAGGCTAATCTTGGGAGAGTACCAACAGCTCACCCTAATGTCAAAGTGTTTAATGTGTATACGTCCTACTGAGCTGAAAATTTCAACTCAGTGTGAAAACAAGCATTTCCCCAGATCTCTCTGAATACACTCGATTTAACTAGTATTAACACTAGTCTTGAGTTGCCAGAAATATTTGGAAAGGAACAAAAGTTGTTTAGTTGATTTTGGTCTCATTCCCTTTCACAGCCTCTTCCTAACTTTCTGCTAGAAGAGTTTTTGTTATATTTGGTTTCAAGAAATGGACAAGGGTCTTATTTGTGGGATATAAGCGAGGAGAGACAACTACAATTGTTCAGTAAAACAGTGAGGCTTTAACAGAAATATGAGTATTTCTGAGGACAGAGGTTTAAAAGATTTGGTGCTGGTTCTCTTTAACTATGGAATTTCTCTGAATTTTTTTTTATTTCCAAAAACTCCATGGATTTAAACAAGAAGCCAAATAGAGTGAAAACAGTAGCTACCATTTGTCGAGGTTTAACTGAGTTGTGTGTCACACAGTGTGCTAAGTGCTTTTCTTTCAATACTTCTTTTAATCCTCACCACGCCTCTATGAAATTGGTTCTATTACAATCCCCATTTTATAGAGAAGGAAACAAAAGAGATTAAGTAATTTACCACAAGGACACAGAGCTGGTAAGTTCCAGAGATGTATTTGGATCCAGGCAGCCTGACTCCTGAGGTTGTCAGAATATGCAGAAAGTTTTGTTGCTCTTGAAAAGATTCAAACAAATATAACTTGTGTTGATTTTTCTATAGAAAAGCTATATGGGTTCAACTGGAGTTGAGGGGTTTAACCAACAACAGAAAATGGAAAATTTTCTTCTTTGTTACTAGAAGCAAAGGCTCCTGATTTCTGGAAAAAGCCTGATTAGAAAGGTATGTCCAGTAAGGAGCTCTGTGAAAGACAATTGCTTCTGTTGAGGGGACATATGATAGATAATGAACAACAGCAAAATAGCCTCTGCATTGCTGTGCTGAAAATAGCCCATCCCCAAGTTTCCTCAATTCTAAACTGGAAAGATATTTTATATAGTCAGGGTTGGGGTAAATCTGGTCTCAATTAAAAATGCAAAATACCTGAGAGGCATGGAGATAACTCAATTCCTAGCAGTCTTTATACTGATATGGATAAAGGATCTGAGAATAAAAGAAAAGAATAGAATAAAACTCTTGGTAAATTTGTATGGAAATAAAACAAAACTGAAGAATTCCCTTGAAAAGTTCGAGACAAAAATTTCTTAATGCATTTTTATTAGGGCTGTTTATCTTCCAAAGGAACTGGGATGATGTGGTAAGAAAATCAATTGGAATCATTTTAAGTTGAATTTTGGATTTTTTTTCTGGTTGTTTTAAAGGCAACAGTACTTTTTTTTTTTTTTTAACCAAACAAGATTTCAAATCATCATTATATGAGGGTTCAACTGGTTGGCAGCTTTCAGTTCTCTGTATACAAAGCTTTCATATAAGCCTCAAGTGTTTGGAAATTGCCTATCACTTCATCAGAAACAATCTTCCCATCTGAGGCTGGGGGAAATTGCATTGAAAACAATGTAGGAAGTATTTTATGGGCAGCTCAAACCCATGGCTTGAGAATAGAGAACAATCCTAGAGCTAAAAGAACTCAGGAAGAATTCTCTCTTTTTGCCTCAACCAGAATCAAGCTTGGATACTCCAAGGGCCACCCAAGGAGCTAATTCCATATGTTATCCATCAATGCCAGTCATCACCATTATCATTCAAAGCTGATTGAACTATTGAGCACAATGCTAGGGAGTGGGTGTAAAGATAACACACTTGGTTCCTAAAACAATTTGCTCACAGTAAAATTGAGGAGACAGGGCATATCCATATCAGGATAGATCATGATTCAAACCAGCATTTGCCAGTTGATATATAATGGTCCAGAAAAAAAAAAAATACTTTAGTGATTTAAGTGAGCAAAATCCTGGGGGCTGGGGAGGCAACTAGGTCTCTAAGGAGAAGTGAGGATTCTAGAAAGGTGGGAGAAAAAAGGCTTTCAAAGTCTAGGTGCTCCATCTTGAACATGGTTTAAAAATTAACATAGCTTTAATTGATATAAACTCAAGAAATTATTCATATGAACTTATTAAGCTGTATATAATGATTTGTGCACTTTTATGCGTATGTTATACTTCAATGCAAACTTTAAATAAAATTTTTAACTTTAATTTTTCAAAATACTTTAAAGAAATACATACTTGTATTTAGCCTGAGTAGCATGGAAAATTTTTAAATACAAAGTGAAATCTTCCCAGATCATTCTCTCCCCACACCCCTCTCTCTGGCTCACTTGTTCCTCCCCTTCCCCACACGGGACCTCACCTGCCCCAGGTCAGTGTGCAATCAGTGGCTCTCTTACCTCCACCATGGCTTCAGCTGACAACTAAGACACTCTGAGAACCTTCCCAGAGGCCTACAACATAAGTGGGGAAGGTTCTCCTGTTCCCTGCAGTTCCAGAACTTGTATTGTGGGTGGGGTTGCAAGATTTGGCAAAACAAATAAAATCAGAATTCTCAGTTATATTTGAATTATAGAAAAATACCTAATGATATTTTTATAGGATTATATCCCATTTAATATTTGGGACATACTTGTACTAGTACTATTTGTGTTTATCCGACATTCAATTCTAACTGGGTATTCTGTATTTTACCTGGAAATCCTGTGTTTGGGACACACAGATGTACAGCTCTTTCCCGGGATTAGTTTGCTGTTTATCCTCAAAGTTATGTAGAATGAGAAACAATTTTATACAAAGTTCTAACACTTAACCAACATTTATTTTATGTTTTTATATTATTGTTTTTATTTTAAAATTTATACATGCTGATGGATTTTTAAAAGTTTTAAACATTACAGAGGATGGACTACTTCTGCAGGAATGGCAGAGCAAGAACTTCTAAAAGTTTGCTCCTCCATAAAAGCAACAAGAAAACCAGCAACAATTGTCAAAATTAACATTTTTGAAACTCTAGAAATAACCAAAAACTGGCAAAAACCCAAGGAGTGTTTGAGATAAGTGGCTGAATCTTAGTAGGAAGAGTAAGATTTGTTGTGTTTTAATTTGTCCTATTCCCATCCCTTTCTGCCAACTTCCATAAAGGTCTTGAAGAGAAAGAGGCCCCCAAACAGTGAAAAACAGCATCACGGCAACTCCTGGAGAGGGTAGGATGAGTATGGAGCTCCCCAAAACACCTTTCTTAGAGAGCTGTCAATATTTAACCTGTCTGGGTCAAATTGCAAACCTTGTCTTAATTTGATATGACTCATATCCCTCTCATTTCAAACAGTCTTTTCCCTGGGACTGTTTGTTAAAAAGAATAAGTCACAGTTGCCCGAGGCAGTAATAGCAGTTAAGAGCTAACAGAAGCTGATCAAAAAAAGTTAAAAGGAAAAGGTGGAGAATGAGATGTCCATAGGGGGCTTTGAAAAGCTCCAGCTCCTCCTTGGGAAATAAGAAAGCCATGCACATGCATAAAGCTGCATGTAGGCCAAGGCTGTGTAGATGCCCAGGAAAAACTGGAGAAGGCCCCACCCTGAGCTTTCTTCACTAGCCGATCTTGAGGCTCCACATAAATGGGAATTGAAGACTAAAGCAGAGTTGTAGACTGCCTGCCTGAGCTTTAAAAGTGTTCTTCACAACACACACAGACCCCACTGGCAAAAGATGGGAGAGTTATTTGTTCCAGCCACTTAAAAAATTTCTGTTTAATCATTAGCAAACCAAGGGGAGACTTCATTAGGTAAAGATGATACAAAACACAAACTTTACAGAATTTGCTCAGGAGAGTTACTTACCAAACAAACAGCAATAATAACAAACAGCTACAACAACAAACCCTGAGAAAGAGGGAAACATGATTTCAAGCATTGCCACCTCATATTATTTAAAATGCCCAGTTTTAGACAGAAAAATCCCCAGACACCCCCCCAAAAAAATAAAGTTTGGCCCATTCACAGGGGAAAAAAAGCATTCAACATAAACTGTTGCTAAATAGGTCCAGATGTTGGAACCAATAGAGAATTTAAATTAGCTATTTAGAATATGTTTTAAAATTTAGAGGAAATTATATTTAAAGTTCTAAAGGAAAGCATGAGAAGGAGTTCTCCCTAAATATCATTGAAGACAGAGAATATCCATGAAGATATAGAGATTGTTAAAAAGAAATACTTAGATATTCTGGCATTGAAAAATATAATAACTGAAATGAAAACTTTGTTAAAGAGGTTTAATAAGAGCTTCGAGCTGTCAGAAGAATTAGCGAATGTGAAAATAGGACTATTGGGATGATCTAGTCTGAATAAAGAACAAAAGGAAAAAGTAAAACCCAAGAGCCTAGGAGACCTGTGTGACGTCATCGAGCATACCACATGTGTAAGTGAAAGTCCCAGGAGAGGAGAGAAAGAAAGGGGCAAAAAGAATATTTGAAAGAAAAATAGCCCACACTTCCTAAATTCAATGAAAAATTTTAATCTATATATCCAAGAAGATAAAATATAACTAGGATACACTCAAAGAGAGCTCCACCTAGACACATCATAAAATATTGAACAAAGACAAAGAGAATCCTGGAAGGAGCAAGAGGAAAGTGACTCAACACATATAAAGGATCCTTGATAACAATAATAGCTGATTTCTCATCAGAAATTATGGAACTCAAAAGGCAGTGGCATGACATTTTCAAAGTGCTGAAAAGGACTGTCACCTAAGAATTCTGTACCCAACAAAATGATCCTTCAAAAAAAGAGGCTGTAACATCACTCACTTGCTTTGGAAAAGTTTGGCAGTTCCTCAAAAGTCGAACATAGAGTTATCATATGACCCAGTTATCATATTGCATCCTTAGATATATACCCAAGAGAATTGAAAACATGTCCACACAAAACCTTGCACTCAAATGTACACAGTAGTGTCATTTATAATAGACCAAGAATGGAAACAATCCAAACATTCATCTCTGACGCATGCATAAATAAGTGGCACCTAAACATACAATAAAATATTATTCAGCTATAAAAAGGAATAAAATACTGATACTACAACATGAATGAAACTTGAAAACATTGTAAGTGAAAAAAGATACAAAAGGCTATTGTTTGATTTTGTTTACATAAAATGTCTAGAATATGAAAATCCTCAGAGATGAAAAGTACATCGGCAGTTGCTAGGATAAGGGCTGTAAGGGAATGGGGAGTACTAATGGGTATGGAGCCTCTTTCGGGGGGTGATAAAATGTTTTGGAATTAATGTGTTAATGGTTTCACAACCTTGTGAATATACAAAAACTGAATTGTACACTGTATATGCATGAATTTTATGATATGTGAAATTTCTCAAAAAAAGTAAAAAGAAAAAAAAAATCATAGACATATTGAATATGGAAAGCCAATGTGCCCTGACCACTATTCCTGCCACCACCTAGTGTTAACTCTTATTAAGTTTTGTTTCTTTAAATATATTTCTACAGAAATGTTCTAGTATGTAAACATCTACTTTTGAAATTTACCCAAACAAGAACTCACTACACAAGTTGTCCTGTTAGGTGCTATTTTTACTTTCAACATATCTTAGATTTCCGCCCCCCTACCCTTTAATACAGAGATAATCCTCCTCGTTTTTTTAATAAATGTTTTTCTGTAAAACATTTTGCTCTGTGGATGTGCCATAATTCATTTAATGATTTCTCTGTTGAAAAACATTTGGGATGCTAGTAATTTTTTCCACTAAAAATATGCTGTAGCAAATATCCTGCTAGATACATTTTTGTACACTTATGGTGCTATATTGTGAAATTCTTAGTAGTAGAATTACACACACACACATTTTTTAAAAATTTTATTTATTTATTTTTTAGGCAAGGCAACCCTTGGTTGACCTCACAGATTGCAAGGAACTTGTCAACTTATGATCCCTCTTATTTTTTACCTGGTCTTCCTAGGTGGTCTCTCATCCAAGTACTAACCAGGCCCCACCCTGCTTAGCTTCTGAGATCAGCCGGGATCAGGCGTGCTCAGAGTGGCATGGCCATAGATTCACACACACATTTTAAAGTGCAACAAGAGGCAGAGTGTAGTGGAAGATGGACTTGGTGTTCAACTGGACCTTGACCCCTGATTCTGCCACTTATTAAATAGGTGATCTTGGCTAAATTACTTAACATTTGTGAGCCTCATTTTCTTCATCTATAAAATTGAACTATGTTGAGAAACGCTTCTCCACTCTTTAGACAAGGTGAAGAGACTTATCTAATGGATGAATTTCATAAGCGTAAATGGAGTGCTCGAGGTTCAGATTTTCCATTTTCCTTCTTGGGGGCGCACTTCCCTGCGCTGCACATCTTCCACGGACAGCTTCCATGCTGAGGGGTCTGCTTCCGTCCAGTCTTCAGGTGACTAGACGGGTTCAAGGGAGGAGGCATTCGGCTCTTCTGTTGAGCTAAACCATCTGACTTAATCTTTTCAGTAAGAAAAGTGATATTTGTCTCCATCTTCTTTTTGTCTTATTTCTCAGGTTTCTTAGAATGAAGGTGAAGGAGACAGGTGGTATTTATTTGACCCTCTCAAGATCCTAACCAACTACTACTACGCTCCTCAAAGTACGGTTTTGAGGATTGAAGAGATATAATGTTTGAAAAGTATTTGGCATATCTAGGTGCTTAGAAACTATAATTATTAATATTATTTCAGAAAAAAGTTATGGTTTGTATTACCCCCTTACGCTCTATTATATGTATCCCTATTAGCCAAGTGTTTTTTTTTAGCTCTCCTTTCTGTATTTTACATTACCAAAAAAGTACATATATTGACTATACCATTTCAAATTACATGTACCCTTTTTACACTCTTGCCAAAATATATTTCACCCTCTATGTTGGTCAGATTCTTTCACATGCCGAGGAGTAGAAACAAAATTCAAACTATCCTTAGCAGAAGAGAAAATTTAATGACCTCAGTTAACTGGGGAAGACAGCATACATGTGATCTCAGGTAGGACTGGATCTAGGAGCTCAGTGCCACCTGGACTTTCTATTTCATCATCAAATATGCTTTTCTTTGTTCACCACCGCATTCCCAACACCTAGGCCAGTAACTGTCACATAGTATGGGTGTGTGTGTGTGTGTGTGTGTGTGTGTGTGTGTGTGTGTGTGAAATAAATATATGAGTTCTTCTCTAATGTCCTCAGGCTTCTTTATAGTCAAAGCTTGGATTATACAACAAAGTTATTGACCCCAGAAGCCATAAGCAATTCGTTTTCTATTTGTCCTATGTGTTTTTTGTACCTTTTTCTTCTTTTCCTATCTTCCTTTGCTTTTTTGTATATTTGAAAACTATTATTTGAGAACTCCTTTCTTGAATTCTTAGGTATAACTCTTTGTTGTGTTTTTAGTGGTTTTTTTAGGGTTTATAGTAGACATATTTAAGTCTATCTTCAAGTGATATTTTACCATTTCATGTAGTCTAAGAACTTGACAATGTTAAACATTTTCCTCTCCTAGTCTTTGTGTTATTGTCTTACATATTACTTCTACTTATATTATAAACCCCATAATACACTGTTATATTTTTGCTTTAAACAGGTGTTTTAAAGATTTCAAATAATAATAAAAAAATCTTTACATTTACCAGCCTAATTATTTCCAGTAATTTTCACTCCTTTTTGCAGATTTAGATTTCCATCTGATAAAATTTCCCTTCTGCCTAAAAGACTTCCCTGAACATTTCTTATAGTATTGGTGTTATAGTCTGCTGGTAATGGATTCTTTCAGCTTCTGTGTATTTGAAAAGTTGTTATTTTGCTTTCATTTTTGGAAGGTATTTTTGCAAAGAATTCTGCTTTTAAAGTTTTTATCCTTCAGTACTTGAAGATATTGCTCCACTGTTTAATTGCATGCATTTTTCCAACAGAAATGTATTTTCATCCTTATCTTTGTATGTGTTGTTGCTTTTTTTTTTCCTCTGACTGCTTTTAAGATTTTTTTTCCTTAACCTTGGTTTTAAGCAATTTGATTTAATACACATTGGATATAATTTTCTTTATATATATTGTACTTGGGATTTGCTGAACTTCTTGGATCTAAGGGTTCATAGTTTCATTGAATTGGGAAATTTAGGGGCCATTTTTTCTTCAAATGCTTTTCCTGTCTTCCTTTCTTCAGAGACTGCAATCACACGAACATTTGGCTGCTTGATTTTGTCCCATATTTCACTCTTTCTGCTCATTTTTATGAGTCTATCTCTCACTATGTTACATTTTGGGTTTTTCTATTGCTGTGCCTTCAGGTCGACTAATCTATGTCTAATCTGCCATTATTACCACCCGGTGCATTTTTCGCCTGAGACATTAAAATTTTCATATCTAAAAGTTTAATTTGGACATCTTTTATATCTTCTATTTCTCTACTAATGTTTAATATTTCCTCTAATTTCTTGAATATATGGAATACAGGTATTATAAGTGTTTTAATGTTATTGTTTACTAATTCTATCATGTATGCCATTTCTTTGTCATTTCTGAGTGCCTACATTACCTGAAAGTTTAGACCCAAATCCAAGCTAGCCTGAATTTTATAAGAGAAAACGGGTGGATAAAAAGTCTCCTTTTGCCCTCTGCTGGAAGACTCAGGAAGAAATCCTACTAGAGATGGTCCCTAGGCTCATTAAACTGGCAGCTTCAATGGAGACACAAATAGAATGGGGAGAAGATGTAGCGAGGGCCTCTGAAAACTGACTAGGTGAATGCATGTAGTTTTCTCCTTTGATAAACCAAAATGCATATATCTGAGTTGAGCCTTCTGATGTTTATACATATACTTGGAACAACCTCAAAAATCATCTGGGGACTTTGTCAACCACACAAATTATGACCTGTGAGCCCAATTCAGTCAAGTCCATTTGCTTAAGTATTGTCTATGACAATTTTAATACTACAACGGCAAAGTTGAATGATTAGAACAAAAATGATATTGTACTCAAAACCAAAAATATATAGTATATAGTTCTTTATATAGAAAAGTTTGCTGACCTCTTATCTAGACCAGTGGTTTTCTCCCCTTTCTGTTTTAAAGATGGAGCAACGCTATAGGAGTGATCCGGGGTTTCCGTGGGGAGTACAGGAAAGAGGAAAGCACCCACCATCACCACAATCCACTCAGATAGAGCAACTCTCTTTTCATCTATTAGGCTGCCTTTTAACGTTTCTTTGGAAGATAGCTTTGTAGAAAATTTAAATCTACTATCCTATTTTGAATCTTTGTTTTCAGATGTGAAAGCAAAGACTGGAGAGGGAAAGTAAATTTATTACTCAACGTCACATAGTTCCTTACAACCCAGATTTCATGATCTCAGGTCTAAGAGTTCTTCGCACCATCCTGAATTAAAATCAAATTAGGTGAGGACACTCTTGAAGGACATATAACAATGACGACAACAACAACAAAAGCAGAGTGAAGGGGAGAGTGCCCAAACTATGACTGGAGAATTCTGCCTTGGGCTAGAACTCCCATAAGCATATCACCCATCACTGGCAGTTGTGCTCCCTTGATTTATGGGACTCTTGTGGTGCTGTCCCACTCCTGAAAGGAGTTATTGCTTTTTTAGCCCCATGTGTAGCCCCCTGAAAGGGTTGAGAGACCCAGAAATAGAAAGTAGGGAATGATGAAACCTAGGAGAAAATGAGATCTGGACATAATAGACAGATTCACTGGAAATACAGGGAAAGGCCTGTGCCAGGATAAATTTACTTCAAAACAGGCCTGGATGGAAACGTGGATTCTACACACAGGCTAAAACAAACTTGGGGCCACTGTAAATTCTATGTTCATTTAGAGGGAAGGCTGAGGGGAATAAGGGGGAAAGGTGGGGAAAGATCACCAGGGTAGCTTTTAGTCTCTCTTCAGCTCTGAACCCAAATCTACAAACTCCACTCAATAAAACAAAATATCTGTTTAGACTCACTCTACAAAAAGGCAGGTTGATATGTATTTATTTTTCCTCAAGCACGAACTCCGAGGTCTCATACTCTCCACTCTAAGTGGCATACTGCTATACAGACTGTTTGTACCCCCAACAATTTTGCATGTTGAAGCCCTAACGCCCAATGTGATGGTGGCAGTGGAGTCTTCGAGTGATAATTAGGTTTAGATAAGGTAAAGAGGGTGAAGTCCTCATGATGGGATGACTGCCCTTCTAACAACAGGAAGAGACACCAGAGTTTCCTCTCCCTATCATGTGAAGATATATGGAGGAGGCAGCTGTCTGCAAGCCAGGAAGCCCTCACCAAGAAATGAACCTGTCAGCACCTTGGTCTTGAATCTTC
The DNA here is from genome assembly GCF_000325575.1 of Pteropus alecto. Classification (NCBI taxonomy): domain Eukaryota; kingdom Metazoa; phylum Chordata; class Mammalia; order Chiroptera; family Pteropodidae; genus Pteropus; species Pteropus alecto. The sequence goes on along the minus strand of NW_006494611.1, from coordinate 15,479,252 downwards.
AACCTCCAGAATTGTGAGAAATAAATGTCTATTATTAAAGCCACCCAGTCTATGGTATTTTGTTATAGCAGCTTGAGTTGACTAAGACACATATCAAAGCATTTCTTTCAACTTACCCCTCACATTAATTCTCCTTACTTATTGGCATGTTAAGCTTCAGTTGAGCAATTTTGTGTTTATCTCTTAGTCACTGTGAAGTAGGTAACCAGTTATGTTTTCCTCTTTGGATTGGCTGTTGGAAATCTTAGAGACAAAGTAGTTTCTTCCCATAGCAAGGACTCATTAGCATACATTCTTGTAAAAACCTCATTTCTAGCCCCATTTTATGTCCTGACTTTTTCTTCCTCCCCTGTTTTAAGTGAAAGGTGTGTGTCCACACATGTTCCGCAGAGATGCACAGATGATAGCATCCGCCCCCTAAGTCAGCATGGTGGTGGCAACCGTAACTAGCAAAAGAAAGGGGAAGCTCCTGGGACTTTAATTGTAAGGTTCTAAATTTCCTCCCCATATGGAGGTTTTTTTCTCTACTGCTCTTGGAAAATTTACAAACTGCTCTTGTCATTACTGACTACAGGGCGTCAGCATCTCCCTAAACAAATAGAAGTGAACTTTATAAGGGAAATCAAGGCTGGAAAGCAAGGCCTAGCTGCATGATACAATCTTATTTTAGAACAGGAGAGGCATGGACATTGTAGAGATCCCTAGAAGACTAACGGCGAATTAAACCTTATAGCAGTAACAGATTTGAGTTTTATTTGTTTATATCAAGGGATAATTTTTAAGAACTATGTGTGTAGGAAGGTCACAAGAAGGGGGAACTGAAACCATGCCTCTGACAAAAAAGGAATAGCTGAGAATTTTGAAAAACTGTCTCACCCATGAAATAAGGCTAGAAAAACAAATATCCACTAGCTGAGAAAGATCTTGAAGGTAACCAGGGTCGTGGGCAGAAAAAATTTACATAGTCATGAGAAATAAAAGCCCATACCACATAAGGCTCTAAGGCCTAATTTTTCACTATCCTCAATTGCAGGAAACTAAAGTGATAACATTAAAATGGGTCTAGGAGTCAACAGGTTAGTGGTTACTAGAGGGAAACAGGGTAGGGGAGGTAGAAAAGGGTAAAGGGGGTCAAATATACGGTGACAGAAGGAGATTTGACTTCGAGTGGTAAACATACAGTGCAATATACATGTGTATTACAGAATTGTACACTTGAACCTTATATAATTTTATTAATCAATGTCATCCTAATAAATTTAATTTAAAAAATTGGCCTAGGATTTGTGAAACTAGTAAAACAGGAGAGGAAGCAAACTCAAAATAGTTCTTTAGGAATACTTCTGCAATTCAGAGCACATAGGAATCACCACTACCTCCAATCTCCAAATGCCACCCCCTGCCCCCCACACACAAAAAACTACTAAGATAACTTCACAATAATAACATTACAAAATATATAAGGAAATAATCTACCATGAGAGAGAATTAGCAGATGCAACAAACAGGAGAAGCAGCATTTTCAAGGTCTGGAGAAAGTAGAGCCATTTATGAGACTAAAATAGAAATAATTAGACATCATAATGAAAGAAATAAAATAATTAAAGACATCACAATGAAAGAACACAATAGGATGTAAAAAAAACAGGCAGAGAAAGAGAAAACATAGAACTTTTAGAAATGAAAACCTGTTTAAATATCAGCTTAGACACCGAATAGAGAATTAGTGAACTGGAGGATAGATTTGAATAACTAACTTGCAATGCAGCACAGAGAGATAAGAGGGGGAAATTACAAACTAGAAGTAGAAATAGAGAGAAGCAAGCAAGTACGATAATCCTGCATGTATTTAACATATCAAAACCAAAGTGAATCAGAAAATTAAAGAGATAATTTTTAAACAGGCGATTGCAATAGGTAGATGTTCACTGACGTGGAATGTGTCATGAAAAGGAAGAGGACCTGGGGTTTTACGAAGGCAGGTAAATAAGACAGTCCTACGGACGTCATGCGGAAGGAGGGAGACAGATTTCATTTCAGAGGATACAGACTCTAGGACTCAGGAACTTTGAAGTTAGCTGTTTCCAGAACTCAAAATAATTGGGGGGAGGGATGTCTTTACTTATCTCTACTTTCCAGGAACAGAGATCCTAAATAAAGTTCAACATTACCAAACAGGAGTTCCAGAGGACAAAGCAGAAAAGAAGTGGAGATCAAAGAGGGAATTTGAAAAAGATAAAGTCTCAGAATTTTTCAGAGTTAAAGAAAGACATAAGTCTTCAGAATTATGAAGCACATCGAGTCCTACATAAAGATAAACAAAACAAAAGCCATACCTAGACACGTAGTAGGCAAAGCTGCAACTGTGAAGAATTATCGTAAATTAGGAATGTTTTTTATTGTTCTTTGTTTTTTTCATCTTCCCACCTCTCAGGTATTGCTAGTTTTGAACAGTTGAAATTACACTTTTCGATTGCTTTCTGAAGTTTAGAACTTAAGCAGAATCAAAATCAGTTATTAAAAGAAGACTTGGAACACTCCGAGACTGGATTGCTCTTCTCCCGTCACAGGGACTTCGTCCTTAGGACTCAGCTTGCCCCCGTCTGGGGTGTCCCCTTCTCTCCTTTCACTTTTCTTTTTCACCATTTGCCATCTCTCTCCTAAACTGCTCCTGAGAAACTCCACAATTCCCTTAATTTATTTTGCGGTGCAATTCAGTCTTCTTTTTCTCTGTCTCTCTCTCTTCTAAAACCCTCCTTTCAGACCAAGCCCACACCCAAGAAAGCCTTCAATATGTTTCCCTAAACAAAACACTTCCCCTGATATAAATTATGTCACTATTCAGGTATATGAAAGTTGCTGCTATTGATTTTTTGTAATAAATAGCAATTTTTTCCAGAAAAAAAATTATTTTTCCCCTTAATTATCAAATTTTATTTGTAGTAGATATCACTGGCTTTTAATTCATCTTCAACTCTAAATTTTCCATATTGGGCCAGGTTTAGAGAGGGACATATGAATAAAATAGAGATTCTCATATACACATTGCTTTAAAACTGAAAAAAAAAATTCAAAAGTGTCAAGTGTTTGTTATATTTTGAAGCAACATGAAAATGGCTAAGCCAAAGCAGTTAGATCAAAATTATTTCATCGAAATGTCACATACACACATCATAGTAACATTCCTATCTTACAGATGAGTAAACTGAAGCTCCGACCATTCATCCAGTTTACTTCTCCAAGCTCACAGAGCTGGTAAGTGGTTGAGCTGGGCCTTCAACCCCCATCTTCTGATTCAAAATATCATCCTCTTTTAAAGACACATTGTAGCCTATAGAGTTTTCTTCTCAATTTAATAAGTTTCATTTTAGCCTAAAGAAAAAAATTGACTGACTGGTGTTTGCCACCACATATACTTTGTTTATTCCTGCATGTCACCACTGAGTACAGCTGGGAGTTCAATTCCTCTTGACAAAGGAAGTTCCCAGAGGATAAACAGGGAAAGAACATACACGATTCTTCTAGCAGTGCTTTATTTTTTTTTCTTATAAATCAGCATGCAAAATCCCATAGTGACTTTAATACTTATGGAAATTAGTGTGGCCTCCTCCATTGCAAATAAAGTGGGTGTCTTGAGGGCCTGTATTTTTCCCTGCATATGATGTTCCAGCTCTGTTGTCAGCCAACAGCACCACCTTATTAGGACCAAAGAGTGTCTTTTAAAATCATTGCCCTAAAAGCTGCTGCTGCTAGACCCACCGTCCTCCAAACCATCAGCCTTCCAATGTGCCCTGTGGACCTTGGGCAGAGAGACAAAGAAACATTGTTTTTTAGACTTTGGTTTCAGCTGGGAATCAGAAGTTGTATGGAGCCATTGAGTGGAGTCACTTATATACTCATCTAACAAATATTTGAACACCTGTTAGTGCCAACAGTGTGCTAGGCACTGGGGACATGCTGACAAGAGGCACAATTCCTATCCTCATGCAGCTCATAGATCAGGCGGGGAGGAACAGGCATTAAACAAATACTGTAATTATACAAGTAACTCAGATGTCACTGTCCCTGCAAGCAGTCTCTTTTCTCGTCTCCTGCTAACTTTGATGCAGGACCCAGCATTTCTCTTCTTTCCAATAAATAGACAATCTGCTCTGTACCAAAAGCATTCATGAATAACGTAGGTGTTGACCAAGTTTCAGTATAGGAGATGGAGAAAAGAGTTTGGTTTCCACTGTTACACTCCCACTGTTCACACCCCAGTGAAATAACAAATTCTCTTAGGAAGTATCTGATCTGCAACCCGGAATCTTCTCTGTCCTCTTCTGAAGCAGTTCTGGATCTTACTGTCTTGTGTCTCCTCTTCCTGTGTTTCCCCCCTGGGACGTCAGTTTCTCTGTCCCACCTCCACCCCCATCACGGTGAGCAGCAACTCAGCTCTGCTTCTGAGTCTGCGTCCTGGCTTGCTCACTGGCAGCATCTCAGGGCTCAGCAAAGAAAATGCCCTCCAGTGGCCAGAAGCCACCTCCTCAGAAGACAGCATGTATGTTGGGGTTAGATGGATATAACACCCAAAACTGGTTGTGCTATGCTTAAATAGGTAGTAATTATAATGGTGATAATTTGCTCAGGTGCCAGAAGTCACTCTGAGTAAGAGGCCAACCTGGTGTGATGGCCAAGAACAGCTGTGCTGTCGCTCGTCTGCCACATCAGGTCCCCGCCTCCTGAGTCAGCCTCTGTCTAATTAGGAGCAGCCACAATCTCTGTCTGAATAATTCTCTGGGCTAGGGTTTCTTCCTGAATGACTCAATTCACACGGGATGAGAAACTGTCTCTTTCCACTAGGAAGTGGAAATAAAACAACTGACTCACATTTCGCGCTTCCATTTTTGCCAAGCATAGATGATAATGCCTGTTACTCAGAAGTGGGCTAGAGCTGAATCCGCTTTCTATAACTCACTGACTTGGCTAGGAAGTTAAAATCCAGGTAGCAGGCAGCCAAGGGAGGCACATCAAGTTAAGTTCCTGGGTCCTAGATTCTAGTCTCAGAGTGTGGCCATTCCTCTGTCTGGTGCTCTGGAGCCAATCAGGACAAGACCCGAGGTGACCTGTTGATTCAAAAGTTTCCCCCTACCCAACTTCTCCCTCCCTGGATGATGTCTCCTGGCGAAGGCAGACATCTCGCAAATCCTGTGAAAACGTCTGATACCCCAGAACATGGAGCATGAGGCTTCGGGGGCCAATGGTGGATGCCACTTGCAGACACTAGAGAAGTCAGTGTGAAGGACATATGCCAGAGGCCAAGCTCAGGGACTAAGCTGAGAGCAAACCTGAGCACCATGGCCAAAAGCAAGAACAGTGCCTGGATCTAGAGTACTGGACAGACGACAGGTCTAAAGGCTTACTGTCCACGGGCTGCAGTGCAGTGGGAGTGAGGCAAAGGCTCGTCCCTGAATTTATGCACCTCCTAATTACTGATAGTAAGGGAGTCAGCCAGCAGACACCTCCTTTTTTCCTTTTAACATTTTTTCCTAAACATTTCTCCATGTCAATACATATTGGAGATACGGTAGTTCTACTAACAATCGCCAAAAAAAAAAAAAGACTTATGATTCATATGCACATAATTATGCCATAGTAAGTATTGCTCGCTGTGTTCTGAGATATGTCCTCACAATGTATAACATTATGGGAAGTACATTGTACCATGCCGGGGTGACAAATTTTCTTCAGCTGTACCATTATTAGCACTAGAGAGTTCACATATTCTTCCCCCCTACGTGATTGCAAGATATGATCCTGTTGTTTTAAAGACCAGTTTGCCAATTCTAAAACAATAACTTTTGAGCCTTTCCCCTGACACTCACAAAAGCATTGACAAATTAAACTCTTTATTGCGTAGACTCTATAAACTCACAGCCAGCTGACATAAATGGAGCCTCACATATATATTAATAAACCCTCACAACAAACATGTAATATAAGCACCTTGATTATCCCTATTTTATAGAGAAGAAAACTAAGCCTTAAAAACATTAAGTAACTTAGCCAGAGTCATTCAATAAATAAATTGTTGAAAGTCATTCAATAAACAGAATCATTCAATAAACCAAGACTCAAAGCAAAGACTGTCTGATACCTAGCTATATGCATAGCTGCTCTGCTCTTCCCGGGCAAAACACATCAGATACCTTCATGAACCGTTTCTGATGTCTCTTGGGTCCCTAATGCATTAATACTGCATCTTGGCACCCCTGTCTTCTACAGAATGCTCTAATCTTAACAATTCTTCCCGTAGCTGAGAGATTCTTCATTGGTTTAATTTTATCATGATCACTCTCTTCCCTTACCCTTCTGTCCTTGATTAAGCTAGAATATCAAATAGTAGTATTTGGATTTGAAATTTATCATCTTCAGGAAATGGAAAGCTACCAAACAGATTAGATGATCCTGTAGAAAACTCAATCTGCCCAAGCCTGGCCCAACCTGAACCTAAGTTAGATGGAAGTGCCAGCAGCCAGCTACCTGAGGGAGAAATCACTAAGAGTCACTAAGACATCACTAAAATTGATCAGAAGTCTGTCAGTAACTCAGGTTTCCCACTGAAGTCAAAAGTGTCCTTATGGTGGGGGTGGGGGGAACAATTACCACACAAGTGGCCCACTTGTTTTGGTTACCTTTGTGATATTCTCTAGAACTTGAATAATCATAGCTGTGTCACCATCCCTGGGGACCTGACAGATGATAATGCCTGTAGGTCAGTGGAAATTCTTAAAGAGTGTTTTATTATCTAGATTGTAAACCATTTGTATACATTCCAATAAGCTGTCTCGTATCCACCACCACCCCCCACAAAAAAATCGCAAAATAAAAATGAAAATAAAATTATACAAAAGCAAAAATGTTTGGCAACACAAAGTCCATAAAAGAAACTTAAAACATGATTTGATCAAAATTTTGTGATTATATGCATAAAAATTACCTTTTATTTTTTTCTTATATAAAGAAAAAAGTAATAAAAAGTAAAAAAAAGAAAATAATAAAAACAGTTTATTACTTTCCTATTCGTAAAGATTGTGAATGACTTATGACACTGAGTTGTAAGTGATGGAAAAACAATGACAAAAAAGATTATTTCAAATAGGTTGAAATACCACAGAGTTATAAGTGATGGGAAAACAATGACACAAACAACCATTTCAAATCGGTTAAAATGCCATACTAGATGATGAAAGCCAGGTTTCTCAATGTTTGAAGAAGGGAGTTAAAAAATTGAAATAGGGGAGACTGCAATCAACACCGCGGTTCATGCGGTGGAGAAGGTAATCTCAAAGCAACTCTCTTGCAAATTACTTATGAATGGCACGGCATGGGGGAAATAGTCGCTACAGAGGATCAACATCACCAATCACGGGACAGATCGACTTTGTGTGCCTCCTCATGTGATGCGCAGAGTAGAACACAATATCACATCCGTGGTGTTTCTGCCAAAAATGCGTAACCAGAATCAAATCATGAGGATAATTCAGAAAAAGCAAAATTGAAAAATATCCTATAAAATAACTTCACAATTGTCAAAAACGTGAAAGATAAAGGAAGATGACGAAAGTGTTCCAGAGTACAGGAGACTAAAGACACGTGACAACTAATTGCAAGGCATGCTTCTGGACTGGATCCTGAACCAGCGAAACTAATAACTATAAACACATTACTGGGACCACTGGAGCCATTTAAATATGAATCTGAGGCTATAGTATGATGTCAAAATTATAGTGTATGATTTTGACTATTGCAATGTGGTCATGTGGACAAACACATGTAAGAGAAGTCATTGCTTTTAGGAAATGCACACTAAAGAATTTATAGATAGAGGATCATAATGTCAGCTCGGTGCTCCAAATGGTTTAAAAAACAGAGAGAGTAAGAGCAAATGAGAAAGTGAATGAAGCGAAATACTAAGAATTGGTGAATCTGTGTAAAAAGAACACAGGTGTTTCTTACACTATTCTTTTGACATTTGTGAAAGTTAGAAATCATATTAAAATAAAAATGTTTAAATATCAGATTACATTTGAAGTATTCAACAAATCTTTTTTAAAAACAGTTTATTACTTTCCTATTGTAGCTGTGACAAATTACCACAAACTTTGTGGCTTAAAACAACGTAAACTTATGACCTTATAGGTCTTTTCCAGCTTCTAGAAGCTGCCTGCATTTTTTGGCTCATGGCCCTTCCTTGCATGACTCTAACCTCTGCTTCCATCATTACATCTCCTTTCCTGATGCTGACTCTCCTGCCTTCTTCTCCTAAGGACCTTTGTGATCACATTAGAAACTCCCTAGATCAGAGGTCCCCAACCTCCAGGCTATGGACTGGTACTGGTACATGGCCTGTTAGGAATCTGCGCAGCACAGTAGGAGGTGAACAGCAAGAGAGTAAGCGAAGCTTCATCTGTATTTGCAGCCGCCCCCCAGCACTAGCATCACCGCCTCAGCTCCACCTCAGATCATCAGGCATTAGATTCTCATAGGAGCACCGGTCCCTGGTGCCAAAAAGGTTGGGGATCACTGTCCTAGATAGTCCAGGATAATCTCCCCATCTCAGGTCCTTAATTTAATCACATCTGTGAAGTCTCTTCTGTCACAAGTCTCAGGGGTTGGAATGTGAACATCTTGGGAGCCCTTATTCTACCATAGAATTCAGTTTTTAGTATAAAGAGAAACAAATCTATCCTCCTCCCAAATAAATATTAAACAATATTCAAAGAATTTTGAATTCTAGGAAAGGGGTATGTCATCAGGGATGAAAACACAGGGCATCATATTACTATAATATCCTAGATCTTAAGCTGGAGAACAAATATAAGGGAGTCTGTTTTATTATCTCCAAACTGCACTTATAAATTAGTCTGTTATATGATTTCGTTCATAATTGTTTTTAAAAACACAAAGAATTACATGTAATGATAGAATAGTCTATGTTGATAAGGCTTACCTTTCTTAAGGCTTGGAGTATTTTGAAAACTATTCTACTTAAATATTTTTGAAAAGAATTTTTAAACAGTTCATCTTTTCATTAAGGTTAATTACATGGAAACAAGATTAGTTGTTAGCAGACTTAGCAACTAATGTCTTGAACCTATTATTGACAGAGTATCATTACTTTGTCAATCAAATTGAACAAATAGAAGATTATTACCATTAAAAATTTGCCAGAACAGATCAGTGGTTGTCAGGGGTAATGGGTAGCAGGAAGAGGGCAAATAAAAAAAGATACCCTGAGAAAGTTTTTTGGGGTGACAGACTATTCTGTACCCTGATTACAGTGGTGACTACATGAACGTATACATGTGTTAAAATTCATAGACCTGCACACTAAAATATAAAAGTCAATTTTACTCTATGGTAATGTAAAAAGTAAAAGTTTACTTTATGATAATGTACAGAGTAACTTTTTAAAATTATGCTAATCTATTTTGACCCGACAGTTTTAAATCTAGGAATTTAGCCCACAAAATATATTCAAATGCACACATACATACTCACATGTTCCCCCAAAATAGTGAGAACATATTCATTGAAGCAAAACAAGAACCTGGAACCTACCAAATGTTTATCGGCAGAGGACTAAACAAATTATAATGTTTTTGCACTATGCAAGTCATTAAAATAGATTTTAAGTAAACTGACTTGTGTAGAAGCTGTTCTAGAATAGACTGGAACTTCAGGTGATAAGTAACCCACTTTCTAAAGGCAGCCTAAAGCAATTGGGGGCCAGGTACCTCTCCAGGGCAGGAAAGAAACAGTTAGGTTGGCTCAGTTACCCAGGTGTCAGTACATAATTCCCTCTAATCTGTACATATATATGCAGACTTTGAGAAACAAAGTTCAAGGAGAAGTTTCAGTCTTGAGATGTCAGCCTTGTCGAGAGTGCTATGGTTCCCTTTTCTTTCCTCATGAGGAGACTATCCTTCAAAAGAATTAAATAAGAGGAAACACATGGAGATTAGAGGTGTAAGCAAGAAGGGGGTCCTCACATTTTATTCCCTGCTTGGATATCTGCTTATTCAGTACAACCACTCATTTGTCCTCTGTGTCTATTTGCTCAGGGAATAAAAAGAGACAGCAGGGCAAAGAGGCCATAGTCCTGGAGCAGTGCCTCTGCTCACCCGTGTGTGCGACAAGGATGTGTGAGCCTCCTGAGATTGAAATTATCCTCGGAATGTCACTGGACTCCAGACACCTTGCTGGATAACCTACCCAAGAGGCTTGATCACCAGGAGAGAGACCTACCAGGAACAAGAGACTGTGGGATGAACTGTCCTGGGTGGGAGCTGAGAGGGGACTGAATAAGGTTGAAGTACAGCATACTTACCGTGACAAATAACTGTGCCCTTAGAACTTTCTGTGAGTCCCCTGAAGCAGCCACACACATGTCCTATGAGCAAGGCAGCCTTTAAATTACAATGAGCACCATCAGAACACCCAACAATGGTCGCTATATCCATTTGCTCAGGGGGCCATAACAAAACGCCACAAACTGAGGGGCTTAGACAACAGAAATTTATTTTCTCGCAGTTATAGAGGATAGAAGTTCAAGATCAAGGTGCCATAACAAAACGCCACAAACTGAGGGGCTTAGACAACAGAAATTTATTTTCTCGCAGTTATAGAGGATAGAAGTTCAAGATCAAGGAGATTATGGGGTTGATTTCCTTTGAAGCTGCACTCGCTTTACATGGTTGTCCCTCTGTTCACCTGAGCCGCTAGTGTCTCTTTGTGCGTCCAAATTTCCTCTTTTTATAAGGACACCAGTCAGTTTGGATTAGGGCCCACCCCAATGGGGTCATTTTAACTTAATCACCTCTTTCAAGACCCTATCGTCACATTCTGAGGTAATGGGTTATAGGGCTTCAACATATGAACTTCAGGAAAACATTTTTCAGTCTCTCTTATTTTCCCTCCTTCTCACTTCAACCACGAAAGGGGGAGTAAAGAAAAAGTGAAAAGGTAAGCCACACCCTTCTCTACTCCAAACCCCCTCACTGAAGTCTGCCCTGCAATGGCAAGTTCGAGGAAGAGAATGAACATGAAATTGGATGTGAGGTTTAGTTTTAAACTATTCTAGACAGGACAGAACATTTTAATAATAAGAAGTGACCAGAAAGCTATGAGATCTGCCCAAGATACCATTAAGGGTCAGAAATGGAGATTCCATAGAATATCGTTGAAAGAAGTGATTGGAGAGAAAAATAAAGTTTCATATTTCTGTTCTATTGCATGTAGACTGTCTAACTGATCACAATATATATTGTTATGGAAAGAAGTTCATAATATATAATTTACTGATTAAAACAAATTGGAGAACAATATGCATATTATAAACTTATTTGGATTAAAAAAAAAAGTGTGATAGATGCCTACTGTTCTTGGCTATCCGGCATCCTTTCTTCTACTTTTTCTGCTAACATTTTCCCCAGCAATGGGTTGATCATGTTACTCCAGTTGAGCTTCTCATGATACCTCACACCCCTTGCTAGTGATTAATCAATAGATTGAACCAATCAGAAACATTCTCTGGGATTTTTCAAGCCAGAGGGACAACGTCCTTTTCCTCTCTGGTCATAAGTTCTAAGGCTCAGAGCTGGGAGCTACTGATGATCATATCTCCTGACTCATGGAGAACCAGTGTAGACAAATGAAGCCAACATGCAGAGAGACATTGAGATGAGATATAAAAAGAGCAATTCATGAAGATGCTCTAGCCCTGGTTTCAATCATTTCCAAGGCCAATTCTACTCTTGTCCTTCCAAAACTTGGGGTATCTGAGCCAATTAAGTCTTGCTTTTTGCTTGAGTCAGTTCGCTTTTGTTTCTATCTCTTGAAACAAAAGAATCCCCAAAATATAATTTTTGTGCAATTATATCTCATAGAATAGATAAAAATTGTTGATGGCAGTTAATTCTGATAAACATACTTTTTCCTTATGTCTTATATTTTAATTTCTTTATGTCAATTATTTATTACTTTTGCAATAAAACATATTTAGGAAAAGGAGAACACAAAATAGGATAGCATTGATGATAGCCAAAAAATGTATGAATATACATTAAATAAGACTGGGAACTGAACTTAGAGCCAAGGATGCTGCTAAACAACCTAAAATGTACAAGACAGCCCCCCACAACAAAAAATTATCTGGCCAAAATGTCAAAAGTACTGAGTTGAGAAACCCTGACTTTGAGAGTTGAATGTTTGCAAAGCATTTCATGTACATTATTTCAATCTTCATACAACCCTATAAAGTTAGAGTTATTATCTCTCCATCTTATTGCTAAGGAAACTGAGGCTTAGAGAAGGTCAATGATTTGCCACCTGACAAGCATGCAGGGAGGCTAAATTTGAACACAGGTTGGTCTCACTCCATTACCAGGCTCTTACACTGTGAAACAGAAGCAGAAAGAGGTGAAAAAAGAACAAGGTCTGGGAGGGGGAGAGGATAAATGCTTCTCTGCCAGGTAATCTTACAGGCACCACTCCTGTCACCTCATTTGAAATTTGCAATGAAGCAAGAACATGAACCTGAGCAGACTCTGTTCTCTGGGAAAGGACAACTTGGCAATGTCCTGGTTTGCGTCAGAGTTGAGATGGAGCTATGGATCTCTGTGGTCCTGAGAACTCAGAGTGCTCACTCTGACTGCACTCTCTCCCTGCTGCTTGAGGCCCCAGCTGTGTCTACAGATGAGTCACTGGTGACTGCTCGAAAAGCCATGCCATGCTCCCCTCCATTCTGCTTTCAATATAGTAGGCCTGGCTTCTTTTGTGCACAGAGATTATGTTCCCCGCCTCTCTCCCCTTTTAAGACTTTAGGTCTTATTTACTCCTGACCCTGCCAGCCAGAATTTGAACATTTCATTTTCCAAATGATCATATCATCCTGAGATTAAGTCTTTGTGTTAATTATGCCCTATCGAAGTGCCTTTCCTTGTGGGGAGTCAGCCCTTATTAGTTTTGCTCTTTATTTTAATAGGACTTATTCCTTCTGGGATGGAAAAATGCAAATCTAGTCTGCAGTGACTCTCAAACAACACTGAGAGTCTGTTAGTGCCACAAAGTTTTAGAGGATCGGAATTAAAATTTTCCAGGTGTGAGGCATTATGAGAGCTTGTAGTTCTTATTTAAAGTTTTATATAAAAGAAAACTGGCAAGGGAGTAATCGTTTTCTCTACCCTAAGGCTGCTGGAATAGGTGAACCTTTCATCAGCTGAGAATTTGCAGTTATGTGCCTGCTGAGATTTCAAAGGGCACACATTCTTTGGCCAAATATGACCTTGGCATATAGCCAACCTTATAGCAGCACTGCCTGTCTGTTGCAGCTTGTCTGTGGTTGAGTGACTAATATCATCTTACCTTGTTCTTGCCCTAACCTAAACTGTGTGTGTTTGGGGGTGGGGGCGGGGGTGGATAGAATTCTTCATTTGGATCCTCGGTGGACCAACTGCAAAGCCTCACAGCCTTACTCATCCTCCTACGATCAGCTGATATTATACAAGTTGCATCTAGAGACAGACAAATTCCAGTCTCAAAATGGCAGTTGCCAAGTAACAAATTTACATAGAGCCTTTAAAATCAACAGAAAGATATAGTAAGCAAAACCATACAAAAAGAACAACAAATCAGATGATACCTAGTAGCCTGTTCCTTCTGCCAGGTTACTTCTGATTTCTGCCTGGTTGGTATGGTTTAGCTTTAGTTCTTTGATTCAGGTGACCATATTGGAGATTTGATTAAAAATAATTTTTCATTTAAAGTTGATTTTTCCTCTTGAATCTTTTTGTTATTTGATTATTGAATATACAAATTCATAACCAAGAGGTTTTCAAGCATTCGTAGTAAGGACCACAGTAAGAAATTAGTTTTACATTGTGACACAGCACACACACACACTCACAAAACGAACAGTTCTACAAAAAAATATTCACTCTTACTATGTAAAGTTCACTTTAATATTTTCATTCTATTCCATTTTATTGTCATCTATTCTATTAAAAATGATTTTTGTTGCCCATTAAATTAATTACACAACTCATTAAAGGAACATGATCCACAGTTTGGAACATACCACATTACTTACACCGTGGTTTAAAGAACAACAATTTATAGCATTCTGAAGAGATTCAAAGTGTAACTAGAAAGTGAATTTAATTAGCATTTTCCAGGATTTTTTTTCTGTGGGATCAATATAATTGCTCATCTAATTCTTTGGTAGAATTGTAATGTACCCATAATTTCACATTTTTCCAATTCCTATGACTGGCTGTGAAAACTGTATCATAATATCAGACTCTTTTGTACATCTTCAAAGAGAGAGGGTCTTTGGGAGCTCCTTTCAAAATGTTATAACCATGAGGCTTGGCAAGGTTGGGAGACCTGGTGCCACTTGGCTGCGGTCGTGATGCATGTGGACATAAAGGAGTCCATCCTGGAAACAGCATGCTGAGGAATTGCCAGGACATAACCAGATCCCTCACCTGGAGTCAACACCAAGGAAAGAGAGAGAACCAGCTAGAAAGCCGAGTAAGATGGCTATGAAAGTCATGGGCAGAAGGTAAAGGGAACAAGGCATAAGACAATTCCCAAACCAAAGAGTGAAAAGCTATGAGGATTTTAAAGGAGTCCATCCTGGAAACAGCATGCTGAGGAATTGCCAGGACATAACCAGATCCCTCACCTGGAGTCAACACCAAGGAAAGAGAGAGAACCAGCTAGAAAGCCGAGTAAGATGGCTATGAAAGTCATGGGCAGAAGGTAAAGGGAACAAGGCATAAGACAATTCCCAAACTAAAGAGTAAAAAGCTATGGGGATTTCTGATCCTGTTCTGTGGCTTTGCTTAAGAATATGCTTCAAACGCTTGAAGAGGAAGCTCCAAAACTATTACTCAGAGTGTTACACTAAAGTAAACAAATTCATCCATAAAAATTCATTCCATGAGAAATTTTCCTTTATGAATCTGATATTAAGTAAGGTCAAAGTTTACCTCTCTTCACCCATATTATATAGTGGCAAATGTCAGACATTTTATCATTTCATCCATAAATATATCAGTATATATATATTTAAAAAACCCCTTTTTTTTAAACAAAACCCAAATTCTATCATTATGCTTAAAAATTTTTAATAATGATTTCTTAATGTCATTCAATATGCAATTAGTATCCAC
Organism: Pteropus alecto; assembly: GCF_000325575.1. Taxonomy (NCBI): domain Eukaryota; kingdom Metazoa; phylum Chordata; class Mammalia; order Chiroptera; family Pteropodidae; genus Pteropus; species Pteropus alecto. The sequence continues at coordinate 15,464,034 of NW_006494611.1, read as the reverse complement.
ATTTCCTTACTTGTCTTATAATTTTTGTTTGTTTTTACATTTTGTTTATTCTAATCAGGGACAAATAATTAGGGCCATGTATTTAAATTAGTTGATTTGCCTTATAAGGCTTCGTTTTTTGAGTGGTAACTAAGTAAAATCCAAGGCCTCTTTAAATAATGGGATATTTCCAGGAAAATGTAAATAGTTTACTTCAACTTGTTTTTCATTTGATAAAATAGCTGTCAGCATCCTTTGTAGATAGGAGGAAGAAAATCTTGCTTCTCATGATATAGTAACAAGGATGATGAAAACTGGGCCTACCTCACTAGCCTCCACCATTCCTGAAATCTCCTCCATTAGACTCACTCCAATACTTCTAACAGGCCCCTTTTAAAACACTACTGCATTAAATTCCCTTGTATCTCACATTCTATAAACAGGAAATCTGTTAATCTCTGATATTAATCTCTCAATTCTTTGCCAGCACAATGTTTATAAATGAGGCCCAGGGGATGGCAGCCTGGTGAATCATCGAAGAGTCAACTCTGTTTAGCAGAGTTTTAGTACTGAGTGCCTTTAGATCTTGTAATTCTTAGAATATTGAATATTTATGTATTTATTGCTTTTGCGTGATGGTACATGGCAAGATAGGATGCCAGTTTTTCTATTTCTAGAATGAGTTTTCTTATTCACTTGAATGAACTTTCTTATAACCATTCAATGGCTATTTCCTACTTTGCAAAAATTATAAAACATCCTTGTTAGTATTTTTAAACTAACAAGGATTGAGAAACTATAGACTTTAGTTTTTCTCTTCTTTTTACTACCCGTTTACCTTTGCCTGGATTTCTGGCTGACATGAGTACTATAGGATGTACCTAAGAGGAGAAATCCTGTGTGACAGCAACCCATAATATGGTGCCCATGCCACTTTTTAAATCACCTTTACTGAAGTATAATTTACATAACATTAACTGCACCCATATTAAGGGTCTAGTTCAATGAGATTTGACAAATGTACACACTGTGGAACCATATCAGTCAAGACAGATAAAGAACATTTTCATCATCCACAAAATTCCCTTATATCTCTTTGCAGTCATCAACCCCTTCTCTGGTCCCCAGACAACCACTATCTGTTTTCTAGCAATCGAGATTAATTATGTCTGTTCTAGAATTTCATATAAATGGAATATACAGGATAGACTCTTTTGTGCCTGGCTTCATCAGCTCAGCTTAAGTTTTTGAGATTCATTCATGCTTTTGCATGTATCAATGCTTTTTCTTTCTTTATTGCTGAAAAGGAGTCTATGATATGGATACACCATGATTTGTTTCTCCATTCATCTTTTGATAAACATTTGAATTATTTCCAGCTTTTGACTATTTTGAATAAAAGCTGTTAAAAAAGATATATGCAAGTCTATGGATATATGCTTTCAGTTCTCATGGGTAAATTACCTAGGAGAGGAATTGTTAGTAAGTGTAAGAATAACTTTATAAGAAACTGCCAAAGTGTTTCCCAAAAAGGTTGTGTCATTTTACATTCCCACCAGTGATGTATGGGAATTCCAGCTGCTCTAGATCCTCATCAACATCTGCTGTTGTCAGTCTTCTTAATTAGTCATTCTCATGGGACTGTAAGAGGATCTCACTGTAGTTGTCATTTGTATCTCCCTCATGATCGAAAATGTTGAGCATATTTTCATGTGCTTATTAGCTTTCTTGTATATCTTCTTTTGCGAAGTATCCAAATCTCTTGCTAATTTTGTTTTCTTATTATTGACCTGTAAGAGTTCTTTGTATATTCTAGATATAATCTTTTGTTAGATATATGTATTATGAACTTTTTCTCCAAGTCTGTGGCTTGCACTTTTAGTCTCTTAATGGAATCTTTCAAAGGGCAATTTTTAAAAATTTGGATAAAATCCAATGTATTATTTTTTTTAATTTTACGGTTTGTTGTTTTTATGTCCTGTTTAAGAACTCTTTGTGTGCATTAACAAAATTGGCCTCCTATGTCTTCTCTTAAAAATTTATAGTTTTAGCTTTTATGTTTAGATATATGATCCATTTTAAATAAATGTGTACGGTATAAAGTAACAGTGAAGGTTCATTTCTATCCATATAAATATTCCAATAGTTTCAGCACCATTTGTTGAAAAGACTATTTTTTCTTCACCTTTGCTGAAAATCATTATATGTGTGGATCTGCTTCTAGAATCTTGATCCTAGTCCATAGATCAAAATATTTATGCCAATGCCATGCTTTCTCAAATATAGTAGCTTTGTAAGTTAAGTCTTGAAATTGAGTAGTATAAGTCCTCCAATTTTGCATTTATCTAAAAAAAACCCTGACTATTCTAGCTCATTTGCATTTTCATATAAGTTTTAGAACTAGCTGTGCTTAATGAAACACCTCCCAGTAATAAAAAGGAATGAAATACTGATACATGTAAGAACATGGGTGACACTAAATAATTATGCTGTGAGAGAACCAAGGGAAAAAAAGAGTGCATGCTATTTGAGTCCATTTATATAAAATTCTAGAAAATAATCTATACTGATAGAAAGCAGATTAGTGGTTTCCTGGGGACAGGTCATGGAAGGTGGGTAACGAAAAGGGACAGGAATGAGAGATTACACAAGGCTGCAAAAAAATTTGCATGTTCCAAACTGATGTATCCAATCATGGATATGATTCAACTACAGTGATTGAGTCATGGGTGTACATATGTAATAAAACATCAAAGCACACAGTTTTAATTTTGAAATTCATTGAGCTTAAATTATAATTCAATAAATCTGATTTTTTTTTAAAAAAAATAGATACTGTCAAAAAAGAGAGAGAGCTAAAGAAAGCTTTCAAAGAATATCAACAAGATCGAGAATTAGGATAGTTTGGGGGCTTCAAAACAGCAATACTGAAGACTAGAATACAATAGAGAAATAGCTGCAAAAGTCTAGATGAAAATGGTTTCCAATCTAAATTTCTATATCCTGCTAAACAATAAGCAAGAATATAGAATAAAGTTTTTAGATAGGTGCAACCTAAATAAAATTAATTTACTTACGATTCATTCTTTCTTAGAAAGCCACTGTAGTTTCTACACCATCAAAACAGCATAGTAAATGAAAGAAGATTATATGAGATTTGAAATTTTCTGGGATCTAACACACAGAGAAATGAGAGGAATTCTCTGGATGATGGTAAATAGAAACCCAAGACTGGCAGCAGTGAGTGTAGCATTCTAAGAGCAGGAGTTGCAAATAAACAGAAGCTCCAGGATATAATTTTTTTTAAATGAAACCAATAGGAGACTATCTCATATGTTTCATGGTGTGGGAAATTGTATTAATAGGCTGCTGGAGCAAGTGGGAAGCATTAGAAATAGATACAGAGAAAACTAAGCAGATGATAAGAATCGGGCATCTTCTCCTCTCTAATGTACTGCTTTGCAGATTCCAGCCACTTCAGAAACCCTGAACTCTGATTTATGCTTCTTCAGATCACCAGGACTGCTGTGCTCTGCTTTTATTCAACTCTCCATACCACGGTTGGAAAAACAGCCCCAAGCAGAAAACTGCAAAAATGTAAAGCTTACCACATGGGTTTCTCTCAGGGATCATTCTTTTCATTCATTGCCTGTTTTCCAATGTCTGACAATAATTGCTTAGTATATTTTTTCCAGTTTTATGACTGTTTACTACCAGAGGGATACTCTAACACCTGTTATTCCAACATAACCCCAAAGCAGAAGGATCTGAACCAAAACCAAAAAAAATGAGAACATTTTCTGGATCTCTTGCATATTCTACATCCAATTTTCCAACTCTATAATATTCATATTTATGAAAAATAACAAGAATATAAATGCTCTAATCCATTAAAGAGTTTAATATATTAAATTTGGGAAACTAAGCTAGTTAGACCAACTTGGCCATTTGCAAACACTGAGATGGGCCCTTAAGGCTGTAGGATTATAGTCAAGAAGCTCTCCTTTGCCACCACGGCCCCTTACAGACTATTTGAATTTGGGCCTTAGTTATTTGGAAAGCTTTTAGGGTCTATTTTCAACTTTGCATAATGGAGGAGTCTGAATAGAAAAAGAAAAAATATTTGAGTCTATAAGAGGCCACACCTAGAGTTGCACAGCATCCAACAGCCCACTATTTTTGTAGAGCAGGATAGTTAAAGTCTATCAAAATGTCAGAGAGAATAAACAAAAGAATACTACTACTTCATATATGAATAGTGGATTTCTTAATTTGGCCTCTTTCTGACCCTCTGAAAAGGGCAATATGCTGTGACCATTCCCGTTTTATAAATGAGGAAACTAAGAATCAAATTAGTTAACTGACTTATCCAATGCCACATAGGTAGATGATGACAGAACTCGGAAAGGCAAAGTCACTGTGAGTAAATTTACCAGTCACATAAACAGCTCAGATCGACCCTGGGAATAGACAGAATACATGGCCAACTGTGAGGTATAGTTTGAGAGATGCCAAATCATTCACTCCCTAGCTTATCATGGGGCGTAAAATTTCAGCATTAGACATTCATCTTAGCTTAAGCCATTGACGAGCTGTTAAAATGGAAATCTAATTACCTTACATTTATACAGCAATTCACATTTTTCCAAATGTGTTTTACATTTACTAATAATACCTAACATTTATTGTGAGTACTTCATATGTGGCAGGCACTATTTTAAGTGTTTGGCGCATACTGACTATTTTTATCTATATAATAATTCTAAGAGAGGGGTACTATAAATATGTCTATTGACATATGAAGGAACTAAAGCATAAAAAGGTTAAATATCTTGCCTTAATTTATACAGCTAATTAGAAAGTGAAAAGTTAGGATTTGAGTCTAGACCCAGAGTTCTTGCTTTAAACCATTAAACTATGATGTGATTGGATCTGATCCAAAGTTTTGCAAGATAAAAGCATTATTATACCACCTTTTACAGATAAACCAATGAAGACCTGGAAAATTTAAGTGACTATCCCTAGGTTCTCCCAGCAAATTACTAGCTGATTCTTAACTAATCCTGGGAACCATGAGTCCTAGCCAACCCTTTCCAATGTTCTAAACCAAAAGGATTACAAGTGAAATCATTATCAGCAAAAAGAGATATCAGGGCAAAGACAGTTACATTTTGGTGAGAGCTAAGGTAAGGTATTGTGAGAAGCTAAAAAACAGCTTGAGAATTTTGAGCCCTTAGATGGTGGTAGAAAATATTAATTTCATGCTATAAATATTAATGATTCCCTAACTGTATTCTTGGTACAGGAGTATACCATTGAGCAAAACAAGCAAAAAACTCTATTTTCATAAGGTTTACATTCCAGTGGAATATTACTGATTATACAGAAGAATTATATTGAAAATAAAGAGGTATAATAAAAAGTAGAATGGAAAGTGAATTCGGCTAAAATTTTTTTTCACATCTACTCCTTTAATAACTCACTAATTTCCCACATGGTCCATCTAGGAAGCAAGCCACTGATACTTAAAATGTAGTTACCTTGAGATTTTTCAAAATACAAAGTCGAACTTACTGATGGTGAAAGGTATAGACTATCAAAAGAGAGATAAGATCCCCCAAATAGTAAGATAGGATCAGATGGTACTGTAAAGATATAGATTTTAAAGCCTATTAGAGCACATAAAATCCCTTCCTTAAACAACAAAGGGTTACAAGAGATCAATAAAATCTTCCAAAATATTTCCTTTTTAAAGACCTCTTCTAAGGTATCAAAAGTTCTTACTACTAAAAAGTGCAGTGCTGGCTGCTAGAACTGGTGATCATAGATGGGAAAGAGGGCTGAGGAACTATCTCTAGTCCTGTGCAAATTACCTTCACCATCATGACTTTAACAGAGGTCTACCTTCTCCAGTTCTCTACTTGGATTTACTTTAACAAACTCATCAGAATTACAAGGGCTGAATTCTAGTTCAGAGTAGAAAAACCTCTGCTTTGCTTCTTTAGCCCAGTTGCTAGGCAGCAGCAGTTCCCACACTGAGGGAGCTAGCTCTTGCTTTTATCAGCAGTTGTCAATCATGCCCAGCAGGCAAAGCCTCCATGAAATGCTTGTTCTCTCTCTTGCTGGCTCCATCCACACCAATGTTGTGGGATCTCTTCAGGACCACACTTAACTTTCAGGGGTCGATGATTCCTAAAACGATTTCATTCCTACAGCTCAGTAAGCTGTTCATTTTCCCCCCAGACAATGCTTCTGCTTACCCAAAACAGCCTGAAATATCAGAAGGCATCACTCTTTGAGCCCCAGAACTGTATTTTACATTGAAATGTAAATCCAGTCCCTGTCAGACAGGTTTGGGTGAATGGATTTATCAAATCATTTCCATAGGAAAGGTAGGTGTCGTAGAGGTGGGGGGAAGATGAGCAGAAGAGCACCTGGCAAGGAAGGGAGGAGCAGGGAGAGGAAGAGGTATTGGCAAAGAACAATAAGTCCAGGAAGGGAAGCTGAGACCACTGATGACAAATCTGTCAGGTCCTCGGTTTCCCCAAGGGCTAGTCTTATACTTGGCAACTAAACCATGGTCTTTCACTAAGCAGAGCCTGAGTAGCATCTTGCCATCCAGCCATGTAAATCTAGAATGGGAACCAGAGATCAAGATGCAAGCAGGCATGGAGGATGCTGGGATGCACTGCCAAGATTCCTCTTTGGGAATAAAGGACCATTTACTCCCTGCTGCTGGGACTGCTACCAGAACTCACCCTCAGCCTTTGCCCGCTTTGGGGATTGCTTGAGCTGAAGGAAACTACCTGACTGAAATCACCTTTCCTTCCCCAGGGATCCTACATCTATGACTAACTCAGCAGGATAAATGCCCGGCCCACAACACCTCTGAAGTTTCATTCCATCTTCATAACTTACTGTGTGGTTGGCTGAGGCATCTGTGAAGACTGCATCACAGCTCATCTTCTCCCTCTGCTCAGTCCTGCTTCCTTTCCTTCTCTTCTACAGGGGTTGATTTCTAGAGAATATGCATGTCAATCCCCATCTCAGGGTCTGCTTCCTGGGGCCCCTGAACTGTGATAACCAGGCTGAAAGGCCTCCATTTCCCAGATGAAGTTTACCCCATCTCACATCATTAAATAGATGAGAGGACTAGGATGTCTTGGGCTGCTGTACAAGGCTGCCTAATGTACTGTTTATGATGAAACTGGGAAATCTGGCTCAATGACAAAAGCAGTCCAAAGAGGCCCAGAAAAATCTTCCTTTGTCCCTGAGGGAGGTCCTGGAAGCTTAGCTTCTCAGACATTAGACAGCAACAACAACAAAATAAGTGATCCATTTCATTCAATAACCATTCACTAAGCATGAACTCTTTAACAAGCACAAAATTATTTGCTGCCATCATGGTCAACATTGTTGTTACTAGTTAGTATTTCAAGTAGTATCTCCAGATCTGGTGTTTCAGGAATTGGGAAACAAGTCACTATACATTTATGTTTCTGTTATGGTTTCACAGACTAAGATGATATCCCCATTTAGTCTTTATATTTCCTGATTAAAGTATACTTATTTTTCAAACTATTCAGCTGTAGACATTTCCCCATCTACTTGATCATTCAATTACCTTTCTCTGGAACTGCTTCACTTCTGCTGAGATTTTCAAGTTGTAGTGACCTTATGTTTCCTTTTTTATAGATATCAGTGAACCAGAGTTTTGAACCCGGGTAAGATTATATTCTTTTGGTTTGCTTTCACTGGTTTCACTGAAGATGTCCAACGAGGCTTCGAGAAAAGCTGTTCACTGGGTCAGGGTGACTTTAGGGCTCCTCTGAGCATATGTAACAGTTCCAAGTCCGTCCTCATAAGCAAAATTTGGTCTATTTACTCACACACTACTTTATATCTGCCCTCACTGATACTCAGCTGCTAATTTTCTTGAGAGCTCTCTCAAGAAATGAAATGTTGATTAACATTTCCTTCTCTCAAGCAATTTAATATCTCCTGTAAATTTAGAAGCTTGACTACAGATGTCCATTGCCAGTATGTTCCTAATCATGAGAAATAACTCGTTCTATTCTGATTACTCATGGTTCCATTATTTAGACCTTCATTAAGGTGCCGTTATTTCTACCTTTAATTTATATTTTTCCTTTGCAAGATAATCCCACAACGTTCATGATGATGTATGCTGGGGACTGAGACAGTGTGGTGGAAACCACAAGGCTACCTAAGATATATAGTAATCTAAACATTCGATGGAAGTACACATGAATCACTGGTTGATTGGTCTTTGGCTGAAAGAACTTGGGAAGGCTTGTCCATGTTTTCCTTTAGTCAGTCCTACAGTGGATTCTGAACTCCTTCACTGTCCCTAAACCTTTATCTGACTGTGATCTGACCAATTTCATTGTCCTGGGTACGACCTTTTCAGCCTCTCTATGGTTGAATTTATTCCATAGAGATTCCAAATAGACTCAGAGTAAGAACAGGCCACAAAGGTTCATGTGCAATTATCACCTTTGGGACATAGACAAGTAACCTTAGGAACAATAAGATCAATAACTTTAGTGTGGACAGGAATGTCACTAGGTAAAACATCACCATTGCATTCAAGATATGATGATTTAGCAAAGTCTGTGTTACTTTTCAGACATACTTTGGACAAAACCTTGGGATTCTGCTACTTATTAGAGACCATGAGGAATAATGTTTGCATAATTTACAGTATCATGAGAAACAAAAGCACCTGTTCTCTCATATTGATCCATGAAGAAATGGGAAATGGGGCATTTTATAAGGTGTGAATATAAAAGCTCTATTCTTCGTGGCTGTGAATCATATCCCTAAATATAGATTTGCGTGCGTGTGCATGCACACAATTGTGGCATCTTCCCTGTTGACTCAAAGGATTTCAACTTTTCGTTTCTAAGAAGTCGCTATGCTCTCTTATTCCTGTATGTTTGAGTCACACCCCTCACCTCCTTTGCTCCTTGTAAGATAACAGAGACAGACTTATGCAGCTCAAGTACAGGGTATTTTTAGAAACAGCTACTAAAGTTAGCTCTCTTGATGGGAATCAAAACCACCACATCATATTTCAGGACAAAGTTTCTCATCTAATAACTACTGATAAGGCAGCATGCAATTCATGCATCTTGAATCATAGGTATTGAAAACTTAACTAGGATTCAATGCTTTGTTCTTAAAAATTTCTAAACAATATAAACATATTTAGGTCATTGGTAACAATAGACAGACAGACAGATATAGTTTATATGTTTGTGTTCAGTCATTCTAAATATTCGACATGGTAATCTACTTGTGCTTAAAATACATTGAGTGTCATCTAATTTTGTTTCCTTGTTAATAGTACTTTATAGGACAATCAGTGAGTGCACCATCACTCAGCCACGTGGTGGGGTGGTGGAAGGTTGGCAGTTTAGCTACATGGCATGTATCAGTGTATATGGTAGTATTGTAACAGGAAAAGTAGACTAAGGAAGTGTTCGATCAAAGTGTTGAATTTATACACCTCCACAGACAGGGAGTTTTCAGACCTATGAGTGACAAGGATGTTTTGCTACTCTATGAGATTATTAACTTCACTACTAAGATTAGGTCATGAACACTTAACAAGAACCAGATGTTAACATAATTTTATAGCCAGTAGCACTAAATCTTCCCCACTCTCAGCAAATTCAGTCCCTACTCCACCACCATTCTGGTAAAGTAAAGAGAAACTTGACTCATAGGTTATAGGTGTAACGGTAGGATAAAAGACAAAACTTAGGTTGGAGAATTCTTACTTTCTGTTAAAGCATGAGTGTCATAATTTTTTCTGTGTTCTTTTATAGGAAGTAAAATTCCAAAGAAATGCCAAAGAACTATGATTTAATCTATGATTATCAATAAAATAACAAGGTGACTATATGATTCATATTTCATTCCACTTCATGTTATTTATAAGTTTTCGATGATCATTTCTGATATTTTCTAGTGTCTTATATACTAAACGAGATTCCCTTTTCACATTTTTCTCCCCTCCTTCCTTCCTTCTTTCCTTCCTTTTTTCTTCCCTTCCTTTTACTGAAGCTTATATGATTTTTATAGGATCTCCATTTGCTAATTCTATCTAGGTAAAGGCAGTTACCAACAGAAAACTTTGTTCAAACATGAACATTTTTTGTTACACTCAGAGCTGTTTGTTCTTTTGGCATTTTCAGAATACAGCAGAAGAGACAGTGTGTCTATCAGCACCTGGCCTGTAGCAGATTGCCAGACTAGTTATTCCAAAAATCTGGAGATTAGAGTAAATGAGTTTTCCCCTTCTAGTTTTATTTATGACCTTAGTTATTTAGAAAGGAAAGGAGCACGCAGTTGCCATATGCCAGGCACTTTCAATAAGATTGTCTTTATCATCTTTGTTTGCTGCTTGGCTATATATTTGCTCTTTGAGGAATGAAAACACTCGTGAAAGCCAAATATTATTAAATTATTCCAGGCTTCCAAAGTAATTTTGCCTATTGAAACAACAATTCCCCTAAACGCAATCACAAGAAACTTTCTCTCTCACAATTTTTGAGGTCTATCCTATATATATACAATTAACAACAACAAATCCTCTAAGTGTTAGCTTTAGACATAGGGACATGTGTTCTTTTGTAGATTTGTGTACATGTATACATGTCAGGGAGTCAGTTTGTTGAGGTGCAAGGAACACAGACCTGTAGAACCAGTAGATTGGGGTTCTAGATTTGACTCAGCCATGCTCTTACTATGGTACTGGGCAAGTAAATTCACCAAGTTCTAGTTCTTTCATTACATATTAAAGACTGCACATTGACAGTGGTTTTATACATTTCTCCTTACATTGACAATGGTTTTATACATTTCTCCTTTATTCTTTCATATTTTTATTGTAAATCTTTACTGAACAACATTTGATTCATAAGGGCCCATGTCTATATCCTCGGTGAGGAAACTACACTTGATCAAAAGTATTCCTTTTTTTTTTTTTAACCCTTTAACCTTTTCTCTTGAAGTCATTGTTATTACAATGACTCTAACCATTTTGACTGAGGCATATTGACTCATTGTGGGTATACACTTGGAACAGCTTTATTATTTAAATAATGGTTATCAGCTGAACCGAATAAACCATTTATAATACATCAGTCTGATCTTATAACTTACAGTCAGATCATTGGTCCCCAACCTTTTTGGCACCAGGGACAGATGCTCCTATGAGAACCTAATGGCTGATGATCTGAAGTGGTGATGCTAGTGCTGGGGAACAGCTGCAAATGCAGATGATGCTTTGCTGACTTGCCAGCTGCTTGCCTCCTGCTGTGCGGCCGGGTCCTTACAGGTCATGGACTGACACCAGTCCCTAGCCCGGGCATTGGGGATCCCTGTGTTAGATTACTGAAGTTCCCCAGTCAAAATATTAATCTCTCCTCCTCTTCCAATCACAGGTGAGAGTCGTGCTTGCAGTAGCTCAGTGAGAAAGAGTCCCTGAGAGTGAAGGACTAAGGGGAGAGCAGCGAAATGCATGTTATGCTCTCTTGTCCTTTTCCTCATTCCTGTGACTGTCCTTCAGTTGGTAAAGGGAAAAAGACTTTCTCTGATGTGATTGTGCAAGGGAAGTTAGAAGACTTTTGATTTGTTAGCTGAAATGTTATTCTCTTTTGTGAGCAAAGGCCAAGCGCTTGTGACAAGGCAGTTGACTATTGCTTGTCATCCTGGCTGAACCAGCTCATTATCTACAGACTTCGTGAGTGTGGGTGGCTGCCCACTAATAAATTTCAATCCCAAGATCCTCCCCTAGGCATGAGTGAGCCTTTGTGGGTTCAAATGCATCTTCCCCCAGGCCCCCAGATGGAACCCATGTGACATTCTTCTAATGCATGTTCCTCTTTGACTCATGCTATGCAATCTCTACCAAACTGTAGCTCCCAGACTCACCTAGTCTTCCACCCCAAAGCTGGGACTGAATGGATATTTATTCTGAATTCTTGGTAACTCAAGGGGGAGGCCTCCCAAGTGAAGTCTCTTGCTCCCTCCCAGTTTGGCTCTTTCTTCACTCTGGGGCAGCTCAGCAATCACTGTAGCTATTTCAACTTTCAACTGGAGAATACGATATTAGTCTCCCTTTCATATAGAAAGAAAAAAATCTCGACTTTACAAATCATCCTATTTTGGGCTTCTCTTCTTTGCCTTTGAGAAGAGGAAATAGTCTAGTACCCCCTCCTTTACAAACATTGGACACTCCTAAAAGTAAACCTTCTAATCTCCCTCCTCTACCTTAAAGCCCTCTTTGTTGGGGGAAAGGGGATGGGAAGGTGGGAGTGTCGGTTCTGCTGAAATGACATTTCTCAGCAAGACTTGTGGGGAGACGGCTAGCACATCAGCTGGTGATGCTATTCATAGAATGGGGAGCTGTGGGTACTAGACCCAATTACAAGGAGAACAGAAATGGATATAAAATCTGCATGCTTCTTTTAACCTCTTTTTAAAATTTTTATTTTAGAACTAACTCTAATAAATGCCCTAATAGATTTTAATTAATCTGAGAGTCAATACACTGGTTATGATTTTATGCTACAATTTTGCAAAATATTACCATTAGAAAAAACTAGGTAAAGACTACATGGGCTCTCTCTGTTTCATTATAACTACATGTGGATTTATAATATCTCGATAAAAATTTCGATAAAAAAGTATTCACCAAGATTTGTATAGGTCTGGGTCACTTTACAAAAATATTTCCCTTTGTACCACTATGAATCACTTTCATTTTCAAACTCCAATCTTTCTTAAGTTTAAGGTCACATGTTTGAAATTGTTTCTTCAGTTCCACTAGTTCCAGACTTTTTTTGTGTACTTTTAGATCTCTCTTCTCTATCTTCCATATCCAACATTTTCTTTATCATATTCTTCTTTCAGTCTTTTTCCTCTGTATCCTGGAATAGTTTTGACACTGGTTCTCTAGAGTCCACTACATAGGTTTTATTTCCTACAGTGTTAATTCTTTAGTGTTGATTCTTATTATTTTTTGTTTTATGCTTATATTTCACTTCCTTTAGACATTTTTTATCCAAGTACCTTTCTGTCCGTCATTTGATTGGTTCCTTTTTCATTTTGATATTTTATCTTCTCACTTTTGATCTCTTTTGTTTTGTTATTTTAAGTTTACTCATCCCTAAAAAAAAGAGAGTTATTTTGACTCCTGGCATTTGTCCATAAACAGTGTGTGTAGTTTCTCCTTGTTTCCTTTTACTATTTTGCTAATTACCATCAAAATCCTCTTCTTCACTCATAACCTAGAGGGTACTTCCTACATAACACTCTGGATTTATATGCCTTTTATTCGATATAAATTTACAGTCCTTAGGAAATGTCTTTTGGTCTTTTTGCCTGATTATCTTTCCATGAGGAGGGAAGTTTATTCCAGAATTCTCTGAAACCCTCTACATTTTTTTTTCCCTTCCAGAAACAGTTCTTTCAAATTCAGTTCCTTGCCACTATCGAATTCACATCCAAAATATAAGTTCTCCCAGCCATCTTACATTATCAGAAACATTATCTCTGCAGGAGGAAAAAGGGGGAATATTAGGTGAGTCTGACGACCCTGGGAAGCTACTCTTGCGTAAGGTTCTCTCTTCTTCTCCTTCCCCCCCTCCCCCGCCACTCTTCTCTATTGTTGAATACTTGTGTCTGTGAAGTAGAAGGAGGAGCCCCATGCTTCTAATTCAGTTTCATTCTGATTAATACTAGTTGATAAATCAGCGGTGCCATTATTTTATCTAAGAACTCTCTATGTTTTTCAAAAGAGTGGTGAATAATCCACAAATTCCCATTAAGCATTTTAAGCAGAGAATAACACAACCAGATTCCTGTGTTCAAAAGACTTCTCAGACTACAGTGTGGAAAACGAATTTGAAATGAGCTGAGAGTGAAAGCAGTAAATTAAATTAGAAGGATACTGTAAGAGTCCAATAGAACATGGCAAGACTTGGACCAGGGAAGCAGCAGTGGAGATGGTGAGGAAGTGAGAGATTTATTAGATGTTTATGAGGTAGAACTGACCTGAATGACTCCCCTGGTGGTAAGCAGGTTAGTTCAAGGTAAGCAGCTGTAACTGTGCTAAATGCAGAAACTGGAACCTTCTATGACTTCTGGTGAGTACATCGGAATGTTAAGCTGTTTAATTTATTGGGGAAGGGATACTAATATAGTAGACAAATCAACAATCCTTCCTAAATGTGTTTATAGTTTTTTTCTTTCTGTTTATTCTCGACCCCTGAATATCAGGTTTACTTAATTCTGTCACAACCAGGTACGTTTTTAGAAAATTTCTTTATGATAACGAAGAGTGAATAACTTTAGGTTGTCTTAAATAGATAATCAAAACTGGAGAAACCACAGGATCAGTTGGTGCTGTTGTCTAGGTTGCCATCTAGTGATCAAACTTCTGTACAGCAGATAAGGAGCCCTGAGGATGTCACAACTACGGCTAATCCTGCAACTTGAAGTTCACGTGTGTTGGTACCCTCACATTCCAGTACCTAAGCTGAACGCCTGCCAAATACAATCCAATTAACTGCTGTGTGATTTTAGGTAAGTAACCACATCTCAGTAGGCCTCAGTTTCTGAATCCATAAAATATAAGGCTCGCGCTAGCTCATTTCCAGGACACTAAAAACATTTAATAGTTCAGAGGCTTGTCTTTTTTTGCAAACAGGCCAAAACAACTATCCAGGATGACACGCCTATTTGTTTTAATTCAGGCACCAAAAACACATATTATATAGCTAGCTTAAGGTCCTCTGAATGACCTCACATTTTGAGAGCTCACATTTGGCAATTTAATCTCATTCCAGCGTCCCCATTGCTTCAAGTAATTGCCCATTTTGCTAACCCTAGTGATTTTTCTAAGAGCCAAAACAAATAATAAAACACAATATCACTATTCAAAACACTCCAATTGGGCTTTATAAGCCACAGCAGTCATCTCAAAAATTTTAATATTATTCAATCCTTCTCTGAAAAAAAAAAATGAGCAAGCAACTTGTCAATAATATACAATATTTATGATATATTTTATTATTTAATACTATGCATGCACACTGCCCTAATACAGTGATACATAATAAAACAAATATAAAAACAAATGTTTAAAGGATGAGATAAAGGTGAAATAAAATAATGCTATGTTATTTATTGATTTTAGGAAAAAAAATTTACTCTCACTAAAATAATATCCTGGTCCTTTTAAAATAAGAAAGTCTTTTGTATCAGACCACATACTTATCATTTCCAGCATTCTTCATTCTTTTGTATAGATCCAGATTTCTATCTGATTTCATTTTCCTACTACCTTAAAGACTTCCTTGAGATTTCTTATAGCGCGGCCTGTCAGGGGTGAATTTTATCAGCTTTTATATACTTGAGAAAAATCTTATTGTTGCTTTAATTTTTGAAAGATATTCTTGCTGGGTATGTATAGAATTCTAAGTTGACAACATTTTCTTTTTAAGATGTTGTTCTACCAACTTTTTTTTTTACTTGCATCGTTTCCAACAAGAAGTCTGTTGTCATTCTTATCTTTGTTCCTCTATGTAATTTGTGTTTTTACTCTAGCTCTTTTTAAAGATTTTTCTCTTTATTACTTATTTTAATTAATTAGATTCGAATGTGCTTTGGTGTAGTATTCTTCAGCTTTCATCTGCTGTAGTTCATTGAGATCCTTGAATCTGTAGATATATAGCTTTCATCAAATTTGGAAAATTTTCAGCTATTGTTTATTCAAAAATTTTGCCCCTCTTTCTCCTTTTAAAACTCTAATTATGTATATATTGAGCCACTTAAAGTTGCTTAATATATAAAGTAACTCTTCAGTACTCTTTGGTATTTTAATGAAATAATTTCCATGCTGTTTTCGAGTTCACTACTTTTTTTCCTTCTGAAATATCTAATCTGCTGTTAATCCCATTTGGTGTATTTTTCGTCTTAGACATTATATTTTCCATCTCTAGAAGTTCTGTGTGGGTCTTTTTTATATATTCTACATAGCTGCTAAAACTTCTCATGTTTCCCTGTACATATTTGAACATATGGAATATATTAATCATAGTTATTTTAACATCCTTCTTGCTTAATTCTATCATCTGTATTATTTCTGAGTGTGTTTCTAACTGATTTTCCTCTTCATTGTGAGCTAGCTCTTATTTCTTTGCATGTCTGGAATTTTTTGGTTGGATGCTGGACATGGTGAATTTTATATTTGGCAGGCTAGATTGTTTGTGTTCTTTTCAATGTCCCTAAACTTCATTCTGGAATGCAGTGGAGTACCTTGGAACAGTTTAACCCTTCTAAAAGTAACTTGCTTTTAAGCCTCATTAGGCAGGACCAGAGCAGCCTTTAATCTCAGCAACTAATCTCAACCAGGAAAAATTTTGACCCTAAGGGAAAGGGGACACTTGGAAATGTATGGAGACGCTTTCAGTTGTCACAACTAGGAGAATGGTAGAGGCTAAGGATGCTGCTAAACTTCCTATAATGCACAGGACAGCCCCTCACAACAAAAAATTATTTAGCCCAAAATGTCAGTAGTACCAGGACTGAGAAACCATGGTCTAGGACAATTTTGCTCCATTACTGGCACAATATTCTTCTGAATTCTCTACCTGCTGCCCCATGTATTAAAAGATTTCTTTGCTCTGGTTTCAACCCCTGTGGGATATCTAAGAGTTGTTTTCCCTACTCCTTTCTGGTGGCCTCAGGTAGCTTCCTTACACACATGTACCAATCAGTTGATTACTTAGTAACCTGTAGTTTCTTTCAGTTGAAGAGCCAGATGACCCCTCTGCAGATTTCTGTGACACTTCTCCTCTCCTACACTTTGCCCTGTGAATTCTAGCTATCTTGGCCTCTCTGAATTCTCAACTGTCTCCTGAACACAGGGTGCCTGCCAAGCTGTTTGGGATTGCCCTCCATGTGCTTGGGCCTGGAAACTGTCTCTAAGCAATAAGCCAGGGTAATTGTAGGGCTCACTTCATTTCCCTTCTTTCGGGGATCATTATTCTATTTTGCCTAGCGTCCAATATCTGAAAGCCACTCTTTCATATACTTTACCTGTTTTATAAGTCAAACAATTTAAAAACCAGACAAAATATAGGAAACAGTGGCTTTAATCTTTGAACAGTGGCTAATGTCTTAAGACACAATATGTGGTTAGATCGAGGTTCATCTTTGAACGTTTATATTTCAAATAGTCTTGGTAACAGATTTCCCGAAGCTTTGTGTCAGCTCTAATTAAACTACCATTATTTTCATCTCAGTGGAAGGCTGACAAAAGGCTCATAGCAGGAGTAATGTGTCAGCTCTGTTATTTTCTTGTTTTTCATATTTGCATTATTAGTATTATCTTTAGTCTGTGTTTTATTTCTAAAAATCTATTTTTGTTATAGAAAAATTCAATCATATGTAAAGATAGAGAGGACTGCATAATGAGCCTTGATTTACCCTTCATTCAGCATCAACAATTAACAACTCACAGCTAATCTTGTCTCATCTATATTCCTACCCACTTCTAACAGTGACCTCCCTGACCCTGAATTATCCCAGGCATCATATTATTTCATCTATAATTATTTCAGTGTGTGTATGTATGTGTATATATGTGTATGTGTGTATACACATACAATACTGTTTCATTACCTTACCTGAAAACATAATAATAACTCCTTTACATCATGAATATACAATCTGGCCTCAAACTGTTGGGATCATTTCAAACCTCTTGTTTTTTGTGTTTATTTGAATCAGAAATATAAGGGACATACATTGTGACTGGTTTTATGTCTCTTAAGTCTCTTTCAATTTATAGCTCGCACATGTGCGCTCTCTTCCTCCCTCCCTCCCTCCACTCCATCTCCCTTCCTGCAATTTATATGTTAAAGAAATAGAGTCAATTGTCCTCTATAGCAGCGGTCCCCAACCATTTTGGCACCGGGGACTGGTGTTGCTATGAGCATCTAATGCCTGATGATCTGAGGTGGAGCTGAGGCAGTGATGCTAGTGCTGGGGAGCGGCTGCAAATACAGATGAAGCTTTGCTTGCTGGCCCACCACTCACCTCCTGCTGTGAGGCCTGGTTCCTAACAGGCGATGGACTGGTATTGGTCTGCAGCCAGGGGGTTGGGGACCCCTGCTGTAGAGTTTACCACTAACTGGATTTTGCTCAAGGGTCAGATATCATTTATCTATTCCTCAGCCCCCTGTATTTCCCATGAATTGCTAATTATATGTAGAGATTTGATCAAATTTAGGTTCAATTATTTATTTTATTTTATTTTTTATTTTTTTTTTGCGAAACTACTTCATAGATGTTGTATAATTCTATCAGGAGTACATTCTGTGATGCTAGCAGCCCTGGATAATCACTGCAAAAACCCATTAATTCATTAGGGATATGGTCTTAGTCTAATTCTATCATTCTTCATTTATTAGCTGGAATACATGTATAAAGGCAATCTTTTCTTCATAGTTATATTCTAATTCTATCATGCCTTCTTCATTTAGTAAATGAAATACTTCTATAAAGTTAATACTTCTTAACTTCAACTATTTCTTTTCTACGAGATAAAAATTATATAGAAAAAAAGATAAATGCCTAATGCATTTTCTCTACGAGTTTTCAAATTAATGATTGTTTGCCTATCATCCTCCAAAGGTCACCAAAGATTTTTTGTATCATTATGAACGGATGCATTTAAATATATTCGATATTTTAATCCATTGCACTTGTTATTCTTCTTAATGCTTGATTTGTCCCATCTTCGGCCAGTGGGAACCTATTCAAATCGAGTCTTGCAGCCTTTTGACATGATCCCAGTAGTCTTCGAAAGCTTTTTTGCTATCGGCTTTGACAAAATATGTTAGACTTAAGTGATTTTGCTAAATAGTACCAAATCCTCTCCAAAAAGGTAGTACCATTTTTACAGTCCCCTCTGCAATCTAATTTCCCCAGTCTTACCAATAGAATATTGAATCAAACTCAGATTTTTGGAAATCTGATAGGTAGGAAATGTGGGAAATAATATCGCTGTGTAGTTTAATTTGCATTTATCACTGTGAGTTAGGCTAGTCCTCTTTTCATATGGTTAAAAGCCATTTGCTATAAGCTATCTGTTTGTATCTCAGCCTGTTTGCAAAGATCTTCTTAGTAACCTGTAGTTTCTTTGCAAAACTATCTTAAGTCATATGTCCATTTTATAAAGTCAATTTAGTCCAAATATAACTTCTAAGTCCAATTTAACCAAGCAATATAAATTTAAACATGTGCTGAAAAGAAACAAAGACACAAGGCACTAAAGACATACTCTGAATTACAAAGCTCCTATTCCCACTCTTCACTCAATATACTTCCTGCTCTATATGTAACACATTGGACAGCCACTTTGTGACACATTGGTCAAGGTCAATCCATACATTATAATTTAGAAACATTTCCTAATTATTTAAATTGAAAATATAATACAAAATACCTCAATATATTATTTTTAATGAATATAATTATGTCTAGATTTTCTTTTCACATTCTAGTAGCCACCTTGCACATCCCCAATGAGGAGAAGACAGAGCCCACTTTGGAGACTACTGACTGTGGGGTAAAGTTCAAACTTTTGGCTTGGCCTAATGGCAGGTCCATCAGAATGTGGCCTCTGTCCCTGTTTCAGGCTTCTCTAACACCATTTGTCCCCTTGCTCTAGCTGTATTCAAGTCCATGTAGCTCCCCCCGCCCCCGCCACCAAATGGCCTCTGTTTAAGGCACCCTGCACCCCTTTTCCCTTCTGACCAGTAAGCTCCCGTGACTGCCATATAATCTGCACAAACATGCTGGGCCGCTCTGCTCCTTCTCCACCGTGAAGAGATACATCCTGTGAAACCATCTCTAACTTCCTCTAGGCTCACCATGAATACTGTGCAAAACCACTGACAGCTTTTGGGAGAATCTAGCAAGTAGGAACTACTGGGCCCCTTCCCTTCAATCAAGAATCACTCCCAATTCTTCCCCATTGACAAGGCTGTTTCAGAGGAAGTATGAGAATTGGTGACCGAGAATGAGGTCTAGCCTGCACTTGACTTTCTCCCCAACTTCCCCCATTACTAGTGATCTGCCTGGAGAGCTGGCTGAGGGGTGGGAGCCTGGGTCAATTTCCTTGGAGACAGACAAGAAACGAAAGTCCTTACTGAAGACAATGGGAGAAACTAAGCTGCGGGAAAGAGCTAAGCTAAAAACCAGGCTGGATAGGTGAGGTCCCAAATTCATGGAGAAGTTAGGTGGCATCCCATTTAGAGTAGCCCAGGGAAGCAGAATCCCAATGTGATTCTAGAAAAGAACTCTTCTGTCAGCACTAGCCCTAGTGAGGAGAGACTCCACAGGTCTCACCTACCTACCAGCACAGCTCAGCCTCTCTCTCCCAGTCCTCTGGTTCTGTAGCTGAGCCCACTCTGACTCTCCTTGTCAGGGCCTCCCTGCTGTTCTCTACTTTCAGGCTTGTAAGAGCCCTCAAATCTAAGTGCTAACAAAGAGCTGGAACGCCCCAGCCCATTTGTCAGCCTAAGCCTAAGCCTGACCAACACTTAGATAAAACCAACACTTAGATCCCTATTTGACTTCTTAAGTGGATTATTTAATGGATTAGAACCCAGAGGGGAGGAGGGGTGAGCAGTTGGCTTCCTAGACATCAGTGAGTTGAATTGGGCAAAAATCAGTGAGCTGAATTGGGCAAAACTAATCAACTGAATGTACTTCACTTAAAGGAAGATCAAAATGAAAGTGAATAGTCAGCCTAAAACCACATTTAGACTTCACAAATCCTATGGAGAATTTACTTAAAATGCAGATTCCAGGGCCCCACCCCTGAGATTTTGATTCTGGTAAGTCTGGGATGACACCTGGGGACCTGAATATTTAAATTCCCCAGTGAATTAGGATACAGGTATTTTCAGACCAGACTTTGAGCAACAGTGGCCTCTGTGACAAAAAGGGGAAAAATAAAGCATCTGAAGTTGCTGGTCGCTGGGGTCATCTAAGCAGTATCTGCAAGCTGCACCCCTGTTGCGAATTATGTAGCAAACTACCTTTGTTCTGGTTGTGGGCTCATCTACAACCTTCTGGCCATAACCGACTTCCCTTGTCACTTGGCTGCAAGGGAGAGAGTCTACAGATCTGCTGACATGAACACTCTGTTCTGTCCACAGCTGTCTTTCTCATTGTAAATCAATACATTGGTGCTCACTTACATTGTCATTTCTGTGGCTTTGCTTACTACAAGCTCCTCCTGAGAAGCAGAGCTTCACTCATGTGCGGATGGAACCCGGTTCCTGCCGTTCCGGAGACTCAGCCTTACTGCGATCAGTCTCACACACTGGAACAGTAACTTCCTGCTCAAACCATCTGCTGCCATCCCAACAGCATCTACCCTGCTCAGAGCTCCACCCCCGCCCAGCCTTTGTTCTCAACTCCCAGGGCCACCCACACTGTCACCCCTCTCCCAGGGCCTTGAAGAACCCCTCTCCCCCTTTTCCTAGTGCTTCTCGTTCCCTACCACCTCTTGTCTTTCAAACACCTCTGCTCCTCGCTCCCTGATCTCATCTTTTCCCTCTTCGGCTCTTGGTCTGTGTTGTCAATCATCCCAATCCATCTGCTCTTCTGTTATCCGCACCCCCGCCCCCCGCCCCTCACCCCCAACAAGATGGATCTACAGAGTTCCCAGTCTCTGCTGGTGGCAGAAGCTCTGGAAAGACAAAAGACCCCTTTCTGTTATCCTTGCTTAGTGCATTCCTGACTGCAAAGAAGAGCTGGCTATGTGCCATGCTCCAGGGAAGGGGGAAGAGGAAGGGGGAGGAAAATCTTATCTGCCAACAGGGTTAAAGCCAGACCCTTCACTGTGTTCAGTTCACTCCAGTGAACGTCACCCTGTGCTGTGACTTGGCAGCCAGCCAGCTTTCCTGGGTGACACCCCTGTGAATTGCCTGAACCACATGCATTCGCATTCAACTGCATCGCCATTCAAGCAAAAGAACAGAAGGAAGGCTAAAAGAGATTAGACCAATCTTCCTTCCCATACAGTCCCCAACTCTTAATAGAGGCCATGACTGACAGGTTGCCCTTCAAGCTCTTTACTTCAACAGATTAAGGACAGCCCCAAACAGTTTCGTTGCTTTAGTAACCTGCTATTTAAGCCTTTCTTTTATTCCATCAAATTTTTCATCCTGTCCTGCCAATTTCTGTTGCCACTATCATCATTCTCATCATTCTAATTCTAATTCTCTGACATCCTGGCTACTCAGAAGGTCTGATTTGTGCTGTCTTCTTTTACCCGCACTAAAGCGATCTTCATGACTTTCATCATCTCACTTGCTCACTCAGACTCCTACTAGAGCCATCATTCCAGGCCCCCTTCCCAGATTTCAACATCCTAGCTCCACCTTAACCGACCTTACTTCCTAGCACAGACTTTTCTCCTCATTCAAATCCATCTTGGTCCAGAGTCCCAAGATTTCATACTCATACCTGCCTCACCTGTACTCTCTTTAATATTCTGTCTCTTTTAAAAATGCCAACTTCAAACCCTGCTTTGTTTCAAGTGAGCAGCTGGGATATGGCGAGATGGCACTGGGCATGATGTCACAGATTCTAAGATTCAGCTCTGAGACTTCCACTCTCCAGCCATGTGACCTCAGGAAGGTAACTAAACTTCAGTGTTATTAGAAAATAATCATACTTCGCAGGGCTTGGTGCTTTCACACAGTTTGTTAACAACCTGAACATGCTGAGGGATAAACAGGAAATTGTTTTATTTTCCTCCAGCTCCTGCTTTCTACCATGCTATACCAACTCCCTCTTCCTGGTCCTTGAGCAACAGGTTTCTGGAAACTTTGGGATATTAGAACAAATCTCACTTCCCAATACTAAAAAGTCTAGTTCAATCCAAATACAAACCTAAAGCTTCCCTTGGGGATCAAGAAGCGCAACTACAAAATAGTCAAAGGGATATAAAATACAGCCCAGGGACTATAATCAATAATATTGTAATAAATATGTATGGTGCCAGATGGGTACTAGACTTACCAGGGGGATCACTTCTTAAATTATACAAATGTCTAACCACTGTGCTGTACACCTGAAACTAATATAATGTTGAATGTCAACTGTAATAAAAAGCTTCTCCTGCTCCCCCTCTTTCCCCTCCCCACCAACTCAGGTTTGACTCATGGCTCAGGGACCAAGGACCTGCTGTCGTCTATCCTTTCATTCCTTCTTGTTTTTCCACTCTTTTGCCTGTTTCTGGGTCTTTCAGAGTCATGGGGGGAAGAAGGAGAAAGAAAAGTGGCCAAGTCTTTCTACTTAGCCGGTGCTCTCTTAGCTGTCGATGCCCCCTATCATAACAGAAGCCTAAAGCCTGGCTCTTTTGCGGGGTGCAGATGTGTGGATTCTTTAGAGGCCCCTCAAAGACTTTTGTGCTGCACAGTTCCCTAAACGAGGCATTGAGTTCTTCAGCCAACCTCTTGATCCTGCACCCAGCAGCACACGCCACATAGCCTCCTCTTGGAAGGAGACCTTTTTAATGGGGTCCCAATAAGATGGATGGAGCCCAATTATCTTCCTCAACATCAAATTGGCCCAGGAAAATCTTGTCCATCCTTGCCATATCAATGCCAGGCATGCAGCTGTCGCCTCCACACTCTCTCTCCTCCCCTGCCATTGTGGGCAGCTCAAGCCCAGCTCTAGGCTTCAGAATCTGCAAGCAAAAAGCAGCTCAGTGTCTGCAGCAGAGCCAGCAGCCAGCTGAGGAAAGAGGTGCCATTCTTCTCTTGTTACAGCATCCTAATCATTTTGGGATCCCATTTCATCTAGCTTAAGGGAAGGTGGAGCACAGAACTTACCACTAGGTCAAGAAGTTAATAACTCTTCTGCCTCAGTGTTATTTTCAATCATCTCTCTCTTCCAGGCCTCTCTTTACAAAGGCTATAGATGGGTAATAGCGAGAGATGACAGATCTGCTTGGCACCCTCTCAGTCTTGCAGGATGTGTCTAATGACTCCAATTAAAAATGTGAGTCTACTTAACATTTATCGTTCTCAGATTTAGAGACCTTACCTAAAAGCCCGATACCTCAGGAACAGTCTCTTTCAATATTCAATCTATGTAGAACAAAGCAAATAATGTCACATTCTCTACACAGAGCAGGCATTGTACACACTCTGTAAATGGTCATTGTTATTTGGCTTTCCTCTAAGAATGGTCAAAACAGCACATACACATGAGGTAATCTGACGCTAGTCCTCTCTCAACTTTGTGTAATATCTATCTGTACTTTGAAATATGAATCCATTATATGCTATCTTGTTCAATCATTCTTTCATATGCATATGCATTGGATTTTTAATTAGAATTTAAACTTCTTAAAAGCAAATGTTTTTTTCCCTATTCCCGATACCATCAAAAATGGGGCAGAGCATGTCATAATTGCTTAAGTAATATTTGTTCATTTGTCCTCTCATTTTTCTTTTATTCGATCTTCAATTATATTCAATTTAGAATTTTATTAAATTTTCCTTTAGTGCTTGTCCTATTGTTTTGTGGGTTCGTTTTGCTATACCAAGAAGCTACAAATTTGCAAGGTGTAGATGTCAAAGTGTTTGCTTCTCTGCCATCCTCGTTTCAGTTTAATCTAAGAGCAAAGTGAATAGACAGGAATGGCAGAGACAGGAGAAAGGGAAAGCCCCATGAGTACATCGCATTTAATATAGAATGAGGACATTGGTAACTTTTGGGAAAATAGTTTAAGTCTTAGAGGTTTCTACAGTGGAAATCAGACTGATTGAGGTTAAGGACTGTAAGCAAAGGGCAGCAAGTCCAGTTCAAACTTAAAGGGAAGGAAGGAAGTACCTGCGGAGAAAAAGCAGGCCAAGGAAAGACAGGGGATATTGGAGAAAGTTTATAAGTCAAAGGAAAGGCACGGATGTGGCATGTCTTAAGACCGACAAGAGATACCAGCATTGAGAGCCTAAGCAGAGACTGGCCTAGAACAGGCATTTGCAACTGGGGGTGACTTCACCCCTCGGGGGACATTTGGCACTGTCTGGAGACATTTCTGATTGTCATGACAGGGGGTACTACTGGCATCTAGTGGGGAGAGGCCAGAGATGCTGCCAAACAAACTACAAAGCACCTGACAACCTGCTTGCCTCCACCCCTCCCCCAATAACAAATTACCTTGCCCAGAATATCGGTAGTGCCAAGGCTAAGAAACCTTGGCCTAGAAAGAGGCAAAATGGAAAGTTAGCATGAAACAGACACCCCTTAAAATTAGCATGAGTAAAAATTGGGGGTTATTGACAGAATTCAGGGGAATTTTCCAGGCCCCAAGTTTGGAGGTATGGCGTCACAGGGACTAGAGTGACTTGGCACCATTCCTTCTACCTTGTGTACTTTGGGGTCACGGTGTCTTTTTCTGGTCTCCACTTACTTGCTTTGTCTCCTCCTCCTGCTCCGCTTCCCCAGCGCGTGGCCCAGGCTTCCAGTCCTAACCCTAACTCCATGGCAGTTGGTGGTCCAAGTCTGTATAGAGGCATAAGTTGCAATCATTGTACTTATTTAATTTTCAGAGGGAGACGTGGACTGGCCAGTTCTAGCGAATGAATGGTCTGGCTTTGAGTCAGGTTGTGATCAACTACAGGCAGAGGGCAAGATCCTATCCACTCAGCAGGGCTGTGGCAGGCTCTGCAAAAAGTATTTTTGTTCCTCAGAGATATAAAGAAAAAGAACATTTGAGACAGAGGGAAGAGAAATCTAAGGAGCTCAAATCAGGGGGTCTGAAATCCTGATAAAATAGATGCCCAAGTCACCTGTCGAGAGAGTGAAGAGTCTGGGAAATGCAGAAGTAGGGAAGCCCGGAAAGAGCAGCTGGGGGAACTTGATAAACAACTGACCAGGAGGCGAAGGATGGCCAAGTGGCTCTGAGGGTCTCCACTGTGACTAGAGTGGTGCCCGATCAACCCTATGAGGGAAAGGGGCTCCTGCCTGAGCCCCTCAGATCACAACCACTGCAGTCATTTTCTGTTCATTTTTGGTCTTGTAGAAAGTTTTTGAATGTTTGGTAAGGAATTGAACAAATGGGAGTTAGGGGAGAGAGACACTTCAGCCAAATTGAACTTCCCAAGATAGGTGACAAGGGGCTGAGAGTTCACAAAGACTCACCCACTCCACTCTGGGAAACCAAAGTATGGGGGGCTGCTTTTGTTTGAAGTGGCCCCACCTCAAATCATTAGAAGTGGCTTTCCAGGCAAGTTTCCTCCCTTCCCTCTGCTTGGGTGGTTGGCCAGTTTTCAATTTATTGCCACGCAGTCCCAAATACACTCTTTATTACCTGCACTTTGATAATGTAGATGGGCCCTATAAGCATTCTTCTTTTGTGGCAAGCACAGTGTTAAGCCTTATAGCACAGAACACTGGAGGGACAATGGCGGAGGGAGAGGCAGCTCTCCCTAGTTCGTGTGCTTCCACTTGCTGCTTCTTGATCCTACTGCAAAGCTGCAGGAACTTTTGGATGGGGAACATCCAGGGATGCTCTACCCCAGCCACATGCCCAGCCATGTAGCACCTTGGAAAACTTGCAGCCTTGGCCTGGTGACGACCTCTTCATGCCCCCTGCCCCCGATGTGGATAACTTGGCATATGTCTCACGTACACATAGAACACACACACGTTATACATAAATAAATGACATACGTGTGATGTGTGTTAGCGATGATTAGGCTGTGAGATTATGGATAATTTTTATTTTACTATTACGTGTTAGGAATCAAGGCCAAAGAGATACAAATCCTCAAATTTTAAAAGATAACATACTTTCTCCTGCCTGTTAGAAATGAAAATTCCTCAAGTTAAACTAGTATGTATCAGTAGATTAACTTCCCTCATGTAAGTGCATGAACTACTGAGTTCTTGTATTGCTTTGGACTCTGTGAAATACTTAGAAATAGAGCAGTCACTTCAAGTCTACTCTTTACCTGCTACCAAGGACTATAGCAGCCCACCTGGGAGAATTTTGTACATAGAAAACACATCTTGTATTTCTTTCTCAAAACTTGGGAGGTAGGAAGAGAAATTAAAAGGAATGAGGAATGCAAGCAAATATGAGCAATTACTTGTGCAAATGTGCAGTTACTTTGTTTGGGGTGTTTCATTTCACCCTTGAAAATGTATATTCTGAAACCACTCCAGATGACTGCTATATACCCTGAACGTCTACCTTAATTGCCTTATTGATTTTGGTGTTCCATGAAGGAAAGCTGAAGGACAGAGAAGCGGGTAGTGGACTGGGGATGGGTTGCATTTGCAATAGTAATTCTGCTACAACATTTGTTAAGCCCAAACTCTCTGCCCTCTTTTCTGTGGGTTAGAAATGTTTGCCACTAAGGCCAAAGTAAATTTATTCCTTGGCATTTAAAAGAAACCCAAGTAACATAATCTCAATGTGTTAAATCGATTTCAATTTCTGTGAACGAAAGGGGTATGTGTGACAGTGTGTGTGTGTGTGTGTGTATGTGTGTGTGTGTGTGTGTGTGTATAGTATGTAAATTCTTTTCCAAGTCCTTTGGGTTGTACTGACACCACTGTTATTTCTTGAGAATAGATCCTTCCTAAGTCACCCACTCATATTTTGAAACTTGCCATGATTTGAAATAATTTGGTACATTTTTAGTGCTTAAATTATCTTTGGAGGAAAAGTTCTACACACCAAACGTTCACCCCCAAAAAAGGACTCTAAAAATACAAATGTTTGGTTGTTCATGCCAGAAATCGAGGCTAGAGAAGCTCGAGTTTGAGAGAGAAAAAGTCTGCTGTGTATCTCGCAGCACACCTCCATCAGCACCGTGGCCTGGAAGCCTGCTTGTCACGCTGCTGCGTGTGCTCTGCGACCTCGCCATTCTATGAGGCAGTCTGATTTTTGAGAGCTTCCTTTTCAGCTAAGCAAAGGCAGGAATGAATTCAAGATAAGTACATCTGCTGAGTAGCTGGGTTGCGTGGATGGAATGGGCAAAGACAGGATGAATAAATAAATCATATTGTTAGCTAAGAAACTTTCCCACTTTTTAAGACAGTTTTTGTAGTCTAGAAAATGTATGAATTTCTTCAAGGAAGTATACATCACAGGAACATCTGTGCATATGAAATAGCGTTGGTACCATGACTCCATGAACAATTATTGCTACACTGGTCAGGATTAGAGACACTATTGAATTAACTAATAATTTCGATTCAGCTTTAACTAGAACATGGCTAAGTTACTTAAGATAGTGGTAATAGTTCTTCTAAGAAGCTTCAGTTACCTGGGCTACAAAACCCATTCATGTCTCACCACTGCACCCACCATACACGTAAATAAATGACCAAAATATAATGACCTGCAAGATTCATTTGATCACAGATGTGGACTGTCTTCAAGCCTCAATGTTTCTTCTCTCTGGAAAAGTCTCCTCCATCCTCCTTCTCCCTCACCTTCCCACTTCCCCGGCCCCAACTCCCATGCATACTTCCTCTCATTTTCCACAAAAGAAACTTACTTATCCTTCCTGATTCAGTTTACCCACCCACTCCACCCCAAGGCCCAGCTTGAAT
Organism: Pteropus alecto; assembly: GCF_000325575.1. Classification (NCBI taxonomy): domain Eukaryota; kingdom Metazoa; phylum Chordata; class Mammalia; order Chiroptera; family Pteropodidae; genus Pteropus; species Pteropus alecto. The sequence continues at coordinate 15,435,357 of NW_006494611.1, read as the reverse complement.
GAACTGCTCTTCCTCCGCGCTCCTTTAGCACCCTCCACCTATAGCATGGCGCCTAGTAAGCTGAACTGTGTGTCTGGTTTACTCATCTGCCTCCTCCCACCTGACTGGGGACTTCTGAAGGGTGGCGATTGAGTGTTTTAATCATAGCATTTTATTTAGCACAGCATTTTCTTTACCAGTAAATGATGGGGAGAGATGTTAAGATGTCCTCCCTCACAGGATTCGGTGAGAAGCCATGAGATGAGACACGTGAGACTGAGATTCAAAGAGTAAGTCCCTTTCTGGTTGTTAGGTAGTTTTGCAAAACACAATACACATAAAAATGTTCTATAGTACTCATATTTAAGTGGAAGTTCGGAAAAGCTGATGCTTGTTACAATGAATGAGGGAGTTGGGAAGGGAATAGATCTTTACTGATCACTTTCTCTGGGCCAGGCACATTCCATATAATCTTATTAATCTCTCCAGAAATCCTGGAGATAGATATTAATATCTCCATTTTACTGATGAGAAAATTGGAACTTAGAGAGACCAAGACACTTGCTAATATCAAACAGCTAGTAAGTGGCAGAGCCAGGATTTGATCCCCATCTGTCTGCCTCCAGAACCCAGGTTTGCTTCCTTACAGGATGCTGCTTTTGCAAAAGGAAAGAATCTTGGGTCACAGGAAATTATCCTGTTTACACCTCCACCTCTGCCCCATTCCACAGACCTGAAAAAGGCAGGGATGGGAGGACACCAGGAGAAATTGCCCAGGCAAGTAGCACAATGCGGGCAGAGCTAGGAATGGCCCAGACTCTGCACAAATGTGGACTGGATGCCCAGATGCCAGGAAAGTGCTGCATTTTCTCCACAGCCAAGGAAAAGATATTTACTCACCAAGTAAGTCGGCGAATCACTGGAGTCTGCTAAGTGTATTTTTCAAACTGATTTTTTTTCCCCCACAAATTAAGGAACATAGGAATTTTTTAAAAGGATAAAATGAAATCAGTATTATACATCTAGGAAAGGGCAGATGAGAACTATAGTGTGTGTTATAACAGTAATCTGATTATTATTAAGAAACAATCGTTTCTATAAGTATTACATAAATTACATTATATATTTTATATAATGTTATATATTATCAAGGTACAGCAAAATCTTGACTATGATGTAAATGCCTATTTGATTAGTTTTTCCCTACCTTTCTAATACACAACCTATAGTAAGTTCCTGCAGTGTTTTGTGGGTACATATGGTGAAGCAGGATTATAACATCAGGCTAAGCATGTCTGAATCTCACATGAAAGGCACTTATCTGTCACCTGAATACGTGTACACTTTAATAAAAGACTAGCTTCCTTAACTCAGGCTACTCCCTCATTCATGAGGCAAAACACACACACACCCCTCCCCCCTGGAAAACTCCTATGCATGTCCCAAAGTGCTGCTCAGGTGTAATGTGCTTGAAAAGCCCTTGCAGACTCACTTAGGAAGAACTGATGACTTTCTCCTCTGTGTACTCACAGATCTTTGCACATACTTCTGCTGTAGTTCCTTTCCCTGCTATGCTGTGGTTAAATGCCTCTACTGATAGACCAAGAAATCAACAAGAGTAGGAACTATGTCTTAACATCTCAGAGCCTACCTCAGTGCTAAGCATCCAATAGATGCGCAATGAATGTTGTTGAGTAAGGCTACCGGAAAGGAAAGGTTTATTGCACTTTCTTCCCTAATTTCACCACTAGAGGGCAATGTAACCAAGATTACTAAACCACGCATGCAGCTCCAGCCGAATAAGTAGCTTTTTTAAAAAAAGTATCTTCTCAGATGTTTTTTATATGTTTTTGCCATGCCTTTTAATTAATTCTGTATTTGATAGAAACTTCCACAAATGTAAAAAGAACACTTGAAAAAGAGGCTGAGTTCCAGAGTACCAAGGAGCCTAGGGGTTAATTCCTGAGCCTGGAGGGAAGAAACCACCAGGCCACAAATGGGATGAGATGCTCCTTATTCCCCCTCAGACGTGAAGCAGCTATCTCAGTGTTAGTGCTGTGTCTTTTCACATCTTAAAATGCTTGATCTTGCACATT
>NW_006494611.1:15430428-15433261 GCF_000325575.1 Pteropus alecto | reverse complement strand
TTCCTGAAAATACTGAGGGACAAGAAAATAAGCATTTGTGGAGTGAGTGCTGAGAATACAAATCAAGTGCAACTTTCGGTCTAAAAAGTTTCTGCATATCTGTTTCTGAGGCATAGAAATTCTACAGCTGGTTTTCTTTCCATTTAGATTTCAGGCCATTGATGGGACAAGAATTCAAGAATTCTGATGAGACATCTCTTCTGTGAAATGTAGATCAACATTGGACGAAACTCCACTTAGAGATACCTCCTCCATGAAACATCTCCCTGCCCTTCCAGCTACAAGCAAACTCTCTACCAGGTTCATTTCCAAACTTCTTCGTGCCTCCATGACAACACCCCTCATATTCTACCTCATGTTATATTTACGTGGGTGCATGCCTTTGCTCCCCTCCTAGGCGGGAACTCCTGCAGAGCCAAGGCATGTTTGTTCATCCTCATCATCCAAAGAGTATCTATTAATATCTGACATATAGCAGGTGTTCAGTAAATTTTGTTTAATTAAACTGAGTGGAATTGAGTTTATGTTCCAATAACTGTGAATTTGAAGCCTGCTTTTTTTAGTTTGTTTTCACTTTCTCTTCACATAGCTGATTTAGCAGTAGCACTTATCAGTTTTAAACCTGGATAGATTCTTCTCTGATTAAAAAATTTCCTGTCATAAACATTTACAGCTAGTGCCACAATTTAGGTAACAGTTACATATAGGTATACCTTAGAGGTGTTGCAAGTTGGGTTCCAGCCCACCATAATAAAGTAGTATCACAAAAAAGTGAGTTGTAATCTTTTTTGCTGCTGGAGGGTATTGCCTTCAATTTGTAGAAAATGCAGCACCTGTGAAACAATAAAATAAGTTGTGCCTCTATTTATTTAACCTAACTAGTTTCCTTATCTGTATTTTTAGTGGTTGGGTGTGAAATAAAATAATGATTTTTGGCGGGGGGGGGGGTGCGGGAAACTAATAGCTAATGTCCCTTTTATTACTTTCCCTTGCCCAAGAAACATGTTTTGAATGATTTGGCCTATCTAGCCGCATTTATACATACAAATAAGTTTATTAGTATCTATTAAATTCAAAACATAAATAATTGGCAATGGTTAAGTAATTGTTGTTATAAGACTGACTTGATATAATTCTAACCCAAATTATTTGTTTTTTCAATAAATATTTATTAAGTGCCCACTGGGTATCAGGTCTGTTCTTAGTATTGGGGGTTAATGTTGAACTAAAGAGACAACATACCGGCTCAAGTAAGACTTAAGCTCTAGTGGGGTTGAAAGCAGAAACTCGATCGTTCTCAGGATCAAGTAAAACTGTGTAGCAGTATTTGATAACAAATATATGACTTAATTTAGGCTTTTTAAAGTTTGAAATAGCCTATGGTTTCGCACTGTTAACCTGCATCTAGAGCCCTCTTTTGTCTAGGGAACCAGTGGACTAGAAGCATTCTGAGGTCCCACCTTCCTGGAAATTCTGGCTGCATTGTTCCTGATTATATGCGTTTTTCTATTGCAGTATAAACAATTATCATAAACTTAGCTGCTAAAGACAACAACCATTTATGATCTCACACTTTTGTACATCAGACATCCAGGTAGGCTTGGCTGGGTTCTCCGCTTCAGGCCTCATAAGGCTGAGGTCAAGGTGTCGGCCGGCTGGCTCTTGTGTAGAGGCTCTGGGAAGAACCTACATGAGCTTATTCAAGCTGTTGGCAGAATCCGGTTTCTTGCAGTTGTAGGGCTGAGGTCTGTTTCCTGGTTGGCAGTCACCAGGGACCCTCCCTCAGCTCCTAAGGCCATTCACATTTCCTTCTCATGGCCTCCTCCACTGTCAAAGCCAGCAATGGCATTTGAAGTCCTCACCCTGTGAATCTCCCTAACTTCTGCTGCCAGCCAGAGAAAGCTCTCTACTTTTTAGCCCGTGCCCGTGTGATTAGACGAGATCCACCTGGATAATCTCCGTAGCTGAAGTTCAGCTGTGCCACATAACACAATCACAGAGTGAGCCCTCATCACATTCACAGGGGCTGTGTATTAGGGCAAGACATCTTTGGGGACCATTTCAGAAATTCTGTGTAAATCAGGCAAGAGAAAGATATAAAAGGCATCCAAATAGGAAACAAAGACGTCAAACTGTCACTATTTGTAGATGACATGATTCTCTATATAGAAAACCCTAAAGACTCCACAAGAACACTACTAGAAACAATAAGCAAATACAATAAAGTCTCTGGATACAAAATCAATGTTCAAAAATCCATAGCGTTGCTACACTCTAATAATGAACTTTCAGAAAAAGAAGTAGAAAAAATAATTCCTTTTGCAATTGCAACAACTAAAATAAAATACCTCGGAATAAATCTAACGAAACGTGAAGGACCTATATAATGAAAACTATAAGAACCTATTAAAAGAAACTGAAGAAGATATAAAGAAATGGAAAGATATTCCATGTTCTTGGATTGGAAGAAGCAACATAGTTAAAATGTTCTTATTACCTAAAGCATTATACAGATTTAATGCAATCCCCATCAAAATCTCATCAGCATTTTTTAAAGAAATAGAACAAAAACTCATCAGATTTGCATGGAAGAACAAAAGACTCCGAATTGCCAAAGCCATCCCGAGAAAAAAGAATGAATCTGGAGGCATCACTCTGCCCAACTTCAAATTACACTACAAAGCGACAGTAATCAAAACAACATGGTATTGGAAGCAAAATAGACACATGGACCAGTGGAACAAAACTAAGAGTCCAGAAATAAACCCATATTTATGTGGGCAAATAATTTTTGACAAAAGAGCCAAAAACATACAGTGGAGAAAGAAAAGCC
>NW_006494611.1:15426793-15430085 GCF_000325575.1 Pteropus alecto | reverse complement strand
GAGATACCATCTCACACCTGTTAGAATGGCTATAATCAACAGGACAAGCAATAACAAATGTTGGAGAGGACGTGGAGAAATAAGAACTCTCATACACTGCTGATGGGCCTGCAAATTGGTACGGCCACTATGGAAAATGGTATGGAGTTTCCTCAAAAAACTAAGAATTGCCCTACCATATGACCCAGCAATTCCTCTACTGGGTATTGACCCCCAAAGACTTGAAAACTCATATTTGAAAAGATATTTGCACACGGTGTTCATAGCTGCATTATTCACAGTGGCCAGGACATGGAAGCAACCGAAGTGTCCTATGATAGATGATTGGCTAAAGAAGCTGTGGTACATATATACAATGGAATATTACTCAGCCATAAAAGAGATGAAATATTGCCAGTTGCAACAACATGGAGGGACCTTGAAACAATCATGCTAAGTGAAATAAGCCAAACAGAAAAGGTTGAAAATCACATGTTATCACATATGTGGGATATAAACCTAAAAGCAACAAATGAACAGGACAAACAGAAACTCATGGAGATGGATAATGGACTAGTGGTTACCAGAAGGGAAGGGGGAGGGGAGAAGGAGAAAATAAAAAAAATAAAATGTTTTTAAAAATTATGTACATATAGTATGAAAAAAATAAATAAACTGGCATTTAAAAAAAAAAAAGAAAGAAAGAAAGAAAGAAATTCTGCCTACCCTACTGACTAATGGAATTTCTACCTCAAGCAATCAGTCATTTATAGACTTCTGTTGCCATATAGGAAGATTTCAGACACATGCTACAGATCAAGTTTTTAGAATCATATAAGATTACTTTATTTAATCAAATGGATGTCTTTTAAAAGTGCATGTTGGAATTTTACAGAAACTTTTTAAAGATTGGTTTGATACTTTTTCCTTCAATTTCTTTCCTTAGAAAACATTATCTTTTTTGGAAAGTCACAGATACAATGAGCACCTTCAAGTAAAGCTGTCATTTATTGAAGTGTTTCTATGCCTGATCCTCTGAGATATGGGTTAATAAACAATACAATTTTCTTTGGGCTATTTTTATCTGCCATTCATTAAATTTTAGTATTTCACTATTTTAGTGGATATCTGAAAGGGCAAAATGACACAATTTTGTGCAACATTTTTACTTTTACGTAATTGAAGAACACAGAAATTTTTAGTTTTGTTTAAATTATCTGATCTGTCTGTTGACTATTTGAGGTGACAGTTCAACTTTCGCTAAGAAATGATTACTTAAAACCCATTTTCTCCACTTCAGCATGTAAGAGGCATAACAATTGTCACTGTGGTTGCAATGAAATAATTTCTCATGATAGCAAAACAGAAAATGCATGATTTTAAGTTTCAAGAGCATTTATCTTTGGCAGATGTATTATGAATAAATGACTCAAAGCTTCAAAATGCAATTCATTAAACATGATTTAACTAAACTTTTTAAACACTAACTTACTTATTTTCCTTAGGAATTTTCCCAACTAATTTATGAAGCGAACAACCTCTACTTCCCCAAAATGTTATCTATCCAAACATGTTAAACTAGGCCCATTGTCACCTATTTCAGAATCACATGTTTAAAATGAGGATTCCTGGACAGAATAGAGAACCCAGAAATAAACCCATGACTATATGGTCAATTAATCTATGACAAAAGAAGCAAGAATATACAATGGGGTAGAGACGATCTCTTCAATGTTGGAAAAACTGGACAGATACATGCAAAAAAATGAAACTAGACCACTTTCTTACACCATATACCAGAATAAACTCAAAATGGATAAAAGGCTTAAATGTAAGAAGCAAAACCATAAACTTCTAGACAAAAACATAGGCAGTAAACTCTTTGAAATCACTCTTACTAATATTTTTTTGAATGCCTTCCCTTGGGCAAGGGAAACAAATGAAAAAATCAACTGGTGGGACTATATCAAACAAAGGAAACTATAAACAAAATGAAAAGAAAACCTAGTGAATGAGAGAAGATAATTTATCAGTGATACATCTGATAAGGGGATAATATCCAACTTATACAACTCAACACCAAAAAACAAAAAACAAAAAAAACTGATTAAAAAATGAGCAAGGACCTGAATAAATTTTTCTCCAAAGAGGACATACAGATGGCCAATAGACATGTGAAAGGATGCTCAAAATCACTAATCTTCAGAGAAATGCAAATTAAAACCACAATTAGGTATCACCTTACACTTGTCAGAATGGCTATCATTAATAAGTCAACAAACAACAAGTGTTGGGGAGGATGTAGAGAAAAGGGAACCCTAGTGTACTATCGATGGAATTGCAAATTGGTGCAGCCACTATGGAAAACAGTATGGATTTTCCTCAAAATATTAAAAGTAGAACTACCATATGACCCAGCAATTCTATCTATCTGGAGAAATCCAAAACACTAATTAGAATAGGTATATGCACCCTTATGCTCATTGCAGCATTATGTACAATAGCCAAGATATGGAGGCAACCTGGGTATCTATCAATGGATGCATAAAGAAGAGGTGGGACATATATACAATGAAATATTACTCAGCCACAAAAAAAATAATGAAATTTTACCATTTGCAACAACATGTATGGACCTAGAGGGTATTATGCTAAGTGAAATAAGTCAGAGAGAAGACAAATACCATATGATTTTACTTATATGTGGAATCTAAGAAACAAAATAAGCAAACGAAACAGAAACAAACTCACAGATACAGAGAACGAACTGATAGTTGCCAGACAGGAGGGGGCTTGAGCGGCTGGGTGAAAAAGGTAAAGAGATTAAGGAATACAAATTGGCAGTTATGAAATAGTCACAAGAATGTAAGGTACAGCAAGGGACTATAGTCAATAATATTGTAATGACTGTGTATGGTGTCAGGTGGGTACTAGACTTGTCAGGGGGATCACTTCATAAGTTATACAAATGTCTAACCGTTATGCTGTATACCTGAAACTAATACAATATTGAATGTCAACTGTAATTTAAAAAAAATTTTTTTTTAAAGCTAAAAGTGCAATCTTAGCAATATGCTAGAAAAAGTTAAGACAGAAGATTGTTTCAGACACTTTAAATACATGCAGCAATTTGCCTTAGTAGCTTTATATAAAAATATAAAATTTTAATATCCCAAATCTATATAAGGCTACTTTCATGATTTTGTAGATTACTATAATTAAACACTAATTCAGAGCCCTTTTCATCTTTCTAATATCCAATTCCAAATGCTTCCATTAGTTTTTTCTTCTCAGGGTCCTCTCTTTCACTCAA
>NW_006494611.1:15420976-15426751 GCF_000325575.1 Pteropus alecto | reverse complement strand
CCTAATCTAGCTCCTGGGAAGCTGTCACACTGGAAATATTCAACACACAAATTTATACTAGGATGCTAATGGCAGACAAGGCTTAGTGGCTACCCCTCTCATCGGGAATTTGTATTTAATAGAAATGTGCTTCAAATGAAAGAAATAGCCCAACAATGGTAGAATTTTAGACACATTCTGATGAGGAAGTTATTTCCCCTCATTTTTGATAGTTGTACTACATTCTACTAGATAGATACATATTTAGGTTATTTCTAAAGTTCCCCTACAGGTAATGCTGTGATGAACATCTCACCGTATAAAATATTTTCTACATTTAGGATTCCTAAAAGTGGAATTATTGGGCCAAGTATATGAACATGGTCTCCTCAGCACATTCAGTGGGGATGGGGAGTGTATATTCACCAAAAGGAGAAATAGATACTGGGAAGACACCACAATGCCCACTATACTTCCCAGACTCTACGGACACCACAGTGCCCACTTTACTTCCCAGACTCTACAGTACACTCATATTCCAGAGAGTACCATTCTCACCAAACACAACATGAAGGCCTACCCTTCCCACATCCCCATCTGGTGATTTTGTAACTTGACAGCCCTAATCCCTGGGTGAAGTCTGAAAATCTCCATTTCAGTAAGCTACCAAGGGAGTCTGCTGCACACAAAAGTTTGAAAACCATTTCACTACACTGTAAACTTCTTGGGGATACTTTTATAATTCTTGTGTCCTAAGCACCTAGTCCAATCTATTACCTACTGTATAGTAAGTGATCAATAATGTTGGTTAATCGGTGACTGAATTATTATTATGAACCAGAGAAAGGTGGTCAGGAAGGCCTTCTAAAATTAAAACTTTCAGTGGCACAATATCTACAATGGGTGATAGCTGAAAGCAATGACATTCATCCTGCATTTTTTTGGGCTTACAGACTAGAGTCTCATCAGCAGCAACAGACAAAAGAATCTAACAACATAATAGGCCCATGACTAAGAAATCAGATTTGTCCTTAGAAATGGGTTTCCAAAAGAGTTTTGTAATCAGTATAATTATAAAAGATATGTTTATCAAGCTAGTCATGGAACTTCTTAACTTCCACCATGAGCTTTTTACCAATGTATTAATACTTCTATGTTGATAGCATTTTTTCCAATAAGGAGATATTCTACTGCCATTTAGTTTTCTGTCACTAAGCATAGTTCTTGCCCAGGGGTAAGAAAAGGGTGGCCAGGGGTAAGAAACCATGGTCCGTGCTCATCAGAATGCATCGGCACAGACACTGAAGCCAGGAACTCCTAGACATTCTGGAAGGTATCCTCATGTTGGCAATCCCCCATATCACAGGACACCCTATAAATAAAAATATGATAGAAATAGAGTTACCCCAGGAAGGTTTTATGTACCTCCTTTGTTTTGAGAGATTTACCATGTGAGTTCATCCCCTTAGTGCTAATGCCTCTGCCTAAATAGTAATACTGGGAATCCCGATTTCTTATCTGTCTGCCCTTTAAAAATAAACTCCAATATCTGATGTGTTTCGATAACACACGAGTTACTAAAATCTTTCCAGAATGACCTCTGTTGCTCTCCTGATCAAAACATGATTGTCACATATTACTATCTGCAGATTCTCAAAAGACAGAGTCTCTGTGAAGCATTTAACATTCATCCATTCAATAATATTTGTTGACCCTATGTGCCAAGAGGTTGCTAAAGGCTGGGGAATCTTCTGCATCTGTCATCAAAAACCTCTGGAGGCAACAGAAATTATTAACCATATGTTATTAACTTATATTGTCACCTTAAGCAAGGGTGATTATTTCCGTATCTCTAGTAGAAAATGTTCCATCAGGATGTCAGGCAACAAAGAAGTGCTGGGTAGGCCTTCCATAGCAGTATTTCGTGACCAAATTTATGAGCTTTACAACATCCTAAATGGTATACGATTACAGAATCTCAAAAGGAATAAAATGCACATTTATTCCTGTCATAAACATTTTGAGGCAACTATTCTGTGCTTTGTAGGGAGTAAAGAGATGAATCTGTACAGTTTACTAGACATGATCCCTTAACTTCTCCACCTGTAAAATGAGGATATTGGTATAGAGTAGGGACTACTCTATACCAATATTAAAAATAGATTCCTGAGACGAATGCCTGACCCAGTCCATGGCAAGTGCTTAGCACAGTCTGGTATGTAGTAAGTGCTCGTTAGATTTATTAAAATACTTCATAATTCACAAAGTATTTTTGTATGTTTTCCCATTTTGCTTCACAACACCCATACAAGGATAAGGACCTATCTCAAGGACAGAGTGGCTTTGTCAGGGCCACATAGTTAAAAATTGGAAGAACCAGTTGTTAAAGTGAATTTTCACAACTCTAATTTTACTCTTTCAAATACCTTGAGTTGAAATACAGAGGCATCTTTTCTAACTCTAAATAAGTTCATGCTTTTACAAACTTAGTTTCTGAGCTATTAATCTTAGAATTAAGAATAAAGACAGCACATTTTACTTGATTGGAGTTGTATCCTTACTACTGAAATAACAGATTAAACCACTAGAAATTCAACCAATTTACTAGTTTTCGGGTTTGTGTATGTGTGTGTACGTGTGTGTATGTATGTGTTTTGGGGGGGGCGGTGAATGTATGTGTTTTGGGGGGGGCGGTGTTTAGCTGCCAATGACAGAAAAAAAAAACAGGGATTTAAACAAGATAGGAATCTCTCTCACAAAATAACAAATTTAGATATAGGCAGTCCAAGCTGGCGTTAGTATTATGTCACTAGATTAGTATTACTATATATAATCAGTTCCACAATTTCAGGAATGTCCCATTTTTCATTATCTTTCCACTGCACTGTTGACATTTATCCTCATGCTTGCAGACTCACGGTTACATGATTGTAGCACCATATCCACACATCATAGTCTAATTTCAGGCAGGACAAAGGTAGCAAAAACCAGACCAATGACCTGAACGATTACAGCCCAGCACTTGTCGCATTTTTGCAATTCCTCTTGGAAACTGTTTTCAGAGACCCTTACAAGCCACATCAAGAAAACATCTTATTTATTCTGAGCTTATCGAGTGCCTCCTCAACAGCACACTCCAGATAGTGTGCTACACGTGTGGATTCAAGGGGTAATTAGACATGGCCCTTCCTTTCTGTGTCATGACCTATTGGGTTAACAAATAACTAAGATGTAATGTAATAGGTGTACAAATTTAAGTATGCATAACATGCTCTGGTAGCAGAAAGAAAGAACAACTGATTCTAATTAGGATTTTAGGAAAAATATTTTTTTATAAAGAATTCAAGTGAATGCTATACTAGGAGTTTCAGAGTTTTGCTTTGATAGATCATTGAAGTATTTTTAAGCAAAAGACTGACAAGAAGTTATGTATTTTGAAAAGGTCATTCCAGTAGCAACTGGAGCATGTAAAACACTGAAGGCAAGACCAGTTGGCAAGCTATGTAAATAATATGGGTCATAGATTTGAGGATCTTGACTAGGTCAATAGCCAAGGGAATCCAGAAAGAACAGATTCAAGAAATGTCTGATTCAAAATCTAAAGCTTGATGATCTTCTATTCTGCAGTCTTAGCTCTACACAATATTGTACAATTTTTAAAAAATCATCCTCTAAAGATAGATTTTCCACACTATTGCAGGTATTCTAAAGAATGAGTTGCAGATTCAAATAGCAGGTCAGTATGTTTTCTGTATAAAAACAAATCAAGAAGCATTTTTTTGAGTGAGTGAGTGTGTGTGTGTGTGTGTGTGTTGGTAGATAGATAGATATGGATGAATGGATGATTTTATAAAGATATGAACCAAGGTCTTAGTAATTATCTGACGTTGGGTAGGATCCAGAGTTTACTTTCACTTTGCTAATCCATATTTTTTCTGTAATGACATCGTTAATATAATAAAGATATTTTAATAGCAATTTTAATAAGCCGCAGTCATTAAACCTGAGGAAGAGTTCTAACAATGTTTTTAACAATGTCGACATGGCTAAATAAGTTTATTTCCCCAAATTTACTACTTTAGGACAACACTTAGTTGAAATGTAAAAATGTTTTCTTTCAAAAACAAATTCACTATATTATAGCTATTCTTTCTATAATTAAGGTATTAGTTATAAACCACTCTTAATAACCTGTGAAAACTTACTTCGTTATTGTTCACTAGATTAGTATTACTGTGTATAATAGAATGTTATATATAATTTAAACCTTCCGTCACCTTGTAATTTGGTCCCTCTTTTTCTTCCATGAAAATAACCAGTCCTCTAACCTTCCCATCCACCTCCCCTCAAACTCCAGTTCCCTATAGGTATAATTAATGAGCCCAGGTTTTCCATCTGGACTTAGGAAGGTGAAATGTTTCTCTTGCTTCACTCTGTTTTTCCTAGGCTAGAGTTTATGCTTGGATGCCATCACTGTTGCACTTCTTGCTGATACTTGGCATAGCTGAGAAGTATCTTCTCTATACCTTTGTACAGAACTCTCTGTCTTTGCTCCACAACCCTTTCTCTCCCATCTGGGCCCCCAGAAGCACGTTGGTGGCAGTTGGAAACGTGTCTCTCAAGCCTACTAGTTCCCTTGGAGCCACCACTCTGCAGCTTTCCAGCAGTCTCCCTTCCCAAACCCCATCCCACAGTGACTGTGCATGAAAGAGGAATGGGGTGGTACACTGAGAGCAATATATTTAATAGGAAATAGAAGAAAGTTCATCAATGAATTACTTATCATTTTTGGTACGTAACTCGCAAGTGATTAATCAGTGGATTTGTTTAGAAATGAATTATATATTCTGATGCAGTAGCAGAAGTTTATATTTCTGACTTGCCTTGTTTTGCCAATATTTAAGCATTTTGTACTAGTCATGTACAGACACTTTTATTTAGTCTCACGCATGAAGAGAAAGCATAAGGCATGTAATTCAAGTGGTTTCTCATCCAAGCATTTCTATCACAAATTACTAAATCTAGTTGAAAATAGGAAAGATGATACTTCCCTCTCTCCCTCGTATTTATTCTATCAACCTAGTTTGGCAGTACAGAATATCTTGAATTGTAGGTAAAACAAAGGCTTCCGTTTATAAAATGTATTTGCTGTACCAAAAGATCAGCATACTGACCTGCTAAAAGTATGAAATAATTGTATGTTCCTTTATAAACGATGAATATTTCAGAGGATTAAGATAGAAAGAAAATCCTGAAAAAGAATGAAGAAAAACAGGAAGGAAGAGAATGTCTGAATACATCATTTCCCTCCAAGGCTAAATAATTAGCACTGAAACGCTGACTGTATGGCACTTACTCCATACCTTTTGCTAATTAACATTTAAATACGTGATGTCAGCAACTATATTAAAACTAGAAAACCTGAAATCAGAATTTATAATTTAGGAGGTAATCTTGAGTATTATTACATTCATTACATTGTTTGCTTCAGATCTGCTTGTTACAAATTTTGGGTTTGAAAAACATGCAACCTTATCCTATGATGCACTGTAACTACTTGGTTATGCTAATAACTGAATTATGTAAAACAACAGATAGTCTAAACATCATACTCGAATTTGTTTCTGATGGGTTTTTTCTTTTTCTTTTTCTTTTTTGGTTCTTATATTTGGATCTAGGTATCCTTGATCTGAAAATTCACTTAGCCTCGAGTGAAATAACAAAGCCATAACCTAAAACTCTGAAGATTTCAATGTCTAGAAAGTCCGTTTTTAATAGGAGATACGGCACATTCCC
>NW_006494611.1:15420430-15420956 GCF_000325575.1 Pteropus alecto | reverse complement strand
GATCAGCAGGTGTCTCCGCCGGTCCAGTAGACTGAGAAAAAGGAAAAGGAGGGAGCAATAAGAAATTGTCTTGGCAGCTTTGTCGTAGAGGTTGGGGGAGGTGGGGGGTGTCTTAATATCACGATTAAAAGCTTTCCTCCGGTTTTAAAATTCTTATCCATATTAATGATCTGACATTAAGGATTATGCGGCAGAATTTGAGTCTGTCCATCTGTAACTTATAAAAGGAAAGGAACAAGGGATGGGAGGCAGCAAAACGATGCAGGGAGAGCGCGAGATGTAGGCGCGTGGGAACGGGGAGAGGCGGATTTGGCAAAGCGGGGACGACAGGCACAGGAATGGAAAGTGTGGCCTGGCCGGAGGGGAAGGTGGAGCCCACGTCGTCTCACTCCCCCTCCCCAACCCCCTCCTTTCCCTTTGAAGGTGGGGGCCCTCGGGGCACCTAGAAAGGGCCGTCGACCAAGAAAGGAAAGGCCGTCTCCCGAGGATGCGCTGGCTGGGGGCCGCCTCTCCTGGGACGGGGGGC
>NW_006494611.1:15383612-15419676 GCF_000325575.1 Pteropus alecto | reverse complement strand
CATCGGGGGGGAGGGCGAGGGGCGCCCTGGGGCCGTCGTCCTCTGGGGACCCCACGGGCCGCCCGGGGAGATGCGCCCTGACTGTCCTTCCTGCGGCCGAAATGAAAGAATTGTGCCTCGTGGACAGCCGCGAACACTTCGCCAGCTGCACCTTCCACCCTCGGGAAATGGGGTGGCCGGGTCCGCCGGCTGTTTTCGGTTATTTTCTGGGTTTGGGGGGGCCCCACTTTCTCTAAGGAAATGACCAGCATCTTGGAGTCGGCATTATCTGTTGGATAGGGATAAGGTGTCAGGCAGGCGGGACTGGGTTTTCCACTAAGCTGCCTGCCTACCTTTGGGGCGCCAAGATTATACCCTTTTCTTCGCTTTTCTTTCCCTTCCCCCTTAAGACTGAACGGGCTGTGCGGCGAATTTCCACTTAATTGTGACCTTCCAGTTGCTGTCAGAGTAGTGGGAGGTAGATGCCTCAGTGATGGTGTTATTTTTTCATATGGTTCAGACATGTGACGTAAGGTGGGGAGGCTTTTTAAACCTTTTTATTTTAACTCAAGTTATCTAAGCTTGACAGGGATGATTTCCCAGCTGGATTTTTTTTTAAGGATTATTTGGAGAGCACTCTCAGGCTTCAAACTACATATTGCCAGATGATGTAATGGCACAGGCCCCCCTTCCCTATTTTTACTGGTGGATATGACTCTGGTTACTTTGGCACACACAAAAAAGTAACCTCTGATTTTCGTGATTTTTATTTGACATAATGTTTAAATACTTTTCAAGAGTTTTCTTTGGTACATTTAAAGACCATCTCTTGTCATGCAGCTGTGAGTGACAAAACAGTAAAA
This sequence comes from Pteropus alecto, assembly GCF_000325575.1. Classification (NCBI taxonomy): domain Eukaryota; kingdom Metazoa; phylum Chordata; class Mammalia; order Chiroptera; family Pteropodidae; genus Pteropus; species Pteropus alecto. The sequence continues at coordinate 15,418,834 of NW_006494611.1, read as the reverse complement.
GTTTAGAGAGCGTGATACATTTTTTTAATTCTTACTTGCAATTCATTTCTTAAAACCTCCCTCTTAAGTGACTAAGAACTTACTAAAATAACTCTTCTTTAAAAAAAGTATTGGGAATAATGTTTTCATTCTGTAGGTTTTTCAAAACTAAGGACTGATAACTGGAAATTGTTAGAGCAAGTTCGTCGTGTTAAATCGGTGCAGCTACATGTGGACAGTAATAAAATGACAAATTTAAAAATGTAGCTACGATTGACTGGTAAATTGGAATTACGTTTAGGAATTACTTTGGGAAATGCTTTGAAGGAATTTGTCACCCATCTGCTAGCAGAACCAGTTCCTTCTGTTGGTACCTTAGGCTTTCAGAGCTGATCTAGGAAGTTCTTAACTTGCAAATAAGCTAGTGTTTCAAGGGTTCATTTCTAAGTTGTTTAAAACGCTGAATGCATATACTTACAGAAACAGTTCTATGAATGGATTTAGGTCCTCAAGTAAGCACCCTCCCAAAAACATTTATCTCAGTGTAACTGAAAAATGGAAGGTTTGGAATAAAAACTTGGAGACATTGATACATTGTGGACACAGGTCTACAGACTGTTATCTGAAACTTGAGACATTGGAATTCAGAGTTTTTCAGATTTTAGAAAGGTAATTCAGTACATATATGTAATATCCACAGTGGGACCTTGGCCAGTTCCCCTGTAATCAAGTAAGTGAAGTGGATGTGTGTTCACACTAATTGAAGTGAAGTCAGACTGTAAGTAGCTTAATATCAGTTCAGATCAGGTTGGATTGTCAAAGTCAGGTCCATGTTTTGTCATCAAGTGAGTTACAAAAACTTTTCAGCTTTAAGAGTATGTAGGATTTTGGAAGTGTGAATAAAGGGTTATGGACTTGTACTACTAGTCAAACAGAAGACAGTTCAAGAAGTTTTGTTTTTTTTTAATCTTGACTTAAGCCTTGAAAAGACATAAGTTAAATTAGAAGAGGATAGGATGAATAGAAAACTTGAGATACTGAAGGCAATTTCTGGTGCCTTCCAAGGTCTTTCAGGGTTGGTAGCGTATTTTTTTTAATGACTTTTTAAATGACATTCAGAATTTATGGCTTTGTGAATTGACAGGTTTGCCATTAACACTCATATTTTGAGTCATGACAGAAGGAAAAAAGACTTTTTCTCAGCTTTTTCAGCAAGAGTTAGAAGAGCCACAGGGAAGATGAGGAACTTCTTGAGTGTGTGTGTGTGTGTACATGTGCACGCACGCTCGTGTATTTGTTAGACATTCTAGAGCTGGAATTCCGAGTTATAGCCTGAGTCAAGAAAGTATGTGCTTGGTCTCCCAGGGGGAAAGAAAGTCAGGAGACCTGTAGTGATTACTGAGTTCACCAGTAGGTGGGGAAGGCCTTGGTGGGAGGTTTGCCCACAGTGAAGGACAGAGGACTTGTCAAGTAGGTAGAAGGTGAGAGGAAGAATTTGAGGGAAAACATAAGGTATGTGGAGAGAATCTGAAGTCAATAACAAGAATGAAGTTTGTATACATTATGTCAGGTGTGTACAAATGGGCTTGTGGAGCTGCTGTGCCAAAATGTAACTACCAATTATTGAACATCTATTATGTTTAGCTTTGGGCTAGATGTTACATAGAGACAAGGTTTTTTGTTTGTTTGTTTTGTAAAGGTTTCTGCCTCAGTGTAGGCAGGGCTAACATATGAAGACATCACAAAGCAAAGCAGTGTGTAAAGGCCACAATGAGCCATAGAAACAATGTGCACTCTAGGAGATCAGAGAAAAGAAATCAATGTGTGCAGAACTGTGCAGAAAGGCCTTGAAGTAAAGGTAATTATTTAAGCTGGCTGGCCATTGAAGGATGATAGGACTTGGATGGGCAAAAGAAAGTGGGAAAAGCAATCCAGTGGGGAAAACAACATGAACAAGGCTTAAAAGGAAGAATTAGGGAGTAATAAAGCAAGCCCAATGGAAGCATGCTGGGGAATGTGTGGGAGGTGAGTAAGATTGCATGGGGGCTGGAGCCAGATTACTAGGCAAAGAAATTTGGACATTTTTTTCTGTGATTAGTGGGAAGCCATTGGAGTTTCTGAAATAGAGGAACAACATAATGAAACCATTGGTAGTGATTAGAGGTAGTTAGACCAGAGGAGGGAGGAGGAAGGGTGCGAAGGAAGGAGCTTTGAAGTTCATCCCTGAGATGGTCGGTGCATCCACCAGGGTGGTGGCCATGTGATAAGGTGAAAGGGATTGAAGAATCCACACGATGTGGAACCTAGCTAGATAACAGGAATGAAAGAGAAAGATTGGTAAAGACAAGATTTTAGTTTCCAGATGAGTTCTTTCCGAGAAAAATATTTACATAAAAAGACAGTCCACCCAACATCATTGCAAATAAACGTATGCATGTGTGAACTTACATAAACCCTGACTATCTAGGTGTTTAGAACAATCTTATATATAGAAAATCTTGTGCCCTTCATTCGTTATGTTCTAAGCAAGAGGTGAGATGGCAAAGAATGAAAGCTACAGTGGCAAAGGCATTTTAAGCAATTTAGTAAACCATGGATATTACAAAAATACACCATACATATACATACATATATACATATATTTCCCTTCTTTTTCTCCTGGTTTTTTTTCCTAGTATAGTTTAGTCTATGGGTAAAGGATCCCCTCTTGCTGCAAAAATGTTAGACTCCTAAGCCTTCTATGAATAACTGGTTGTTCCTAAGTTGATATTTGTAACTTGGTGACATTTTGTACGTGGTCAAAAAACATTTTTGGGGGAATGATTGTAATAAATCAATGTGCCCCTTGAAAATAGAAATTACTGAAATTTTACTAATTCAGTTGAATTGAAAAGTCAATCTGAAGTTTAAGCCAACTCATAAAAGAAAGCTATATTTCAAATTAACTTGGTTTTGATCCAGATGTTCTTACTAAAGAAGAAATTGGTTGAAGAATTGTAACTGCAGCAAAGTGCAAATTTTAAAGGTAGTGTTTTACTGCATAATAACCTATTGATGCAATTTCTTCTTTTCCTGTGTTATAAATTAAGTGAATAAAATCTCTTATGCCACCTTGCCTTCCCAATAAGTCCTGAAATTTCTGAGCTCCAGGACCAACATTTCTTTTATATTAAGTCATGTTAATCTTCTGTTTTTTTTGTAAGATTAATTATATTTTGACTTTTTTTGGTGTCACAATTTTATTTCAGAATCCACATCCTTTTTCCTAGTCTCCTTTGAGAGATGTGGTTTATACCACCTAAAGAAAGCAGTTCCATTTGGGCTGGTGTTTAGTCTGGGAGGGAAGTTCTCACCTTGAAAGTAGCTAACTTTTCACATCATAATAGAAGGATGTAGAACAAAGTTAACACTTCTGATTTTATAACCCGGCATCCTACCAGGGAACTGTGAAGAAACATGCAAGAAAGAAAAACAAAATATCTTTACCCAGTAACAGGGCCTTAAAATAGTTTCCTTTGTAGACTCTCAATACGTTTGAGACCTCTTATTTGATGTAGCCATAACTGGTAGTTTAGATCAGTTTGTTTAAAAATATAACGCATACACATAATAATTTTTAAGAGTATAAAGCAGAATCTCTTAAATGCCTTTTATTTTAACTTAAAACATATAAAGGGGATTTTTTTTTCACCAATATTTTGACACAATAACTTTTGCTCAGTATCTCAGGAAGCCACTCACACTCTTATAAAGTAGTTTTTCTACGCATCATAGGTAGTCCCTGGACTCATTGAGACTGAAGTACTTAATCTATTACCAAAATATTCATCTTGGATTTGAAAAACAAATTTCAGATGTGGCCAAAAGTGTTCAAATTGCCATTGTCCCTACATACATATCAGAAATTATCAAAGCAAGAAACTCAGTTTTTATTCATTCAAGCATCTTTTATTCTTCATCTATAGAGTATTTTTTATTGTACTTAAATTTGTTACCTTTCTACAAATCCCTTCTTCCAAAATGATGCAGGGGGACTATGAATCAGAATTATAATTCTATTCTTTTTTTTCCTAAGATTGTATGTCAGGTTGGATCTAGTTTAGGAAAATCTATCTAGATCAGCTCTGTCCAGTTGGAATATAATGTGAACAGCATATGTAATTTAAAATTTTCTAATAGCCACATTAAAAGGAATAAAAATAAAGACGTAAAATTAACTTTAATATTTTTATTTAATGCTACATATCCAGAAACTTATTACCATTTCAACATTTAATCAGTGTACATGCTTAATGAGATATTTTATCTTTGTCATACTAAGTCTTTGAAAATTGTGTATTTTACACCTACTAGATATCTTGATTTGAACTAGCACATTTAAAATGCTTGCTAGCCACATGTGGCAAATGGCCATCTTAGACTGCATATGTAAATGGTATCTTCTCATTCTCCCAAGATTTCTTAAATTCACTCTTAGTTCTAATTACCATTTATCCCTATTGTGGCCATTCTCAAAGTATGGTCCTTCACATCCTTTGGAGGTCTATGATGTCAAAACTACTCTTACAGAGATACCAAGGTGTTATTTGTCTTGTCTTGTTCCCAAAGTTCTTTTATGACTTTACAGTGTAGTTTTCTAAAGGCTTCATGAGACATGATATTACAAAAAACTGAATGCAGAAGCAGGTACAAGAATCCAGATATTAAAAAATGGATTTACAAAATGTAAAACAGTGCCATTCTTCTCACTTTCTTGTTTGGGAAAATAGTTATTTTTCCATAAATGGGTTTATTGTTATTTTAAAAGAATTAGTACATGCACACAACAATCTTTAATAGTGTCGAGAAGTCCTGAGACCAGAAAGTTTGAGAATCACTACCCCAGTGTATGTTGAATTTCCTTTGTACTATTACTATTAATGCTCTTTATTTGGCATTATCAATGACAGCTATTCTATGTAAGTGAATTTTCCAACTAACCAAGTGTTACTGGATATTTTAAAATGTCCGCTCATTTCTTGAAGATAGCACTTTCTAAAACACATTATATACATCTCTTCTTAAATATAAGATGCTATAATTGAATATATCCTGGTGACTGAATCACCTGCATTCACAGCCGACCTAACCAAAGTGCAGTCCACCAAACTATGCATTTGTCGTATGCTGTCTCTTCGGTAAATAAAACTTGTGCCAGTCTGACTTATCTAAATAGATATCTAGAATGTGACATTAATTTTCACTTGACATAGTTTAAAATGCAAGCATTTAACTTTGTTTGCAAAATTAGTTTAAAATGTTGCGAATAATGAAATTTGTAAACGTAGAAATTCAATTTAAAATATTTTAACTCAGGGACTCAAACATATTAAGATATTATGGCTTTTAAAAGTGTTTCATGATAAAACAGCCAGCAATTATTCTTTTATCAAAGATTGTTTTAGAATGTGAACAAAAATGTTTTATCTTCTAAGGCAGTTTCTGGGAATAGAAGATGAGCAAAGTAAGTTTTACCAGAATTTTGAATTTAATGGAACTTGGTGTTCAATACAAAAACTATCATGGAAAACCATGAATATCTTTCTTATTGGCATCTGATAGAAAAATATGGTAAGGAAATCAGAAATTGAACTCCGATATAGTCTGTTCCTCAGTGAAGGTTGAAAACAGGTATTTAATTGTATTAAAATAAAATTTTAAATAAGGTTGACAGTATTTAATTATATATTAACAGGAGCAGAACAGGTACTCAATAAGTATTTGTCTATTTAAACTTTTTGAAATAATTTTATATTGTAATCTTACATATACTCTATGTGCTTATATAATCAAAAAGACCACTGAGGTTCATGTTAGGTACTTGTGAAATATCTTTGATTAGTTATGTAATTACTACGTAAAATTTTTCTGCTGTTTATTAAACTCGTGGTTAGCCTCTGCCTAGAGAGTCAAGTCTACTATTTATTATACCAGATTTAAATATTTTGAGTTTTTTCCCTCAATGAATTCTTAAAGTGTTTTTTTCTCCCTGTGTTCCCTGTTTGTACTTATCTTCAGTCTATAACAGCTGGTTGGGTATCTGCTACTATCTATCCTTCAGCACATCCAGCCCACTGTTTGTAGACTGGCCGCATTCCAGGACTTCATCTTTGGTGTTCTCCTTCTGTGGGACTCATAGATAGCACTGTCAAAACTCATGGGAAACCAGATGTAATAACTGTGGTAGATCCGATTCTTACAAGACTTGTAATGTTCTCTAACCTTTAATTTACTCTGAAGTTTAATGTCATATTAATACCCAACAGCTTCTTGATTTGATTCTCTAATTTTTAATCAGTTTACCATTGTACAGCATGCTGCCCCATTTTTCCTCATGAAAGTATTAGGTTATGTGTAAGATTTCTCTTGTAGAAGCTAGTATGGGGTAACTGCTCTTTTGGCATTTTTTTATGAATCTAGTGCACTGTCAACCTATAAAATTGTCCACGAGTAATTTCATGCCATCTCGAGTATAAAGTATCAAGAGCACAGTCATCTTACAAACAAGAGACTGACTAGACCAAGAATCTTATTTCATGTTTTTTGAGCTATTTTGATTACAAGGAACAGAAAATCAGGCCATTTATGCCTCCTTTTGGAAAAGGAGAATTTACTGGAATGATGCATGTAGATTAGAACCAGAACCAGAACGCAAACAAGAACAAAAACTGGCTGCTCGTTGTGCATCTGCTCTTCTCTCACTTTTGGTTAGTCACTCTTTTCCATATTCCTCCATCTAAAATCTGGAAAGACCTCCTGACTGACATACTAGGAAACATCAATGCCCTTGATATCAGGCCACCTAATAAGTAGCCACACAGCCTACAGATGGCCGCCCATAAGTAGAGTGCCTGTGCCTATCTTTGCTCCAGTCATGGCCATTCCTGCACGAAGAATAACAGTAATGCTGTGGGGACCGTGGAAGTGAGCACTGGATTCGGCAGCCATGATAACATGCTCAGTGTACCCTCCCTCAAACCTTTGTCCCTTTCCAGCCACTGGCCTTTCTCCCCTTCTGTAAAGCTTCTGGACACAGCAATCTCTGCTCATTGCTTTCATTTTCTAAGTTCCCATTCATCTGTCAGTCCATTTCATAATAGTTTCTGCCACCACTATTCTCCTAAATCTGTTGCCTCCACTGTCCCCATGATTTCATAGTTGCTGATTCTCACCAGCACATTTTAGACCTATCTACTCTTTCATCATTTAATATTGTTGACCACTTTAAAAAAAAAAACTTTATCCTTAGTTTTAACACATCACCTTGGATATTGGATATCTTATCTCTTCGTCCATTCATTCTTAATCTCTTTGTCAGCTCATATTATATATGCCAACATTTCCCATGGTTCTGTCCTTATATTAGTTTTGCATAATAATTGCTGCATAACAGCAGCATAATGATAACCCTATCAATTAGAAAAGAAAATCATTATTTTAGTATGAGAAGCATGTTTTTGCCTGGTGAGCATTATTAGTTCCTCTTTTAATCACTCACAAATCACATATTTATATAAACCAGTCTAGGCTTCAAGTTTTCATATATTCTTAAATCATATGCTCTCTTCTTTATGAAGGGATGTTAGAGTATGTCTGTTCTCCTGAAATTTGAAATGAGGCATTTTAGTTTGTTCATTTCATTCATTTGTAACTTAAGGAAGGGGTTTCTGATTCTCATTATGTTTCACATTCAGACCTGAACTAGCTGTAACCATTTTGCCATTGCTTTGGCCCAGGCTGCCATTCTTTTTCATTCTCTATATCTACTGTTCCACTTCAGACCTCATGTCCTCCAGTAGCCCTGGGTTAGCTTCTTGTATTACTCTACTTCAGTCTATTCCTATACTGCTGCCAGAGTGATTTTTCTAAGGTACAGATAAGATCATGTCACTCCCTGCTTATAAGTCATCAGTGATTTTTCTCTCTCCCCTTCCAGGATATGTTTTTGGCCCCAGAGACCGGTTTCATGGAAGACAATTTTTCCACGGACTGGGCAGGGCAGAGAGGGATAGTTTCAGACAGATTCAAACACATTACATTTATTGTACACTTTATTTCTATTATTATTACATTGTAATATATAATGAAATAATTATACAACTCATCATAATGCAGAATCAGATGCCACGAGATACAGCTGTATAATTGAAGTAAATCAATTCAATTGCCACTATAAAGCCTGCCACCAGATTCAGCTTAATTGTTCCTGGCCACTCACTGGTGGGTTTTGATATGAGTCTGCAAGCAATTGATTTATTATGGTCTCTGTGCAGTCAGACCTCTCTGCTAATGTTAACTTGTATTTGCAGCTGCTCACCAGTGCTAGCATCACTGCCTCAGCTCCATCTCAGATCATTAGGCATTAGATTCACATGTGCGGTTCACACTTGAGTTCACACTCCTATAAGAGTCTAACGCCTGATGATCTGAGGTGGCGCTGGGCAGCGGCTACAAATACAGATGAAGCTTTGCTGGCTCGCTGCTCACTTCCTGCTGTGTGTCCCAGTTCCGGTTGGGGACCCTTGCTGTAGCATGAAGGCTTCATGGTATGGTCCCTGCCTGCCTTTCCAGTCTTATCTCATTGGACCATTTGTTGTTTCTGATTCTATATTCCAACTAAATTGTTCCCTAAATCCTGTTATTGCTCAGTCTTAGATAACATCGTGACAATTTCCAATGAAAAAAGGCCCGTGATGTATTAAGTTATTGTAGATATTTATAGCTAAGTTAAACAAAGCTCTATACTGAGGGGCCATTCACTGACCTCATTTTGCAAATCAGTTACTTTTGTTGATTACCATGTGTAAATCGAATATATAGTGCATCAAATTTGGCATTTGTTCTCACTGTAATTTAAGATATTCTGATAGAATAAAACATACAAATAAGCAAACTTGGCCCCAAGCGTTAATAAAATTCTTACTTAAGTATTCTGATATTTATGGCAAGGAATGACTTGCTTATTCAAATGTATAGTTTATTTTGATTTTATTTTCCTATTTTATTTTATTTATTCCTTGAACTTACCAAGATTACACAAATTATGTTATTTACTAAAACTGTTTCATAGAAAAGTGCTGCATCTTACTGTCTTATTTATCTCTTTCTCCAATTTTCTATGTCTACATATGTCTACATTGGGAATCTACATTATAAATTTACTAGAAAAGAAAACCGATAGTTGTTAAATGGCTTTGTTGATTGAATCAGTTACTTCTTATTTTTCATTATTTGAAGATTCCACAAGTGAACTAAGCAATGCCCTTTGGGACCTCCTTTTATTAAGAAGGGGTAGAGGAAGGGGGAGGAAAATAAAATATTGAGTCTTTCCTAGATTGCTAGGACATCAGAGGTTTCCCTGAAGTACACTGTTTTTCTGCTTATGTTAATTTCCTCTTGTTAGGCGAGTTGCTCCTGAAGCTATTAAATTTCATTCAGTATATATCTATGAAAGTAGAGGAGACAATATCAGCCACAAGGGGTTGCTGTGAAAACAGGTAGATATGTATAACATACCTACTATCACATAATAAACCCTTAATGCATGATAGTTACTATAGGAAGGGACTCTGAGATTTAGTTGTTCAAAAGAGTACAGATTTCAGGGTCATTCAGACTAGAATTGGAATTCCCAGTTACCAGCTTCGTGGACTTGGGCATAGTACTTCAATTTCTTCATTGTTAAAATGGGGTGTAATTAAATTTGTCACAGAATGTTGTATTAAGGCACCTACTAGAGTAGTAGGCATTTAGCAAGTATTCAATAAATGACTTGGAGTATGTTATTAGCACAGAAATAATCATTTATTGAGCACCATTTGTGCTGTAGTTTCTGTACGAGACCCTAGATATTGTCTATAATTCTGAAATGTCAGCTCGATAACTAAAATCTATTAGGAGACTACTTTATTTTAGTTAGGCAATATGTTTAACTTTTATAGTCTAGGTGTAGGCTAATTCTAACACAAATATTAACTCAGTTCACTGAGCCTAAATCTAGCCAAGAAACAAGCAAAAACAAGTTAACTTTACTAATCTTTTTAAAAGAGAAATTTAATAAATTTACTCGAAAGTGCAGGATTTAGCATAAGTTTCAATGGATGTCAAGCTCTGTGATGAATAAGGAATTTCTAGTCCAGTATGAAGGACCAATAGGAGGACAAGTATAATTTCAGTAGAATAATTTAAATTACAAGCATAAATAAGAGTGATTTTTTTATGGAAATGATGATTACCAGAAAAAACTGCAGAGAAGTTATGATAGACTAGCTTATGCTGCATTTACAAAGTAGCCCCAAGTTTCAGTGTTTGAAAACTGTAAAGGTTTATTTATTGATAATGGTATAATTTAATATTGGTCAGAGTGGCTCAGGGACCCAAGCTGATGAATGCTCTAACAGCTCAACTTGTAACCCCCATGGTTGTCTCGGTGGAGGAAGAGAGGAGCTGGACATTTGCCCACCTTAACGCCTTAAACACATTTGTACTTCCTGGTTCACAAAAGTCATTTCTACTTGTGGCCTGTTAGAATTACTTATTAACCAGATGGCTCCATCTATCTGTAAGAGAATGGGTAATATGGAAGGGTGAATATTTGGTGAGGAGAAATGTTTTTGCTATGTGGTATATAAACTCATTCTAAAAAGGTAGATTGAAATCAGGCTGATGAATGAGGAAAGAGGAGATGAAGAAGAAATTCTCATTTAAAGAAGTGAACATTAAGAAGTAAACTACTGTATTCTATTAAGCATTTGGAAGTTGTAGCATGGCGTAAGCTGGAAAGAGCTGAAAATAAGCCCCGAGGTAACTATACAGGTGAATACCATACTGGTAATATAATGCGATTTTTTTATAATTATAAAAACAGATTCATTACACCTCATGAATTTTATAGTTAATTTGTGGAAAGCGTGTTAATAGATTCTATGCTATGGGAAGACTGCTCTGTTATCTGCACCTAAGGATCCCCAAGTGCTTGGCACTATTTTTTTAAAATCTTGGTCCATCCAAAGGAGAATCACAGTGCTTAGAAAGAAATGAACTCTAAAGGGTTCATCTTTTTACCTGAACTTTCACAGTTGCATCAAAAGAGAATAAAACCTTCAATGAATCAACCTGCGAAGTATCACATGCATGTTAACTATTGGAAATAATTGTGGAGATCAGAAAAACAGTGTTATCTAAATACAGAGTTAAAATAACAGTTAACATGGATAGAGCATGTACTTTGTACAAGGAGCTGTGCTAATTATTTTATACACATTACCTCAATTAAAACCCACACTAACCCTGTGAGGAATCTACTCTTATTATCTCCGTTTCCAAACTTTATTAATTTATAAGCAGTTCAATGATATGACTTGTCGTTTTATACCTAAAACAGTTTGGTCCTAGAAAAGGTAAGTCAAAGTTATATACATGTTTTACCTACCATATATGTATCACAAATTAAAATCTCTATTATAAATGTTTTTGATTTCTGCAATAAAATAATTTAAATATAGCTAGTGGGAATTATGCTGCAATGTTAACTTTTCTGTTTTTAGGGTTTGGACAGAGGATCCAAAGGCCAAATTTCCACTTTCAGCAGTTTTATTTCAACTGTTAGCCAGAAGAAAGAAGCCACTGAAAACAGAAGTTCACCTACACATCTTGTTTTCCCTAACATCAGGAATGGTAAAAAAAAAAAAATGCACATAGTCTACATATCTTGGCTGAAAGTATACTTTCAAACTATTAAAAAAGTAGACAATTATTCAGCATTGTTTTGGTAGGTCTATTAATTTAAACAATAAGAAAAAGAAATAGGCTGTATAAGTATTTACGAGAAGAAGCAAAATCATTACACTTTGGTGAATTTTACCTAGAGTAAGAAGATGAAATATGAAGCTTATGAATAATAAGAAAGTTTGTTTAGGGAGCCAGACATAATGAAAATATAAGAAGATTTAATAGGTGTCCTTTATTTGAACAGTAATTAGAAGATTTGACAGAAAATATATTAAATACTTAGAAATAAACCTAAAAGAAAATGAGCAAAACTTATATGAAGAAAACGATAAAACTTAATTGAAAGACTAAAAGATGGTTTGAATGGAAAAACTTAACATAAATATTAGAGATGTCAGGTATATCCAACTTACTCTCTACATTTAATAAAATTTTCAACAGTTTTTTTGGAGAAACTTAAGAAAATGATGCTGTATTTGGTCAATAGGAATAAATGCCTGAAAGGATGCAAGAAAAAAAAAAATGAGGGAGCTCATTTCTCATGGTACCGTATATTATAAAGCTGAATTAATGATAGCATTGCCACCAAGACAGCCAATAGATGGAGCTAGATTAGTAAAAAAATATTGTATACAAATGATATTAAATTATTCAAAAAATTGAATTAGGCCAACTGGCTTACCTGTTGAAAATAATAACTTTAGATTTTTTAAAAAGCTATAGTCTACAGCCATGCCACCCTGAACAAGCCCGAACCCGTCTGATCTCAGAAGCTAATCAGGGTCAGGCCTGGTTAGTACTTGGATGGGAGACCACCTAGGAAGACCAGGTGTTGTAGACATGAAAAATAAAAAAATAAGGGATCATAAGCTGACAAGGTTCTTGCAATCTATAAGGTCAACCAAGGGTTGCCTCGCCTAAATAAATAAATAATAAAAACTATAAAAGTACTAGAAGAAAACTCAGGAGATAATTTTTATAATAAAATTCTTGGAATGACAACAGTGCCCAAAACCAAAAAACCAAAAATTGGTAAGTTCGAATACATGAGAAAATTGACAACTTCTTTAGGAATTTTAAAAAGTCATAAAGGACATCTCAGTGAAAAACATATCTTTGACTCATAAAGATCATTAATAAATCCATTAAATGAACATTCCAATAGAATAAAAAAGCAAAGGGTATGAACAGACCAATCAGAAAAGGAAACATGAATAGTTAATATACATGTGAAAAGAAGCTCGATCTCACTAGCATTTAAAGAAATACAAATTAAAACGAGTTAACATTGCCCAACTCAGCTGCAGAGAATGAAAGAATTTATATCTGTAGTGTTGTCTAAAGAGTGTGAAAATTGGTACTTTTATGGGTCTTGGAAATTGATACAACCTTTCTGGAAGGCACATTATTGACATATAATCAGATTTTTAAGTGTCCGTGTACTCACTGACCCAGTAATTCCATTTCTAGGAACTTATTCTAAGGAAATAACATAGATACAAAGACATATGGAAAAAATGTACATCGTTTAAAATAGAGGTATTTAAGGCAATGTAATGAATTGGTTAACTAAATTATGGTAATCCATATTGTATATACTATGCCTCTATTAAGAAAAATGTGATATGTATATAAAGTGTCTAGGAGAAATTCCCAAAATACATTGTGAAATGAAAAACACAAGTTACACAATAATAGGTAGAATATGACTCCAATTTTTTAAGTGTAGGCAAATCTTTTTTATTTCTTTGAGCACATAGGAGATATGGAAGGATGCCCACCAATCTATTAATGATATCCTCCGGAAAGTAGGATTGGGTGTATATTATTAATATGTTCTATTTCTGTATACAACTCTACATAGTTTTATCACAGGAAATGTATACTACTCACATAATTTTAAGTACCCCTTGCTCTGTAATAAGACAAAACAAACCTGCAAAGGTTTAAATGTCCCTCACACCAGAACAGAACTTAGAAATGTTTAAGGATGTAGTTTCTGGTTAATTGCCTGTGTCCGTAAACTGCATATGGCATAAATTATTTCTGCACAGATTTTCTGTTGACACTCCAAGATAGTGCTAGACCTATTCTCCACTCTGGTAGGTTAGTATTTACATTATCTCATTTATCAACTTTGTTTCTGATAACTTCTTTCTTCCATCACTTACACACACATACACACACACTTATTCCATCACTTCAGTCTTACCCCAAGGAAGCACCAGTCTTTATATGTCACAGTCCCCCAACCCACAACAAAACAAACGAACCTATAATTGTGTGATAGCATTATAGAAATAAAGAAAATGAACCTGAGGTAGAAATTATTTTCCCATTTTAAGGGTTAGGAAACTTAAGCCACAAAGAGTTTTAAGTGACTGGTCCTGAATTAATTTACAGAGCTAGTGAATGGCAGAGACAGAAAAGGGAAGAGAACCAAAAGTAGTTTTGAATAATGCCTTCTTTAAATGGAGTATTGGTGAAAAAAAAAGAAGTGAGCCCTGAAGGAGTTAGAATCAGGTTGTTCTATGACTTGGAAATCAAAGGAAAATAAAAATTTTTAAAGAAGATCTGGTTAACAGTGTCAGTGCAAGAGAGGACAAGATGAGTAAGCACTGAGACAAAGACAATTTGTTGGTTAATGTGTTCACTGGTGACTTAAGAACAGTTCAGTAGGATGGTTTAGTAGGAGAATTCATATTATAAGAAGTTAAGGGCAGATTAGTTTTGAGGATGTAGGGGCAATGTAGACTTGCCTTTAGAGTATCTTGAACTGAAAGAAAAAAGAGAACAGTGGAATCTCAGTATTATGGTTAAGAGAAAAATCTAATAGAGGGAGAGACTAAAGTTGCAGTAGGAACATAGAATAATAAAATGAACAGATAGAATCAATAAGCGGTGTGAGGATGGGATTAAGGAAGAATACATGCATAAGGGCTGAGATGTTGGCTCCAGCAAGGAGAGAAGGGCACTTCTTGCTCAGACTATGGAACAGAGGGAAGAGGGGCAGCAGGAGGAGGAAATGGAAGTAGGAAACACTTCTTGCCTTGAATTCAATAGTCTCCTCAGAGGGCTGCTGTAACAAAGTACCACAAACGTCAACAACAGAAATTTATTCTCTCATGGTTCTGGAAGCCAGAAGTCTAAAATCCAAGTGTTGGCAGGACTGGTTTCTTTTGAAGGTTCTGAGGGAGAATCTATTCCACACCTCTCTCCTATATTCGGGTGGTTGCCAACAGCCCTTGCTGTTCCCTGGCTTTTAGATGCCTCACTCCAGTCTCTGCCTGGACATGGCATTCTCCCCTGTAGGTCTTTTGGTGTCCAAATTTCTCTCTCCTTATAAGGACACCAGTCACTGCATTAGGACCCACCCTAATCCAGTTTGACTTTATCTTAAATTGATTATGTCTGCAAAGACCCTATTTCCAAATAAGGCCACATTCGCAGGTCCTGGTGTTTTGTACTTCAGCAGAACTTTTTGGTGGACATAGTTCAGCCCACAACAGAGAGTTAGGAACCTTAAGACCATTGATTCCACACCAAGTCCTATAATCTATTCCGTCTATACTAATCTCATGATCTCTGAAGCCAGCTTCCCAGCTTGTATGCCCACAACCTGCCTGCCTCCTTGGGTTGGTGTATTAACTCTGACTTCGGTCTGCTTATTGAGCTCCCACCACTTGTCTGTTTCCCTCTCCTCTGTGCCAGTGTATGGAGTCTGGACTCATCCCCAACCTGAAGTTGGAGTATTTGTACACAGCACTTTAGAGGACTAGACCTCTTAGACTTCCTTTATCTTATCGAAACTCCTTGTACTGACTTCTAGCTGTTCTGTCTGGATGCAGCCTGAATTCAGGTGTGACATGGAGTTTCTATGTCAGGGCTGCTGCAGGAAGAATTCTTTTATTGAATGGCAAGTTAGATTAAGTCTTCGAAATGTAAGCATGTTTATAATTCCTTGATCTTTTGGGAAACCTCTGTTACTTGCCAGTAAGATTGTTTCCTCAATGATGGCGTCATTCCTGGCAGTTAGTACATTTACTCCCTCTTCTCTGGTAGCAGGACCTATGCTGGGTATTCTCTAACAGCTTGTCTCTCCATCTGATCTTCAAGTGGTATTAGAGAAGCTGCAAAAGCCCAGCGTGGGCTTACCTAACAGCTGAGGGATGCCTTTCCTCCCTGTGGACCATGTGACTCGGTATGCCTGCAGAGTTGGCTGTCCTTTTCAAGATCGGAGAAGTGTAGGAGTTTTACCTACTATAACAGCTGCTAGAGATGATACATTTTCAAAGAAACAATATACATAATAAGTAATGGCAGAGGGGGCTAGCACTACATTCTCTCTTACTCTTTTGTAGCCTCCTTTCTAAAGTGATTATACTCCTTTCAGACTTATTAAACATCTTTAAACAGCACAGAACATCTTTAAAAGAAATGAAGCAATTTCTCCCCAAACCTTTTAAAATATGTTTGCAGACCTGGTAATTCAGAGAAGGGTAGACATGAACTATGATATTTTACCTCAGGGGCCCTGTTCCTCTCCCAGGTCAGCCCATTTCGTGAGTTCACTCTAGAAGAGCCCCGCTGTGACATAATGAATGGTGTCGTTTTACACACCCTGGAAAGATGCATCCCATGATCTTTGCAGTCTGAAATAACCAAGGGGAGAACACAATGGTCTTTACCTCCAGCAGTGATTGGATCTGTGTGTGGGGTCCTGTGATGGACTCACAGGTGAGGTACCACAGAGTTTTCACAGTCTCTCCAAGAGCAACTTGAGAGACAGACAGGGAAACAAGCTATCAGAAGAAACCCAGCACAGGACTTGCTATCTGGGAAGAGAAAAAGACTTCCAGTAGCCACTTTAGGATTTCTACCTTCGAACTATCTCCAAGGCCTCAGATGATCCCATTTCTAGGTTTCCTTGCAGAATGAACTGATTTTTGGACTAAATCTCCAAGATCCTTCCCTAGGTCTGAGTGAGTGCTTTGCACTTGGCTTTTCGTAACTATGTGGGAGAGATGTATCTATCACGAACTTTGAGTATCTTGCTGCATGTATTTGTTTACTTACCTGTCTCTTCACTGATGTGTAAGCTCCTTAAGCTTTTGTTTTGGAGAGGGAAAGGGCCATCTTTTTTATTTTTTTATATTTAAGTTAAGTTTTGAATAGGTAAAGCATTACTGTGTTTCAAAAATCAAAATGATAAAAATAAGTATGTTTCATATGTCTCACTTTCACCTCTTACCAATTGTCTTTTGTATTCTCTCCTGTGTTTCTTTATGCAAATGAAAACAAATATAAATACTCTAATTTTCCATCTATTTTTTGGAGAAAAGGTAAATATATATTGTCGAGCACCTTGTTTTTTAGTTACTGTGTCCTGACTATCTTATCAGTACATAAGGAACTTCCTTATTCTTTTTTACAACCATATTCCATTGTATTGGTATACTATAACTAACTTATTTAATAAGATACTATTAAAAGAAATGAGTTGTGTTTATTCCTTTGCTGTTGTAAACAATGCCACAATGAATAACTCCGTACATATGTCGTTTTGTTCATATGCAGGTGTATCTATAGCATATTTCTAAAAGTGGGATTGTTGGGTCTGAGAGTAAATGCATTTATAATCTTGAGTTTTGAGTTCATCTGTGTATCTCCAGGATCCAGTGCCCATGGTACATGGAGTCTTTTTGCAGTAAATGATTTACTGACTTAGGAAATGTATGGGAGGGATTTTTTCTGGGTTTTTGGCCAGTTTGCCCTGTTGAAATGTCAAACCCATCTCAAAGCTATAATAAGTTATCTAAGATATGCCCAATGTAAGGTATCTATTCCATAAGAAATAACCTTCTATGAAAAGGACTTTTGAATGTTTTTCTAACCTGACCCATACAAGAACATTTCATTTATGCTTTTGTTTCAGTTTTACAAACACACACACCATTTAGCTTAGTAAAAAAATCCATCTCCAAAAACCAATGAATATAACTGCTTTATTTGGTTCTGAAGGCTAATGTCCTATGAGTCAGAGTTTACCCCCTCCCTTCTTCCTTTCTCTCTCCCACCTTGATTATTTATTTCCAAATATTCAGAAAAGTCATCCTATAGACAATGATGTAAACACCACCTGTTATGACTCATTCACTTTGCACTCTGTTTCAGCTGCTTGCCACTACTGAAGTACTAAACTGACAGAGGGATCCTTCAAAATGTAGCTCTTTTATTACCTGCCTGGTACACACACAGTAAATAAGAACTGAGTCTTTGCATTAGCTACTACCAGTAACTGTCACTGTGACCTTAGAGAATAAACTAGCATTCATGAGCCCTTCAGTTACTCATTTATATAATGAGAAAATGGGGCATTATGAATTGTAAAATATCTTTTACATGAAGTTTTAGGATTTAAAGGGTTAATTTTTCAACATATTGATTTTGTTTGATCTTTGTTAAGTTTTAACATTTCATAATTTACTAGCTCCTACTTCCATGTAAATTTAGGATTCCATTTTGTTTTTCTACGTGGTAGAAGGTTTCACATTATTCAGTAGTGGAAATAACATGGGCTTTGTAACTTACGAGGGCAGGTTTGAATCTGGCTTTGTAACTTACCAGCTGTACGATTCTGGAAGAGTTATTTAACCTCTCTGTGCTTGTTTTCCCATCTGTAAAATAAGATAAGAAGTTACCTTATAATATTGAAAGGATAAATGAAAAATAGCATTTAAAAGTACTCAGTTCCTTATGAAATTCAGTAAATGTGAGTGGGAATATATACTGCTGAGCCGCTATGTGGAGGAACTTCCTTATTATTGTGGAGGAAGAGGCTGAAATGGGGCAGGATTTTCCATTATTCTTAACCCATGAGTAACTGGCTATACAAATTTTTAAAAATTCGAAACATGTCACACATGTAGAAGAATGAAAACAACACTTGTATATGGTTTTAACAATAATAATAAAATGAAAACTCAGGAATTTAGCACTCAAGAAAAAGAGCATTACCAGCTCCAGTGAGCCCACCCCAATCTCACTGCCCTGCCTTTCTGTCCAGAGGTAACAACTATTCCCTCAATTTTTAAAACTAGTTTTTTTACCAGAGGGAGAGTTGGTGGGGGAAGAATGAAGAGGGTAAAAGGGGTCAAGTATATGGTGACGGAAGGAAACTTTGGGTAGTGAGCATACAATGCAATATACAGATTATGTATTACAGAATTGTACACTTGAAACTTATGTTACTAACCAATGTCACCCCAATAAATTTAACTTACTAAAAAAATAGTTTTGTTACTTTGTACATTTCCGTGAACAAATACTGCTCAGTTTTGAAAAACTGAATAGCATGCACAAACCTGGATGTATGAGGTACGATATTGTCACTATTAGGTGAACAGAGTCCCTGAATCAAATCAGGCTCCAGTTTCCCCAAGACTGTAGTCCAGGGAAGTCAGTGGGCAAGGTCATGAGTGAGTCTTGGGAATTGAAGGACAACTATTGGGACATCTAACAGAGCTGTCATTTGAACTATATATCAGAAGTCTGGCAAAAATATGGCCTCTCCTAGGTTAAAGCAGTAAAGTGAACTGAGTATCCTCAGCTGATTCAGACAGCAGAGCAAAAAATGGAAAGCGGGGACTTCATCACCCACTGTCTAGACAAGCCAAAGTACAGATAACAATTTGGGCTCACCTATTCATTCTATCTTCAGTTTAAAAAGGCGAGTACAATGGTAGTATCTTTGTGATAACAGACATCAGAATTACTCTTAGGCTACTCTGTTCTAGTCTGTGCAGAGTACATTTCTCATCTTAGGCCATTATGATCCTGGTCCTTTATATAATTCTCTCTTTTGCTTGTCTCTCTCTCTAGAAGCTTGCAGTACGAGCTCTTTGTCTTGGGGTTCTGAAATTGCACGCACAGTGCTGTGCCTTGGTATGGGTCATCCCTGTGCTATGTATTTGATAGGAATTTTCTAGAAATTTTGTATTCATGATTTCTTCCCATCTGCTTTTCCACCTCTTCTTTCTGGATCTCCTATTATTCAAAAGCCAGACTTTCTGAACTTTTAGTTTTCTTATTTTTTTCACTTCTACTTTCCATTTCTTTATCCTTTTGCTCCATATTTTAGAGAATTTCTTCAAAACCCTTCTAGTATTTTATTTCTGCTATTATGCTTTTAATTAAAAGAATTTTTTCCCTCTGAATATTTTTTTTAGAGCACCCTCTTATTTCCTGGTTGTCCTATCTTTTATCTTTCTGAGTAAATTAGTGATAGTTTTTTTTTTTCCTTGCATGATTTCTCATTCTTTCATGTTACATTTGTCTATTTTGGTTTGTCTTCCATGTGGAAATCACTTGAAGGCTTAGCCACTCACATGCTGGTTATAGGCTTGGACGTTAGCTGGGCTTTAGCTGGAACACCTACACCTGGCCTTTTCATTGGCTACTTGGCTTCCTCACATCATGGTGATTGGATTCCAAGAGCAAACATCGGAAAAGAAACAGCCAAGCAGAAATTTTATTGCCCTTTGTAACCTAGTCAGGTAGCATCATTTCTGCTACTTTTTTTTTTATTAGCAGGGAGCTACTGTGTCTGGCCCACATTCAAAAGGAGAAGAATTAGACTCCATCTTTTGATGAGATGAATATCAAAGAATTTATGGGCATATTTTAAAACCATCAGGGTCATATGAAAATAAAATGCACATTTAGGAAGAGAACCAAGTCTTTGACTCTTACTTCAGAACTTTTTCTTATACCTTGTTGTAGGGCAGGAAGTTGTAACTAAAGTCAGGTGTAGAGATTATATATGCATATTAGGTTTCCATGCTTCTGCAGTCTATTGTAGGTCATTATATAGTTCACTCTAATAGAGAACATTTTTTAACTTTTTTGATTGGTTTTTAAGTCCTGTCCATTTTTTTCTTATGTAGTGGTAGAGATGAAAGTTAGAAATTATTAAACCAGTGGTTTTCAAACCTAATTTTGTTATTTGTTGTCTTTATGGTAAAACGCTTTTTGAAAAACAAATTTTTTCTTAGAGCATCACCACATTAAGCAGAGAAAAGCTGCGTTGCTCTGAGTAAACACATCCACACAGCACCATTCCCTGAAGGGGCCCTTTAAATTCTCTGGAACCTTGGGAACAACTGACTGACTGAGCCATTTCTCTCATTTTATAATGTCAAAACTGAGGCCTAGGGAGTTTCAATGACTTGTCTAAGGTTACGAAAGTTAGTAGCAGCAGCAGGATCTAGTCCCTTACTTCCATGGCTGGTGCTTTTCCATTATTTATTACTTATTTAATTACAAATTATTTGAGATGAAATTTAAGGTATAGCATTTTGCACTAGTGTGTCACCAGAAACAAACTTTTTATATCAACATTTCCTCTCCGGCAGGAGTGGGATAAGAAAGAGAGGCCTAGGTTCCTCATACTAAACACCCAACCTGCAGAGAGACTCTTGTTTACCGCTGATGCTGCATTATCATCCCTGCTGGCTGGCCAGGAACACTCGTCAGTCTCCTAATCATGTGGCCAATTTAAAATGTCAGTCTTCATTTTTGTGGCTACAGTTACGGAAAGCTACATATTACTCGTTTTCAACCAGTCAGCCTGTGATAGCTTCTTGAAAACAATGAGCTAGCAAAATTTGCCTAATAATCTCACCCTTATACATAGTTGTATTATGATCTTTACATTTTTTAAAATATACTGCCAGCCACTACCATAACTCTTACTCTTCTTGCAGTGGCTTCAAGTGTTTTCCCTAATGTTTCTAAGCAACCAACTAAAATTGGCAACACTTTATTAAAAGAAAGGGGAAATGATTACTGCTTATTTTAGCACAGAGCGTTCCCAAGTATTGGCTGAATGAAACCTAAATGACAGGTTTTCACTGATAAATATTTTTTGGCTTTTTCAGTGTATTACAATATTCTATACTGCAGAAAAAGCTGCATATGATAGAACAAAAATTGGCCTATTCTATTTATAATATCAGTTTGAGATTTAATTAATCTCTCATCACCACAGTTATTGATTTTCTCTTTTGAATTAGATTTTAATAACCATCTGTGAGAACAGGCTGAAAGCCTGTCTCTGGAAACAATGCCTTGATATTCAGGAACATGACAGCAGCTGTGAGCTGTTATTCTTCCTTTCTTAATAGCAGAATGTCACATCCTGTAGTTTGGCTTTCATTCACTAATGTGAGCAAAGGATTCTGCCTTTCTTTCTGAGTCAAGTTCCATTAACATAGTACGTTAACATTTTGCGTTACTCTTCATTCCAAGTTACCTTCTGAACTAAAAATAAATCCCATCTGGGTCTCTGGTTCTAACCTCATCCTATAATCCTCTTGGCCTTGGCATTACTATTTTTCTTATATAAGAATATCGCCAGTCTCAGGCTTGGCCGAAATCTAGTTCTCTTCCTAATTACATTTCACTCTTATCCTACCTCAGCATGGTATTAATAAAAATGAGTGGGTATAAAAATGTGTGTGTATACTCTGTGAGTGAATAAGTTAATTTATATTTGAATGAGTCTGTATCTAATAGTGGGTGTTTATAGCCAGGTTGGAAAGGGTGTGTGGGAAGAGATAGGAAAGGGTAAGCCTGGTGAAGAGGAAGAGAAACTGTAGAGGAACCTCAAAAGATAATAGTAACAAGACCGATGTTGGAAAGAGGAGGCTATCATCTATTTCTTTCCCATTAATAAAGATCTCCAAATATAATTCATAAGTCATCTGTTGAGATATCTAATTTTACTTGCTGATAAATGGAACCTCTGTCCAATTTGTGCTTACAGTACAAATTACTAGAAGTTGGGTATTTCCATATTTAATAAAAGGTAATAAAAATCAATTTTAGAACTGAATTAAAGAAATTCAGTAATGTTTTCTGCTGTCAGCATCGTTGCTCTCTCCTAAAACTGATGAACAGTATTTCTCAGTGTAATCCCCGGATTAGCAGCATCGGCATCATCTGGGAACATGTTAGAAATGCAAATTTAGGGGCCCCACCCCAGATCTACTGAATCACAAATTTTGGAGAGGGCCTAATAACTTGCATTTTAACAAGCTCTCCAGGAGATTCTGATATAAAATTTTGAAAACCATTGATGTCGAGTATAAGAAATTGGCATCTCTATATTATCTTCTAATATGAAAGTTTACTTTAAAATATACCGTAACACTAATGAAATATATTTTAGTCTGCTGAAGCCAGTGATAGGCCCAAGGATAGCTGCTTGATTGGGAGAATGGATAAGAAAGGAAGGAAGACCTTATAGCTATGTTGGTGCTGTGCTGGTTGACATAGCTGTGTTTGCTTTGTTGAGAATGAGCTCCTGATTATTTGAGAGGAGAATGAAATTCTATATATGTACATTTCATTATTGTACAATTCAGAATCTATAAAATATTAATCTATTCTATTGGTTTGGAAGTGTTAATACTTGAGAAAATATCACCAAAGTAAAATGCTTAGTGGATGGGCTCAACAGCAGAATGGATAGGACGGGAATTAATGAGCTGGAATTTAAAACAATGGAAATTACCCAATCTGAAAAATAGAAAAAAATGAACCATTCAGAGGCCTGTGGGACTATAATGAAAGATGTTGCATTCTTTTCATTGGAGTCTTAGAAGGAGAAGAAAAAGAAGTTAGAATGAAAAAATACTCAAAAGAAATGACTGAAAGCTTTCTACATTTGTCCAAGAGACATAAACTTATAGGTTCAAGACATGAGCAAACTCCATACAGGATAAACCCAAAGAAATCCACATCAGGACATAGCATAATTAAATCTCTGAAAACTAAAGACAAAAAAAAATATTCAACAGCAGCCAGAGAAACATGATACCTTACCTATGTAAGGGAAAAGCCATTCAAATAATAGCAGATTTATCATCAGTAACCATGAAGGCCAGAAGGAACTGGCTGAAAGAACTGCCAACCCAGAATCCTATCCCTCACAAAAATATTTTTCATACATGGAGAGGAAATCAAGACATTCAGATGAAAAAAAATAATCTCTAGAGAATTCATTACCAGTAGACCTACTGGAAAAGAATGCATTAGGAGGTTCTCTAAACAGAAAGGAAATAAAAGGAAACTTGAAACATCAAGAAGAAAGAACATGATTATCAAAAAATAGGTAAATACAATAAACTTTCCTATTCCTTTTGTGTTTTCTAAATTATAGTTTACAGTGGAAACAACATAACACTGGTACGGTTCTAAGAAAATACTTAAGATAACTATAAACAGAAGGGTAAAGAGATATAAAAGGGGACATAATTTCAACTGGTAAGACTATGATTAGTTTTGTGTGTAATGTAATATTTAGAACAACTTTTCAGAAACACTGCAGATAAATCAAAATAGAATTCTAAAAAATGTTCAAGGAACCCACAGGAAGGCAGGAAAAATGAGAAAACATAGAAAACAAAAAATAAAACGACGGACTTAAACCCAAATATAAATGGTCTAAAACAATAAGAAGAAAAAATCCCCCAAACAATAAGTTCTCCATGGTGTTAGCTTCTGGGCAGGTGTAAGCAGAAGGAAGCATCCAGGCTGTTGATGGAGCTGAGAACAGGAGAGCTTCAAAATAAGCAAAAGGTACTCATTGGGGAGCTCAGGAGGCCAGTCTGAGAACAAAGGCTGAAACTGGGAGGTGTCTTTCTAAGAGTAGATGAATGCAGAAGGCCCATGGTCAAATCTGAACTGAGTAGAGAGCCCCTGTGAATTCTCAAAACTGACTGACTGTGGCTCCCTTCCAGGCCAGGGCCCCATATTAAGATTAAATTTGATTAATTTGAGGAGCACTGGGACAGTAAGAGATTAAGGAAAGAGGATACCTGAATAAAAGTGGAAGAGGGAAACGGGGCCCGGAAATCTCAGAAAACAAGCTATCATATATTTGAGTCTCACATAAAAACAACAAAAAAGGGAGGTACACCTCCTTCTAAAGTTTGGGAAAACTCATTTCAAATAATATTGACAATAGAAAAGGAACCAAATTCTGTAATTTTTAGTTAAAAAATTTCATTGTAATAAAAAATAACAGCTACTCAAATAATGAAAACACATCAGAAACATGTACCCACAAAAACAGATAAAATCCTATCTCAAGATAGGAATTTCTTAATGAATTTCTTAATGAATTTCTTAAAATTCATTAAGAGAATGATATGACACTTGGAAGAACATAAATCCGGATTGTAAAAACAAATGAGATGACAATAAAGGAATTAGAAATATGTAAAAAAAATTTAATAGAAACACAAAAGTAACAAACATAACAGTGTGCCTTAAGAAAATTAGAAGATGAAAAGGAGGAAATGTTTAAAATTTAAAAAGAAATGAAATATAAAAAGAATTTGAGGAAATTAACTAAAATTGAAATAGGTAGAGTCTATCCAATATATGCGTAGTCAAAGCAAGCAGGGGCTGGTGACACTCTAGTTAGTGATTTCAAAGATGTCTGCCTTATAATTCATTAAGCCATACATTTGTTTTATGAGATTTTTGTGTATTCATTTTATTTTACAATGAAAAGGTTATGAAGTACAAAAATATAATGAACTGGCAAATATGACAAAGAAAAATACATTAAAATGTCATTCAAATTGTTAAGAAAATACTAAAACTCCAATAAAGAATTTCTGAGAATGCTAATAAATGATTCGCATATATTCGAAGCTTTAATAAACATTAATAATATTGAATCTTAACTATTTCCTGAAAGACAACTTTTGGGAAAAAAGCAGGGGAAAGAAATTCTATATTACATATATAGATAACTTTTAATGTAAGATACAGCCTAATATCTGTTGTGGGTGAAGTTGGGCGTGAGGGGAATAGTCCCATGAGCACCCTTCGCTATGGTAGGTTTTTCTGTTATATGATCCCAAGGTGAATGCAATACAAAACAATTCATTTATTTTCTGTTCATTTTGAATGAGCCTAGAATTTTATAACTTGGAAAAATGTTATGATTAATTACATTCAATGCTTTTTTATACTTCACAGTGAGAGACCTACCACCAATTTGCCTTGATGTTAGACAAAAACAACGTATCTCTACAGATTCATTATCATCCGAAATGAAAGCCCCAGTTCTTCCAGAACCTGTCCTTCCTATTCAGCCCAAAACTATGAAAGACTTTCAGTAAGTTTCAGCCCACAGTTATGTGTAGACATATAGTCATCTGCATTTCAGTACTTTGCGTAATTTAAATATTTTTGTGTGAGAAATTGTGGATCGTAAGATATTAGCCAAGAGTGAAGACACAAAAGACTAGATGTCTCAAGTTGAAGGTGAAAACAAATGTATAAATAACAGGTAATGTTGCAGCAAAAAAACCCCAAAACAACAACAACAACAACAAAAAAACATTAACTAAGAGAATATGAATCCAAACAGGCAAAGCAGGCTATAGAGGTGGTGATAATAGAATATTTACTTTTTTAAATCTACTATGTGACATATGAACTATAAAAGCTATGTCACTACTAAACAAGAATCCAAATAGATATTTGAAGGACTAAGGGATAATGAGAAAGTAGAGGCAGAGAATGTAAACAAAATCTCAAGTTTGGCTATAAAGTGAAAGAGAGTGTTAATTATAAGGAGCATATCAAGAATGAAGTTTTAAAACAAGTAAATGGGAAAGTTGAAGCTGGATTAATATTTTAATCTAAGAATTATAAATCTATAAACTTTAATTGAAACATTTCTGTATTCAGCTTCAGTATTTCAAATTGCATGTTTGGTGACATTTATTCATAAAGAAGTAATGCTATTTTATCTGAATAATATTGCTTTCTATTATACTTAATGTATGTTTTCATTTTAGGGAAGATGTAGAAAAAGTTAAGTCATCAGGAGACTGGAAAGCAGTATATGATTTTTATCTAACAACATTTGATTCTTTCCCAGAACTAAATGCTGCATTTAAGGTAATAATACATAAAACACATTTTTCACTTTTAGTTTTAAATTTTCAGAAAATGATACAAATTTACCTCTTTTTCTTTTACGCAACATTGACTTAAGCAACTGTTTAAAAATATATATGTATTAACTTCTGAAATTATATGTGTCAGAAATAAATATTGAACTGATATCTTGATTGTTTTTATTTGTACTAAATGTTAATGTCTGACTCCAGTCTTTCAGTTTTCAAAAGAATGTTATTAAGATAATTCTTAATTCATTGTTTTTAGCAATTTTGCTCTAAAAGTTCTTTTTTTATCATCATACTGAAAAATATTAGAAATTATGAAGGAACAGATATGGTTCAAATATTACTAAAAACAGTCCTTAAAACGCTATATACACTTAATTCTTTAACTGAATTTGCAGAAAGATGCCACCACCTCATTTAATACCACTGAAGACTCTGGGATTAATGCTAAATTTGTGAATGCTGTATATGATGCCTTACTTAATACTGTAAGTACTGTTTATGAACAAATGCAGATAGTACAATTCTTTGTCTCTTCTGTATTTCAAAAGCAGCTACACAAATGTAAAAACCACACAAATACTATAAAAATCATTTTGTAACAATTATTTTAGAAACTCTGATATAATTTATAGTAAATTTACTTGGAATTCTCAGAAAGTTAGATTGTTTTTATTTTTTTAACTAAATGAGAATTAAGCAGAAAATACATTTATGTCCAGTTCTTGTTTAGGAAGGCTTGCTAAAGTAAAATTACGCTTCACTTACTCAGCAAAAGGATGTTAAATTATTTGATTGTATTGGCATTACACTGAATCTACGGAGTGGTTCTCGAACTTTAGCATGTATCAGAATCACAGGAAGGGCTTCTTAAAATACAGAGGTTCAGATTTACTAAGCCTGGGGTAGTGCACAAGAATCAGTGTTTCCAGCAAGTTCCCAGGATATGTAGATGCTCCTGATCCAGGGACCACATTTTAAGAACTCCACTGCTATAGATCAGCTTGTGAAGAATTGACGCTCTTTCAATCCATGAGCATGGAATATCCCTCCACTTAGATCTTTAATTCTCTTGGTTGTGCTTTGTAGTTTTCTGGGTAAAGATCTGACACATGTCTTGTTACACTTATTTTTAGGCACTTGATTTTTTTTTTATGTTATCATAATTTAATTTTCTAATTGTTATTAATATATAGAAATACTTTCATGTATTTTATCTTTATTTACCTTGCTAAATTCATTCATTAATTCTAATAGTACATCAGATTTATTTGGATTTTCTATATAGACAATCATGTCATTTATGAATAAATGAGAGTTTTATATATTTCTAATCCTTGTATATATGTATGTATGTATGTATAGTTATATTTGCCTTATTTCACTGGCTAAAATCTCTTGTACAATTTTGAATAAAGTAAGTAATAGCAGACATCTTTGCTTATTCCTAATCTCAGTACTTCACCATTAAATGTATGAAAGGGTACTTAATAATATTTGTCATCAGAGAAATGGAGATAGCATTACACATCCATTCAAAATTAGTAAAAATAAATTTAAGTACCTTACCAAGAATTGCAATACTGTGGAGCCGTCAGACCTCTCACAGCCTGATTAGGTAAGTATAAGCCAGTACAACTACTCTGGAAAACTACTTGGCATTATTACTAACACTAAACATATGCATATACTATGCCTCAAAAGTTCCACTCCTAGGACACATCTCTGACTTCTGACTTGGAATGATGTTAATGTTTTATAGGCACTAAAAAATTAAAAATCTACAACATGCTGGAAGAACTCTCTCTTATAATAGAAACAGAAGAAAACAACCTAGGTATATTTCGAATGAATACCATAACCATACTTAAAAAAAAAAAACTAAGTCAATTATACTTGAAACTAATAAATTTTGAAAAAAGAAAAAAAGAAAAAGAAAACTAAGCCAAGTAATTTATATACATAGTACATTAAACATTCTCAGTCTAAAGATTTTTTTTAATCTGTAAACAAATCTTCAATTTTTCTTAGTTTTTGGTATTAAGGCATCATAATGAACTCAGAGATTTTAATAGATATGGATACGTGTGTGTGTGTGTGTGTGTGTGTGTGTGTGTGTGTGTGTGTGTGTGTGTGTCCTAACCCTGTTCACTGAAAGGGCCTCTAAGCAATAACATTCAGTAGTAATGAACACTTTAGCACACATAGTTTCTAAATACCATAC
Organism: Pteropus alecto; assembly: GCF_000325575.1. Taxonomy (NCBI): domain Eukaryota; kingdom Metazoa; phylum Chordata; class Mammalia; order Chiroptera; family Pteropodidae; genus Pteropus; species Pteropus alecto. The sequence continues at coordinate 15,389,869 of NW_006494611.1, read as the reverse complement.
CTCACTAAAAGGAATCGGAACTCCCTAAAGAAATTGCTAATGCCAGGACTGAGATAGGGAAAAGTAGAAGATGAACCTAGAACATCTAGTTTTTCACCATTAAAATGATGTTGGCTGTAGGTTTTTTTGTGGATGTTCTTTATCAAGTTGAAGAAATTCCCCTCTTCCTAGGTTGAGGTGTTTTGTTTGTTTGTTTGTTTGTTTGTTTGTTTGTTTTATCATGAATAGGCGTTAGATTTTGTCAAATGCTTTTGTATGTGTTGATATGATCATATGATTTTTCTTCTTTAGTCTGTCGATATGAAGAATTACATTAATTGATTTTCAAATGTTGAGCCAGCTTTGCATACCTGGAATAAATCCCACTTGGTCATAGTATATAATTCTTTTTATAAATTGTTGGATTCGATTTGCTCTTACTTTATTAAAGATTTTTACATCTTCTGTTCAGGAGAGATATCCATCTGTAATATCCTTTGTTTGGTAGTAGGATAATGCTGACCTCAGAATGAGTTAGGAAATTCCTTCTGCTTCTATTTTTTGGAAGAAATTGTAAAGAATTAGTATCCATCCTTTCTTAAATTTTCAGTAGAATTCGCCAGTAAAATCATCTAGGCCTGGTGCATGTGGTTTGGTAGGTTATTAATTATAGATTCAGTTTCTTTAATAGATATGTCTATTCAAATTATCTATTTGTATGAGTTTTGGGAGAGTGTATCTCCTAAAAAATTAGTCCATTTTATCTAGGTTTTCAAATTGTGGGCATAGAGCTGTTCATAATAGTTCTTTGTTATCCTTTTAATGACCATGAGATCAGTACTGATGATCCCCCTTTCATTTCTGATATTAATAATTAGTATATTTTCTCTTCCTTTGTTGGTTAGCCTGGCTAGAGGTTTATCAACTTAATTGATCTTTTCTAAAAACCAGTATTTGGTTTCATTGATTTTCTCTATTACTTCCCCTGTTTTCAATTTTGTTGGTTTCTGCTCTTTTATTGTATATTTTCTTTTACTTACTCTGGATTTTATTTGCTGTTTTGTTTTAATTTCCTAAGTTGAAAGCTTAAATTATTGATTTGTGATCTTTCTTTTTTTCTAATATAGTCATTCACTGCTATACATCTTCCTTTTAAGTACTGCTTTTGCTATATCTCATAAAATTTTGATAAGTTGTATTTTCATTTTCTTACAAAGTTAAACATAGGCTTGCAGTATGAGCCAGCAATCCTACCCAAATGATTTGAAAACTTATGTCCACACAAAAGCCTGTACACAAATTTTATAGCAGCCTTACTCAAAACTGCCACAAATTGGAAGTGACCCAGATGTCTTCAGTAGGTGAAGGGATAAACAGTATTTTAAAAGTCATCTAAGTAGCTCATCCTAATTAACTTACGATTTTCTTTTGCCTACAGCCTCAAGACATTCAGAAGACAGTATTAAAGGGAATCATTAACAGCCTGTTACGAGAATGGAAAGGGTAATTGTAACTAATATTTAGCTAGTCGATACAGATGGTTAATTTACACATCCCATATATCTTTAATATATATGTATTTTACTCTCAGAATAGACTTTAGTTGTTATAATAAAAACAGATGAGAAAGAAGTTATTAACCATTTCTAACAAAGCTTTTTAACTTGAGATTTGTGACATCAGGAAGGTCCATTGGTGGGCTTCAGAGGCTCTCTGCATGCTTTAAAATTGTATATAAAATTTGTTGTGTACAATTATATGTGCTATACAAATATAGGATGGGTAGTTACGTCAGTACCTAAGATGAAATAATATGGGCATTAAATTTAGCCTTGGACTTACTGGTAGCCAGAGCAAGTGTTTTTTGTTTGTTTGTTTCTAATTAAAAAAAAGTATAAGTTTAGCTACTGAAATATTTTTTTCTTGGAACTAAATTTTGAATCATAAAAGGAATGATAGGCAATGTAACTGATAATGTTTTGAACCGTGAATATGTAGGACGCAAAAATGTACTTTTAAAAGTACATATTATTTAAATTGACATTTAAACAGCATTATAATTTAAATAACAGCTTCTAGTAAGGCCAAATGAATATCATTAAATTATAATTCAAATGTTTATATTAAGCCCAATTTTAAAATATTATTGAACTAGAATTCTTAAATATAATGTTGAACATACCTTATATATTTTAATAACATTGTTCTGATTTTCAAAGAAATTCAGATTATAGAAAATTTTTAAAAGCCATAATAGTATTTAAAAAGTTAACATTTTGCAGTTTTTGTCTAGTCATATTTTTTAAATAAATTTTTACTTAATTATAGTTGATATACAGTCTCAATGTGGCTTCTTCTCTATATCCTTAGTTATATGACTTCTGTTCAGCTAGACTTCAGGCAGTTCTCAATGATGGTAGTTCTGTAATTGTAATTTTGATGTATCTAGTCATCTTTTTAAAACAATTGAAATCATAATGTATATTTTCATATGATTTTTAACTTAAAAAGTATTTTTCCTAATTTATCATTCCAGTAATAAATTTGCATTTTCTTTGAATTTTATATTTCTGGTTGAAAACATAATGCTTCATTAAAAATAAAGAGAAAAATTTAGCGTAAAGAGACTTCTTAGGAGAATGAGAAAGTTGAGTGGTCTGTAACTACTGGGATCTCAGTTCCCTCTAATAGATAAACCCACAAAGCTTTCTAACCTCTGCTCTTCAAAAGTGCGCCCAAGGCAGATTAAAATAATTTGATGTAACTTATGTATCAAAGGAGCACGTGGTCTTTACTGAATAATTTTGTTTTATTTGGGATTTATCATAACAAAGTCTAGTCTATTGACTATTATGGGCTAGGCACCTTTTTATCAATTTTACATGTGTTTCTCATTAAATCTGTAACTATAATCCTATGAAATACGTAATATGATTATATGCATTTTACATTTGAGAAAACTAATTTACAGAGAAGTTAAATACATTGCCTGTAGATACTCCAGTAAATGTCTGAGTCAGGACTAGAACCCAGGCAGTGTGGCAAAAGAACCTGTGATCTTAAGCACAATTTCTATACCAAGAACTGTATACTGTACTGAAATACTAGTGCATAGGATAGAAAATTGGAAATTGTAATGGCACAGCTAAAAAATGGAAAAAAAGCAGGACTCTCCTATCACCAGGAATTTTAATATTTATGAAGTGCCTTGAATGTTTTAAAATATTTTCAAGTATAATTTATAAAACAAAACAGTAGTCTCATTGAAAAAATACTCTGACAATTATATAGAGTATAGACAAAAATAGTTTAGATTTTATTTGAACCTCAATGAATCATTGTTAAATTGCAATTATTCTTCCACAAAGAAATAGTACTAATTAAAATTTTTATATATACATGTGTATACATGTTTATTTCAAATCTAAAAATATATTTGTTATATATTTATATTTCAGATTATGTGGCTTTACATTTTGTAAAGGTCATCCAGTATAATCTAGGCAATGATTTATGTTTTCATATTTATTTTGTTAACTATTCCAAAAAAGTAAATAATTATTTGGTCATTTTATTTTCTCAAAGGAAATTTAAAAAAAATACTTGGACGTAAACCATTTTTTCCCCAACATTTAGCAGAAAAGTTAAAAAATGAAAATTCGTTCACTCTTCACCAGTGGTTAAATTTTTGCCACATTTGCTTTTGCTTTCTCATCCTCTGAGTGTATGTGTAATTTTTTTAAGTAAATGGAAGACATTTCACCGCTAATTACTTCAGATGTATTTCCTACTAACATTTTTCTGCATAGCCATAAAGCCATATCACACCAAACAAATTTAATATTCATTTAATAATACCCTCTAAAATGCAATCTACATTTAAATTTTCCCAGTTGTCTCCAGAGTGGTATTTAATGTATGGGTTTTGTTTTTCAATCCAGGATCCAATCAAGGAACATGAATTGCATCTGATTATATAGGTGAACCATTTTTAATTCAAGAAATTACTTCTAGGTTTTTGTGAGTGTTCAACAGATCTTGAGAGGGAGAGAAAGAAACACTTATCAACTTTGGGAATAACAAAACTTTTGTCAGATTTGATAGGGCGAAAATCCAGATTAACATGGAAAAAACAAAAATTAGTTACTTTTCAGAGGTATTCAAAATACGATTCTTTTAATTAGAAATATACCATATATTTAAAGTGTGGTTTGATTTGCAAACACTTCTACATCACTTCAGAAACAGAACCATAAACACAAGTATATTTTTTTCAATGCATAAATATTTTTGAGCTATCAGTCATCCTTTATTAAAACAAAAACATAAGTATTCTAAAATCGTTAATTATTTTTCAGACTCTGAACTGTTTGCAGAGTTGGTCATATTTACTTCATAAAATGTTACAGCCTAATTCAGTTTTCAGGCATCTTCAGAACCAGCATAGAGTAAGCACAGAGAACCTATAGTCTCAACATATTGTGGATATGTTACTGTCTCAATAACAATACATGCTAACTTAAATCAAGTTTCTGGCTTTTATCAACTCAATTCTCACAGAAACATATACTGATCATTTTTTATTAGATACTGTTGAGACTAAATATCTCTAATCGATTATGCTTCTTTTTCAGCCCACGAACAAAAGATGATCTTAGAGCATATTTTATACTTTTACAGGTAAGAAAGCAAAAATTTAGCTGAAGTTGTCTAATTTAGATCTCAATCAATGCATGTGTAAATGAAATTATATCAAATATTAAGAATTATTTTGAGCAACATTATTGATACTTTTTAGATTAATCATAACCTGAGAATTAAAGCTCTAACAAATAAATAATGGGAAGCTAAATTATCTCCAGGATTAAAATTTTAACTACTTCTTGTCTTCCTGCTGTAGTATTCAGGAACAAACAAAACGGAAGTACTTCCTCCTCCAGTCATCCTTCTTTCATGTAATTGGTATTAACAGGCTCTAAAACTTTCTTTTATTTCCCAGGTAGTAGGTTTACAACTTCTCCATGTATTCTCAATAAATGCTTAAGTTAGAATTCTAATGGAAAAATCAAAGTGGTTGTTTATAGTTGCTAAAGCAAAGATGAGCTTTTTCTTCTTGAGAGATACAGATTCATATATATAAAAAATAAGTTAAGGTCCTGACAAATAAAAAGCAGTTTTTAATTTTTATTATTATTTGAGAAAGAATTATTTGATGACCATAGCTAGCATACTACATTTGTGTCGTTTATAATTTACAAAAGGTGTTTGCGTATATTATCTCATTTAAAGGTAAGAAAAAATTATACTAAATACAATTTAGTAGTTAGTTCATACTGTGGTCCAACAAAAAGAAATATGCAGGGTATGGATAGAGGAAAGGAAAGAGAATAAAAAGAAAAGTGGGAAGAAAAGGGAAAAATAGACAAGAAGTAGTTGAGAGATATAAAGGGGTGAAATATGGAGGAGAAAGGCAAAACTAGAAAAAAAAGAAAAAATATATGTAGAGATAGTAAAAGCTAGAAATGACAACATGAAGCTCAACTTTTTAGGTGAGTGCTGTACATTAGTCAGCAGTAAGTTCTGCGTACGCAGATCCAGGTCTGCCTTAATTCCAAAGCCCATGACATGCTGTTTCCATTATACAACAGTGGAATCTAAGTCTCTGTTAATTCAGTAATTAGATTATTGTTTTAAAAGATTTCACTTAGTATTTCATAACCTCAAATTTAGTTTCCTGAATTGATCACGTAGCTCATTAAGCTTAGTGTCTTTCCTTTTACATGTTAACAAAATTTTAACGGTTATCTTTAATATCTTTTTCAGAATCCTCAATTTAATAACACATCTACGTATGTCATCTATGCTCACTTGCTTCGACAGATAGCTACCTTAGTGGAAGCTGACCATCATTTCCTAGTTCACTGGTTTAAAAAGTAAATAATTCTATGATATTAAGAACTTTATAAATTTAGAATTTTAAGTTTAGAAATGATACTTATACTTTACAGTGCTTCAAAGGTAATTATAACTATATACTTTAGTACTACATAGAGGATAATTAAAAGTCTTTTTAATGTAAGTAACCATTTTGCTTATGCAAGCTATTGTTGAGATTCCTATCCACTGCTTTTGCTTGTTATACAGCACCTTCCTATCATTGGTTTTTCATGTATCTCAAAGATGGTGGCTGGATTTGCTCAGTCATTGCTGTTTTAATTTGTATATTTTTATTTCCTATCTGTATATCAATAAATTTCACCATTATTTACTTACTTTCC
>NW_006494611.1:15371872-15383568 GCF_000325575.1 Pteropus alecto | reverse complement strand
TCATTGTAAAACAGGTTAGTCATCAATTTCGATTCATAAAAAGTACCATACTTTTTTCATAAGACTGTAGTTGCATTACTTTTCTCCATGATTGGTAAAAGTTATAGGCAAAATATCTTCAAAATTAATTTTAAATACAGTCGATTCTTATTATTCATAATAGTTATATTCTGTAAAATTCCTGCAAACACTGAATTAGTGAATACTAAACTATTGGTCCTACAGAAAATACAGGTTAAGCTACTGTGAGCTTTAGGTCACATTTTCATCAACCAATCCATACATAACCTTGTTTTATCTGTATTTCTATTTAAAGACATTTATTTAATATAAATTGTTGTTTTATAAACATTGAACCTATAGCCAATAACACCATAACTCATATCTGGACAAATTTTATCTAACAGAAGTATATCTTCCCTAAGGCATATGACATCCTTCTTGTACTTAGGAAGACTATACAGAACTTTAAGTTATTTGGGAGCCATTTTAAAATGGCAAAATCACTAACAAAAAGCACAAAAATATGAAAAACGTGACACTATATATAGACTGCATAAAGGCCACTTGCTTACAGTATGACAGCTACAACAAGGAGGCTGAGAGTGTTGCCTTTTTAGACCTCAACTGGGAATGTGCACATCAGGCAACTCAAAACAAATGACCGTGAAAGCACTGCAATTGTTGATTTGGGGGTTACAATTAAATTAAAGAGCAAGTAGGTGAATTTGCAAATACTGTGTCTTTGAATAATAAGATTGACTGAATGTTGAAAGCCTTAAAAATGAAATGTTTAATAATAACCTTTATAGTAATTTTATTATTTCTTATTTGATTAAGAAACAATATTCCAATAAGATTTTCCATCTTTTCAAATGTTTGGCAGTTTAAGAAATAGAATTTTGGAAAATGTTCTAAAACTTTATGCATATAGAATGCATTTTGATATCTAACAAACATATTGCCAAAATAGAAAATTTGAATTTTGATTGGAATTATTTCAAAATCTTTACCAGATTATCCCAGAAGAGGTTCAAACAATTGGTAGAGAGATTGCTGCAATTTATTTCTTTACGCCTGTTTCCTGCAAAGCCTGAAGAATTTCCACCTATAACAAAGTGTTCCTGGTGGATCCCATCAGCATCTAAAGTGTTGGCTTTACTTAGTAGGTTTTATTCTATCATCTTTACTTTTCTTTTGTTAAATATTTCCATAAGTACTATAGAGGCATTCTTACATTTAAAATATTCCTTCGAAGTGAAGAGTTGTAATTTATTTTTATCTTCTGTTTTGATAATGGAGTTCACAGTTAAATTAATAACCATGAAAAAGCTTTAAGTGTTTTATTGGGCAGTATTCTGTGTTATGGCTCAATTGCATATGACCTGCTAAGTAGCGATTCCTAAGAAAATAAGAACTTCCATGAATTCCTGGAGGACCCCAAGGAGAAAACACACTGATGGGGGAATAGTATGAGTAGACGCCATCTGCATACTCCCTTTACTGTACTGTTGTAATCACCATCACGAGTTTTTTTGAAAAAACAAATTGGTGCTGCATTGGACCACAATCGTAAAACTACCTTTTCCATTTGGAGCTACAGTTGCTTAAAATAGGAATTTCTAGATAAAGGCTACTTGGTGGACATTAAAATGTTCTTACTGTTAGAGTGAATCTTGCACATGTTGGAAGAGATCATTATGTTAGAATTTATCTTTACAGATACTGCAAACAGTTTGGCTCACCCTCCCCTTATTCCTTATACTGATTTCTATAACTCTACATTGGATCACATTGATCTCATGGAAGAATACCACACCTGGCAGAGCTTTGGAAACTCTCACAGGTACTATCAGAAGCTCATTTGATTACTCACCTAAATGAAATACTATTCAAAATAATGAGTGGACTTTAAGTTTGTTTATAAATTTAAATACACACATACTTTTACATATAAACTTTCATAGTTTAGATAGTTAGACTTGAAATATTATATTTCTTAAAGCATTTTCTTTTTCTGTTACATTTTGAATTTGTATACATGTTAATTTGGTTTGGGTTTGATTAATAGCATCTTTTTAAGAAGAGAAAGGTTCTATCTTAATATGCAGTTTCTTAATAACTTCTTATTCTATATGCTATTGTCCAGCATAGGGGTCAACAAAATTTTTCTCTATAAAGTACTAGATAGTAAATATTTTTGGCTCCTTGGGCTATACAACCTCTGCTCTATTGTAGCACAAAAACAACCTTAGACAATATATAAATGAATGGGTGGTCCTATGTCCCAAAAAACTTTATTTACAAACAGAGGTGGCAGGCCATATTTGTCCCATGGGCCATAGTTTGCCAGTGCCTGATTTAACACAGTGATCACACATATGTACACACACACACATACATTCTCTCCTTTTCTCTCTTATTCTGTAGAAAAAGTAGTTGACCTTCAACATACAATATTAAAAAGAATGGATGTTAAAGAGAAAGAACTTCACCACAAATGATTTATTATAATAGTAGTATAACAGACTTTCAAAACACCTGACCAAATTCTTTAATACACTATACCATATCTCCATACCTACAGTTTAGATTAAACCAGCAAGACTATCCCAAACATAATTTATTCCCAAACCATGAGATATCCTGGAGAGTACCTTCATTCTAAAGGAGACTGAGTAAGAGATATGATGTAGATATAAGTGGCCTCAAAACCCCAGATTAGTTTAGAAATTGGTTCAAGCTTCTGGGACCCTTTCTACTAGAATTGGCCTAAAATAAAGAATTGCCTTCTGAACATATCAGTCCATATCTGAACCCTCAAAACTGAAGAATTCCATTTCTGAGGACCTTGTTCAGTCTATGTATATTTTCTTGAGAAAGTTTATTATACGAAGACACTTTTTTCTCCCACTTTAATATAATTATAATATTTAGACAAAACCACAAAACAACTCCAAGAATTACTGTGCATAGTTCAGTGACATCTCTTAATACAGAGCTCCTGCAACCATGGTGCCACAGCACTGGTGTACCAAGAATGAGTTACAGAGTTCTGATCCTATGATCCCTTCTGCCCTTGGGAAGCCAGTCTGGACCTAGAAGGGGACCTGGAGCCCTAGGGAAAGTCACCTTTGGCCATGAGCAGCCTCATATGTTGAGTGTGTCATTCAAATAATATCACTTTTTTATATGCCATGACTAAAGAAAGGTTGAGATACACTGTTTTAAAGTACATAACAACCAGTCTTTATCCTACTAAGTTCATTGCACTTATCCTAAGATCATTATACTTCTTTTCATTTCTAAATTTTTACTTAGCACTTAGTGATTCAAAATTATTACACATTAGTACTGAACAACTCTTACTCTGTGTGTGTGTGCGTGTGCGTGTGTGTGTGCGTACGTGTGTGCATGCGTGCGTGTGTGTGTGTGTGTTTTAACAGTTTTGATCCAAGGGGAAAGCTATTTCATTTTCATAGCCCTACCTCCTTTTTCCTCATACTGCCTTCATGGCACCCAGTGGTCATAGATGCTTTACTTGACTATACTCAAATGGATTCCAGCTATAACTGTTGGATTCATCACAGCCACTTCTCATAGGAGTCTAACTCCTGAAGTGTCATTGCTGCCAATGTACTTCTCTCTGTGTAGTTTGTGGCTTTCTTATGTAACACCGAATGAGCTCTGACCCAGGAAAAAAGATATTTTTATAACCTTTGATCATAATGTTGTATCTTTACAAATACATATCATTTCATATTATTACACCATTAAGGACAGTGGTAACAGCCATACTTTTTTATGATTTTTATTTTGTTGGTCTTAAATTTATTACTTTGCTTTTTTACTGTGATAGTTATTGCTAGATTTCCTAATTTCTGAAGCTTAATCATCAGAAATATCCATATAAATGGATTCTTATGTTAATTTCTATACTTGAGCTTTCTGTCTTAATCCTCCCTCATCAACACTTCTGTCTTCTGGTTCTGGTATTGGCCATATTTTTTACAAGTAGTGATGTACAGGTGACTATACATAAACTGAAATTATTTGTATAAACAATATAAGTGATTTATTTGCACACATTTCAGAACATCTAAAGGCACTGCACATCTAGTATTGATTCGTACTTCACAGGGCTGTGGGGATTAAAAGAAATGATGCATATAAGAGCTTTTGTAAATGATAAGAAACAATACAGAAGTAATGTTTTATAGTGTTAGAAGGGGTAACTTAGATTCCTTTAGTATAATTTTGCTTCAGATACCCCATTTTGCTTTTTCTGTTTTTATTCGTTGAGCAGGTTTTCCTTCTGTCAGTACCCATTCGTTATTTCTATAGCTGCAAAAAAAATCATCATTCAAAGAGACTCAGAACAACAGATGATAAGCATTGCAAGGGTAAGCCAGCTACTTAAACATATTTATGCTGACTATAATCAATATAGTAAATAATTTAATGTCTTGTGAATTGTTGTAGCATAATAGGAAATGTTAAAAGTAAAATTCATATTACATTCCCTCCGAAAGTGTTTAAATCTGTTTATGATACAGGAAAAAGATAACTCTCATCAACTTTTTATTATGTTATAAATATAGCAGGAAGATTAAATGCCTCCCATGGATCCAAAGTTCTGGGAACTTGTTGGACATCATTTAGTAAATGCCATATCACAGCTCTAGGATAACTAGCACAGCACCGCTTACCCTTGCTACACTGCAGTAAGGCGAAGGAGTGTCCTTATAAGCAAACCACTCAAACCACTGAAATGTTTTCCAGGTTTTATGAAAATCAAATAGAAACAACCACAAAATTAGAAGATGTAACAAAAAGTATAATCTTGAAAAACGGAGAAGTATGTCCAAAGGTGAAAAATGTTTTATTGATTCTCAGGCAACCAAAATGCATGGTGGCCCACAGAACCTGGTAGCAGTCAGGCTGGCTTTAGGCAAATTATGGAGCAGGATGAAGTTTATCTCTGGGCCTGTCCTTACCATTCCCTACCACTTGTGTTTCAGCACAGCGCAATGAAATTATGTACTTTATCTAATAGATATCAGATTAAGTGAGCTTTTTTTAAATTAGAGCACTAGACTATACATTTAAATGCCCATATAGTCTGAGTATCTGATTTTGTTACGTGATTACTCACAACTTTAAAAATTAGAGGGAAGGGTGGCTGTAGTCTTCTTAAAATAAAGAGACTCATAGAGTAAAAAGAAATGATTTCCATGTCTCGTCCAAGAATATAAAAAGAATCCTAATGCATAAATTATAACACTTCAAAATAGCATAAAAATAAGAATTGTTTGTTCTTCAGTAATTTACTTCCCAGAAGGTCTTTTTTCTATCACGGAGTGAGACAAATGATTTGTCTTCCCAGAGTCAGCTTACACTGAATATGGGAATATGAGAAGAAATTTTATTGCCTATGTGTACCAAGGGAGTTCCATAGCCACACTAACCCCCTTAAAAGTACATTAAAACAGGTATATTTAAATGCCAGAATTATTGCTTAATCTTGGGTAGATATTGGCTCAAATATTAGTCTATATAGCAGTCTTTTTGACTTTTTTTTATTAATTACAGTTATGCAATTTCATGTGCCTTATTACTTTTTTTTCTTACCTCGGGCTATGATTTTTAATATTTGTAAGGAAAAATCTAAAGAGCTAGAAGTTTATCTAAGCTCCTCCGAGAAGTTTTCTGTGTCACTCATACTTTAAGATATCAAATATCTTCTTTTATGGAACTTTTCTTCCAATTAAAAGAAGGGGAGTAGCAACTGTAGATTGTGTCGCAGGCTAGTCTTCCACAGAGCATAGACACAAATGAGTGGAGATTGAAGAGTCAATTAGCATTATCAGTTCTTACAAGTGTTTCCTAACATTTTAACTTGTAAACTACGATATAACTTGGAATTAGTGACCGATAACTATTTTGACACTAGGACAGACTTACAGGTAGTTAATGTAAGCAAGAGCTTATACAGTATAATATAAAGTTGCAAAAGAGATTCCTCAAGCTAAAAATAACTTTATGTCTAAAATTCTACCATTGTTGGGTTATTTCTTTCATTTGAAGTACTTTCTATTAAATATGAATTCCTAATAGGCGGAGTAGCCACTAAGCCTTGTCTTCCATTATCATCCTAGTATAAATTTGTGTGTTGAATATTTCCAATGTGACAGCTTCCCAGGAGTTAGATTAGGAACAGAAGATGGGAAAGGCTAGAAAAACAGTTCCACAACACAGAATGCTATCCCAGAAAGGTAGATCTTTTTGAGCACGAAAGGGAAGACCCTGAGAAGAAAAAACTATTGGAAGCATTTGGAATTGGATATTAGAGAGATGAAAAGGGCTCTGCATTAGTCTTTTATTATAGTAATCTACAAAATCATGAAAGTAGCCTTATTATATAGATTTGAGATATTAAAATTTTATATTTTTATATAAAGCTACTAAAGCAAATTGCTGCATGTATATAAAGTGTTTGAAATGTTAGTCTTTAATCTGCACAATTTGTTTTCTTTGCTACCAAAGAAGATGAGGTAGTCTGAACAAATTTAGATAAATATGCAAGCAGGTAGACTTTACATGATAAATGATATTATATATTCATTATATTTTTTAACATGTTAGTTTTTACATACTCATCGCTTATATTTTGGGGGGGGGGAAACATGAAAAACAGATGTTTTTAAATCACCCATATTTTCATCACCCAAACATAGCTATTGTTAGCATTTTGGTAAATGTTCTTTTGATATTTTTTATCTATATTATCTTTAAAAGGCAACAGAGTCCAGTTTTGTTCCCTGCTTTTTTCAGTTGTTCCTCTTAAACGTTTTCCATGTTATGTACATAGTTTTTATGACCCTCATTTTTGATAGTTGTATTATACTGCATTAGATAGAAACATGTTTAGGATATTTCTAGTTTCATTTTTTTCCCCTTCTTTAATTCCCACACCCCGCCCCCGCCCCGACCTGTGGATGTTGCCTTTTCCCCTTAAGAATTGGATCTGTGAAGGCGGGGTGTCCCCTCCCACACGCTCGCTCGCGGTGTGCACCAGGGTCTGGTGCACTTGCAGGCCTGGCGCACCCAGGGTATGGTCTGTGGCTCCACCTGGGGCACGAACCCTGGATCATCTGAGTGTAAAGCAGACGTGCAAACCACTACACTATGGAGCCACCCCACTAGTTTCATTTTTATAGGTAATGCTGTGATGAACATCTCACTGTATAAAATTCCTAGTAGTGGAATTATTGGGACAAAGGATATGAACATTGTTATTTCTGATATTGACAAACTACTTTATAAAAGTAGACTAACTGTGCTTTTAGAGTAAATTCAGTATCTAAAAAAGCATAAGCAAGTTTATCATCATCAGAATATACCTTGTTTCAATAATTCCCACTATATGTAGTTATTAAATAGAAAACCTTGCTATTTAAGAGACGACACACATGGAAACTATAATGCAACGCTCTTTACTATAGAAGGTAAATTATTTTTGGTCCTCCATTTTCGACCTCCTTTGGTTACCATTGTTCCAAAATGAAGTAATAATAGGCACTATCATAAATCAAAATTTGTATAATTGAGTTTATGAAATTATTTATATGAGAGATGGCATAGAAAAGAATATCAGTGATTTTTTTACTAGTGTTTAAATGTTTTAAATGAAATTATAGTTTATGTGAAAATATGTGCTTTCTATTTTAATTAGCAAAGTCTGGTGGATAAAGTATCTCGAAGACAGAGACCTGATATGAATATGTTATTTCTAAATATGAAAGTAAGGAGGACACATCTGGTTAGCGATTCTCTTGATGAGGTATAACTCATTTATTCCAAATGGTATTAATTGATTAGAGCTTTAAATAATTTCTACAATTCTAAAATCTTTATAAGCTGTCTTTTATTTCTGTATGTCAGTAAGTGTGCTTCTTTATATTTTGATATAATTAAAATCAGTTGTATTCACAGCTAAGGCTTATGTTCATTTTTATGTTTTTTAATGGTTTGTTAATTCCCTAGCAAAAGGATTTTATATAGAACTTACATGAGTAAATGTTTATGAATATATAACCTAGATTCTAGACCCATCTTTGTTACTGATTGTGTTTGTGATGAGTCATCTTCACTTTGCCAAGCCTCAGATTACTCATCTATAAAATTAGAGGTCTGATCTACAGGGTATATTGGGTCTACTTAGGGTCAGACATACTTTGATTGTATGTACATATATTATCGAGCTTCATGCATTTACAATTCTTCAGCTATATTTAGATAATGGCTGATTTCGTTGTGTGATTTTTTTAAAGTTCAGTGTTGAAGGCAAGTTAAAGAAAAGAAAATGAGCTATTTTATATTGTAATCTGCTAAATTAAAATCTTGGAGGCAATGACACAGAGAGGCAGTAACCTTGGGCAAGGTGTCTGACCTCTCTAATTCTGTTTATCTATACAACATAATAATTCCTAGTTCACACAGTGTTTGGTAGATTTATTGGATGGGTGCATGAATGGGTGCATTGATGGAGTTTTGTGACATTGTAAATAAGATACAGACTGCCTAACACATTTCCCAGAATTTAAAAAGTTAATTTCCTTTTTAATGCCCTTTGTTCATCTCTACTTTATAATTTCTTCAAATAGTTAACCCGGAAAAGAGCAGACTTGAAAAAGAAATTGAAAGTTACATTTGTAGGTGAAGCTGGTTTGGATATGGGTGGTCTGACTAAGGAATGGTTCCTTCTTCTTATTCGCCAAATTTTTCATCCAGATTATGGTGAGTATTTAATTTTTATAAGCAGTATTTTTTCATAATTGTTAGATTCAAGTAGTTGCTCTTATTCTTAAGCTACCCTATGGTTTTACAAATTTTTTTGTCAATCATAAATCTTGAATAATTTTTTAAGGACTGCTATTTACATTTTAAAACCTATTTGACCAAAAAGATGATCGAAATGTTCGTTATCTTATTGGGAATCTTACACAATATGTATGAAGACTGTACATTTGCAAGGGAGCATCTACATCTTTTCTGGATAATCCAAATGCATGAAAATTTGTCATTGAAAAAAAGAACATTTGAAATTAAAAAACAAAACTATAGTTTGCTCTACACTAATATTTGAAGCCTCTTTCATTAAATGAGCCATTTTAATGAATAAGAACTCATTAATTTTTTAGATAAAAATAAACCTTTGAAATTTAAATTTGGTTTTATTTAAAGAAAACTCCTATATAATCTTTAGTATCTGTTAAGTGTTTTTCTTCAGAGGAGAGTTTTAAGTGTTTTTCTTATTTTTCTTTATTTTGTATATGTGTATATATATATATCATCTGTCTGGTACTGGTAAATAGAGATGACATGGATAAATTGAAATCTCCAGATAATCCTCAAGATTAATTTTGATCATAACTTATAAATTATAAAACTATAGTTTTTATGAAAGAAAACAGCTAATTAATTTAGTTTCTGTCTTTTTACCCCATGTTTCCACCCTTTGTTCAGGATACCAATGAACATTAAAATCCATGCTCTCTTTACATACATTTGATATATTTTAACATGAAAGATGGTCTGTAACAGAACTATTACTGTTTTGCTTCTAACAGATGAGCTATCATGTATATTTTTCCACTATGATTTTTAAATCAGTCATATTAATGAAATTGTTTCTCTTTTTTTCAGGCATGTTTACATATCACAAGGATTCACACTGCCATTGGTTTAGCAGCTTTAAATGTGATAACTATTCTGAATTCCGATTGGTTGGAATTGTATCCTTTAAACTTTCCACTAGGAGGTGCTAGTAGACTAGAGATTTTTTTAAACTATCTGAATTTTGGAAAACTGTTCTCATTAAGCATTTTTCCAAAGATTCTTGTTAAATTTACTAATAGATTTTCAATAATCTTTATTATTTGTGTTATTACAGCTGTGTAATATCAGCAGATTTAATTAATTGAAAGGAATGACTGAATTTTTTATATTTTTCTCTGAGAACCTTATCTCAAAATAAAAATGCTTATTTTCTATTTCAAATATTATCTAATTTATCAGAAAATCAAGACTTTTTTTAAAAGTATCTTTTCCATTCATAATGAAGTATTTTTCTGTTCTTTGTATATATTTCACTCAGTTTACTAAACTAAAATTGTGGAAATTAAATCTAGGTCTTAAAAATGCCCCCTGAATCCCAAGATATTCATAAAAATTTAAAAATTAATGGAACTGAAATATTTAAAGCATATGGCATTATTTTTATAGTATTTTTTAAATTAATCTCTATGCCATCTTCTGATCCCTAGTAGTTGTACTGGAGAGGGCATTTCTACATTAGCTTTTTTAATTCTAAGAAGTATGATTGTCTGAAGAAGAAGGGAGGAAAAAAGTAAATAAATGAGCAAGCACTGGAGATACATAGGTTAAAAGAGGGAAAAAATATCCACTTTTAAAAAGTTTACCATTTAGATGAGCAGATGACTACCAATACAAGGTAGTCTGTTCTCAGAGTCAAATGACCATTTTACATTGAGGAAAGGAGTTCTAAGATGGAAAAGATTCAGTGTAGTCTTCCCATAGGAGGTAGAGACATTTGAAAATTGAACCATTCTATCTGATTAACACAGGGCTGTAGAAAGAGTGGGAGAATGACTAGAAAGAAAGACTGCATTGAGCTGGACCTATTATAGTGCAATGTGTAGGTCCACCTGGTTGAAGCAGAAGGCACACTAGGAATTATGATACCATCAAAGGAAAGTTAAGAGCCCATCTTATGGAGGGCTTTGAATATGTATCTTTGTTGCATTTGTTGGATTAAATCTTGAGGAATGTATATGAAAAATGGGAGACAATGAAATAAAAGGTTATAGGGAGAAAACTACACATTGAGATAATAAACTTAAAATTTCATGCATATTTTCATGTCTAAGGGACCATAATGCCAAATTACACAATATAGAATGCTTAACAATTCTTAGACTTCTGTTTTTATTGTATTATTTACGGCAATCATTTGTTGAATGTTTTAACTTCACTGAAAGTCTGAGTCATTGATACATCTTACTACGCTATGAGCTGTTTGGATTTCATAATATATGTTTGTCATACTTCACATTCTTATCATGGCTTCGATTTGAGTGATATTTTGACTTTAATATTGGTATTGAAGTATTAGATCTTACTTAGCTATCACATTTTTAGGATTATGTTATACATAAAATAATGAATTTGCTAATTGCTTTCTGATGCAATAGACATTAATTTCTATTTAGTCATTACCCAAAAGAGCATATTAAGCATATTTACATGTGTTGCATATTTCAAGTTAAATTACAGTAAGTTCTCAGACTTTAAGTGAAATGACATATAATGAAACAAGTTTTACCACAGCTTAACTGATATATAAACAAGAGTTAAGTTCTTTTGGCATCTCATCAACATTATAACAAAACGACACTGAAGAAAACGTTACTCAAGGGCCTGCTGTAAATCTAAAACATCTCATTGTTAATATGTATTTACCGCATAAAAAAAAAACTGTAGAAAATAAGATTAATGCCCCAAAAGCATGATAATGTATAGGAAAAATATGAGGTAATAGTAGATGGTGATCATGTAGCACAGAGTTTTCAAATTCTGCTCTGTGCACCACATGATGCCTCAATGACTCCAGA
>NW_006494611.1:15348581-15371852 GCF_000325575.1 Pteropus alecto | reverse complement strand
CCAGAGCAGTTTAATTTAGTGTGAAATGAAACATTATACTCTGTCTATGAAAGTTTCCTGTAGCAAATCCTATGAGCCTACTTCCTCCTCATCTGCCTTCAGTTATAATTTAAAAAAAAAAAATAATGAAAAGTGCTTAGAACTTGTCACTGTTGTAGATGATCATAAGTGGTAATTATGGTAGTATTATAGTTACTGTCATCAGTGCTATTATCACACAGTTATAGAAGTATATTAGAACTTCTTGTCAATATCTATCCCTTGAATACACTGTTCAGTCTCTGTTGATAGGGTTACCTATAAAATAGCATATCCCCTAAATTATTAATTTTCATTCTGCCTTAGCAAATTGAAATACTGGCTGTTTTCCAATTCTTAAAAATTGTTTGCAGTAATTTGTCCAGCCCAAATGTTTGGATTTTCTATTGAGCCTATAAAATTAATGACTTCCTTAATAACTTAATATAATAATCTTTATTTGACAGTAGAAATATTATGAAATTTGATCTAAAACCTCTCTTGATAAAATACAACTGTGCAAAGTTTGTATGTATAATATCTGTAACTTTTTGACTTTAACACTTTGAGTAAACTCCAATAAAGGCCTTTCAGGTATTACTGTAAGAGAGCAATTGTCCTATTAGCTTATCAATAGTGCCTATGTCTGTGTGTGTGTGTGTGTGTGTGTGTGTGTGTATCCATGTTTATTCAGTTCAGCTCTCTTTTCTTTACATAGTCTGTATTTAATTTTAAAATAATTAAAATGATTACCAAAATCAGTCATGTGTTCTACAGTGAATCCTATGGAATAAATTGCTGCTATTTATAAAATCACCAACATCTTTGTTTAAATTTAGAAAGTATTTTTATATGTCAAATTATAGAAATTTTTGAAACTTGTTGATCTTAAACTTTTTTAAGGAACTCATTAAATACTATCAACTGAACCCCTCCTTTTTACATGACTTTTGGTAATCAAGGAATTATATTATGTAAAATAAAAGGGAAATAAATGAAAGGAAAGGAAGTCTGTGAGATTAATTAGAAAGTCAGTGTTAGATCTGAAAGAAGTATGCAAAAAATAGAATGATGCATAATTCAAAACTCATTTGTTGTCACGGATTTTATGTTAATGCTTAACATTTAGTATGCATAGCTTATGGGACTAGCTGTTTATAACAGCATTACCTTGGATATTCGTTTCCCCCCCTGCTGTTACAAGAAATTGTTGAGCCCTCCCATCATTCCTAGTGATCAAAATACACCAGTAGGCATCTGCAGCATTACCACTGATGACTTATGTCAAATTATGCCTGTAAGTATAAAGTTACTAGCATCTTATTCCTTAATGCTAATATCTTCTACCTGTACAGTCTTTCTTCTCCTGATGCTAATATTTTAAAATATGGTTTCTCTCTACTTTTGTAACACATCTCCTTTTTTATCTAACTTTCTCCTTCTTTATATAGACATATCACCCACTCTGCAGCACTGCTCAGCTCTAATAACATAGTAGAACACGCTCTGAAGTCAGAAAAGCAGAGATTTTAATCTGGGCTCAGCCACTGATTAGCTCTGTAAACTTGAATAAGTTTAACCTTTCTGAGCTCCAGTTTCTTTATGTGATCAATAGGATAATAAAACATATTGGAGGGATTATATGGCATAAGAAAGCACTTAGTACGTGATTACTTCTATGGATCCTTATTAAGATGACACTGCAAAATCATTACCAATGTCTGTAACAGCTCCAAGATCAATACAACATGAATATCACAGGACTGTCTCTTAGGACATTCCTCAGTTCAAAAATTAGATTTCTGATCATCAAATTTAAGTCAAGGTTAAAACTTAGTAGATATATGGATAGTACATGCATCTTCCTGAAAATGTTATATTTCTCAGCTGAGTTTTGATAACTATTGGTCAGCAGAGAATTCCTGGTAATATTTTAGCAAATACCTAGATGTGGACATTTTCTGTTGCTCATTAAGTATCTAAATATCCCTGTTTTAATTGTCAGATGAGTTTGATGTACGGTTGGTGCCTTCCTATGAACGCTGAGAAACCTTTCCACTCTTCATATTCCCCACGGTGTTGACATCAGATACATTTTTGAAGTCTGTTTGGGTTCTTTCAGATTAAGAGCACAAATTTTATAAGACTCGATAGGAAAATAGTATGACAGTTTGCAAAAGTTAATAGAGCAGGCTCTGACTGAGAAACTGAAAGATAGGCCTTTTCTAGTTTCGTATCTGCAACATACTAGCTATGGTCCTGAATGATTCACTTAATTTTCTTACCTGTAAAATGAAGGGAGTAGACTCATCTCTGAGTTATCTTCTCGTGTTATATTTCTGTGATTTTTTTCGTTCCTCTTAGTTTTTGCCAAAATTTTTACCAATAAATTTCCTAATTTTATTATGTTTTTTGTCAATAAATTATTTATTTTTATGATTAAAGATATTTGAATTTGACTCATTTAAATGCAGCTTTTTCAAAGTTAATAATGGATATTTTATGAACGACTATGCCAATATGGTGTTTCATATTGTGGAGCTGAAGATTTCATTGAGCTGATTTCATATTATATTAACTCTTTAATAATGAATCCAGTTTGTACATATGAGATCAACTATTGAAAAAACTAAGTTTCTATGCATGCATCAATAAAGACTGAAAGGAAGCAGGAAAACTGCTGCTATGTTAGAATAGTAGAATGTGGGTAATTTTTGAAAAACACTTTGTAAATAGGTTATTAATTTATTAGTAGTATCAAAATTGGCACTAATTTCCATTTAGTATATGGTAAAAATATATCCTAAAAAAGTTTTTTAACTGCTTTTTAATTCAATTCTTTACTATTTGTATTTTTACACTATTTTCAAGGAGAGTAAACAGGAAAGCAAAGAGAAAGTAGATACATTTCTTAATTTAAAGACAGTATCTGTGAGTATAGGACAAAAAGTACAGAGAGTAAGCAAAATTTTCAACAATAGAGCATTCAATATGGTGTTAATAAATACAATAGTTTTCTGTAACCATGTTAATGAATACTCTATTGCTTCTCTGAGAGGTGATCCATAACAAAGCATCAGAATTGTCCAGCAACAATAAGAAGAAATTTTTCCAACAGTCATGAAAATTACACTTGAGGGTTTAGTTGAAAGTAGAGAGGCAAGTATAACCTTGAATCAGCAACTGGAATATCTCTTTTCCTTCTGTTTAAGTCACTCTCAAATATGCTTTATGAATAAGACCAGGGTTTCAAACTGTAAAAACACTACCCTGTTTCTTCACATACTCTTTAATTATAGGTTAACACAATCAAAAAAAAGTTTAACTATGGGTAATTAATATTTTAGAGATAGCATGTTACAGTTAAGAGTCTAAGATTGACAGTATGAAGATATTCTCAACAAAAATTGAAGTTTGAAATAGAAAAACTGGGAATAAAAGGCCTACAGTCCTGAATAAAGCAGATTGGAGTATATAACATTATGACCTATTTGCCTTGTATTTTGTCATTAAAAATTTAACCTTGGAAAGAAGATGGTAAATTCTTTCCTTTGGAGTCACCTAGTAGTCCCTTGAGTTCTTAATAAAAAATCACAAATCTTCCAATGATAATTTTCAGCATCCATAATTTTTATTAATTGAAACAAATGATAATAATCATCAAATCTGTGCCCATCTAGATTTGTATAAAAATTTCTGATTTTAATGGAATGGAAAATCTATTCTGTATGAAAGTATGTAAGATTAATTTAACCATACTATTTATCTTTTTAATAATTTAAAACTAATTTTTCATAAAAACTGAAAAGATTTTTAAGTATTTGGTTGTTTTCTATTTGTAAATCTTTGCTCATGGATAACATGAATTATAAACTAATATAGGAAAATGTTTTTTCCAGAGTTCTCAGCTTCTTAGGAGAGGAAAGCACTGTAACTGAAATATAAAGCCCACTTAACATGCATGAACTCTATGTTTTTATGTTTAAAAGATGTATCCTGAAATGGTAGATTTTTTTAAGAATATAAATTGAGAGTGAGAAATATTACAAATTTATAAATAGTAATGTTGCAGGTAGCAGTATATTATGATGGAAACTATGCTCTTAGCTTGTTGCACAAGAATAGACCCCAGAGTTATGCCTCTGGTTAGAACTGCATATTTTCCTCCTATATGACCTTTTCCAATGAAAGGGTAGATTGTAGAAATCATTAACAAACATTTCATGTCCTGGAAAATACATCTCAAATATTATCGTTATTTTACGATCTGAAAAAGTATCTGCTCTATCTCACAGGCAAGTGAGCTATAGTAGATCTGCTAAACTTTTAGGTAATACTGTTTGGTTTAAAAACACAGATAATAGATTTCTTTTTACAGGAGTTGGCCCATGGACTAAGTGAACTCCTGGCATATGAAGGCAATGTTGAAGAAGATTTCTATTCAACATTCCAGGTACTGTTAACACAAATAGCTTCCTGTTAACCACATATTTCATATATGAAAAATGCCATTTGTTATTAAACACCCATTATTAGAAAAGATGAACAGGATTAATCAACGCATACCATCTCCTATCTTAACTTGATAAAATAGAGTCAGTGAAGCAGACACATGTAAATGAGCAGTCACAAAAGTGCTTAAAGAAATTCATCAATGGTAAGAGTACTTCCTACTTTGCTAGGCAACCGGCATGTTCCCTTGACTATTACTTCCTCAGAGCTTTAAACTTCTAAAAATAAGCCTCTTCTGTAGCTTCAATATAAGAAGTTAGGGCCAGAAACTAATGTATCGAACCAAAATTCTCATTTCCACTCCCCTAACAATAATTGGGAGGTGACTATTATAGTAATCCACATAGCTCCAATAGGTCTGGGTATTACCTAAATGGCCACACAAGTTTCGTGAACATTGGTAAAGTATTGAACTGTATTCAAAACAGAAGATTAAGTTAAAGCCTTATTTACTTCATAATGCTTTCATGACACATTGTTATTAATATAAATATCACAAGAGCTTAGTCTTTCTGTAGTTCGTGTATTTAAAAGGGAGGAAAAAACATTCTTTTTAAATTTCACAAACCTCTTCATTGAAGCCTGTTATGATATCAGCCATATTAATTAATACCTTGTGTTGGAATCTTCCATCAGGTTTTTCAAGAAGAATTTGGAATAATTAAGTCCTATAATTTAAAGCCAGGTGGTGATAAAATTCCAGTTACCAATCAAAATAGGAAAGGTATGTTAGACACCATTTCTTAATTAAAATGCATTAGTGTTTACCATTTACTTTTACAATGTAACAGATGTAAAATTGTTTTTCAGAATATGTACAGCTTTATATTGACTTTCTTCTCAACAAATCCATCTATAAGCAGTTTGCTGCATTTTATTATGGATTTCATAGTGTGTGTGCTTCAAATGCCCTTATGGTGAGTTTAAAACTTTAAATTATGCTTTGAGTTAGGTTTTGTAATATGACAAATAATTCCTTCAATATTTTAGTAGATAGGCTTTTAAGATAGAAAATGTTTTCTATTTTTTAAAGGTAGAGTTAGAAATAAAAATAGTTCTCCTATTTCAGCCTTAACTCTCTAAAAGGAAAAAAGACTAGTCAACTCCATTTTTCTCCCCTTGTGCTGTGTCTTATACTATGTCTTTTAGGGCTTTAAAAAGTTTCCCCATGCAGAGCGGATGCAGAGATCCCATGAGTTCAAGGTCTTAATACTGAGAGACAAAGCACAGAAACAGAGTTAACACATAAGCTCCAGGGCAAAAGCCTCAACTTCCTATTGACTAAAGAACATACTCATAACTGCTTCAAGGATCCCTCAGCAACTCTGAGTTGCCTTTACCCACAGAAAGTAGTCTCTCTCCTGAGTCACGATGAACTCTGGTTCGATTTATCTTAGCCATGTGAATACGGGTCAACTACTTTTTAGATACCATGTTGGAAATACCATAAGATAAAAGCAGTTTTTTCAAGAACCTGTGTTCTTTGCCTCAGCTACCCAGGGCATGCTCTGTCACACCACGTATATTTCCACCTCAGTTTTATGAGGGTTTAGGGTAAGGTCTTTCATTTGAATTATTTTTCATAGGAGAGAGCTTGCTTTAGAGTAACCTTTGTCACATATTTGTTGTTGAAAGTACCTTGGAAAACGGAGCGCTTCATTGCGCTCTAATTGAGTTTTGTTTGTGACGCACTGGTAGTTGTGGAGATGGAGGGAGGAAAAATAAGAATTAAATGGCATAGCATGGTTTCTGTTTTTTCAGTTTTAATCTCTTTAGGTGGGAGACAATCTATGTAGGTGAATAAACCAGTAAACGGCCCAAGACAGACTAACCCAAACTCTACAGTGCACACATCCTGTGCGTTATTGGAACAGATACTGGAAGGAGGCAGGCAGATCAGCAGATGCTGGAGTAACCAAGAGTTTCGAGCTGAGTTTTGGGGAAGAGTTGTATTTTGGATTCATGCTTAGTCAATTGCTCGTTTTTCTGACAAACTGCTACTGTTTGCAAAAGGGGGAACCTGATAGTTCGACAAGAGTTATAAACTTTGGGGAGCGAAAATATCTTACCCCGGTATGAAAATATAAGTGGCGATTTTTCTTAAACAAAATGGTTTGATTTACTATGAGAAGTAATGGTTTTGGTAGTTCAAATCAGTGGAAATAGTTCCAGTTTCACTTTTTTTTTCAATCATCACTTTTTATCATTTTTGATAAATAATTACTGGCAGCTGCTTCGTCCAGAAGAGGTTGAAATTCTGGTCTGTGGAAGTCCTGAACTGGATATGCATGCACTGCAGAGAAGTACTCAGTATGATGGCTATGCAAAAACTGACTTGACTATAAGGTGAGCACTTTATACTTCTAGTAGTAAGGTTGGAGAATAGAGAATGAAAGAGAATGCAGTTCACTTATTTGCGTAACTTAACAATCTTTGAATCAAGTTAAGTCAGCTTAAATATTGTAGAGTTGCACACTGCCTTATTTTATTTCTAGAAAGTAACGTGAGAATATGAAATATGAAATCACTTAGCAACGGCCTTGGGAGTGATATAAATAAGTTTCTACAAAAGTAGAGATTTTACTTTTTTAAAAGACTTTGGTTCTTTTGGTTTAATAGCACTGTATTGAAAAACTAAGAAAAATTATATAGGATAAAAATGGTTTTTGTCTCATCCACTGTTAGGCTACTTTTAAAATTTTATAAAAATAGTTTTATAATAATGTTAGTCAAAAATCTAATTAATAAATAGAAACTTTTCTTCCTTAATTTCAAAGTAAGGGTATTATATATGTTTAGGGAAGATTTTTCCTTAGAGCTTACGTTATTACTTTATTTTGAGCTGCAGGATTTTTGTCAGGACATTTTATATAAATTTCCTTTGGTGTTCTCTAGATACTTTTGGGATGTTGTGCTTGGATTTCCTCTTGATCTTCAAAAGAAGTTGCTACATTTTACTACAGGAAGTGACAGAGTACCTGTAGGAGGAATGGCTGATTTGAACTTTAAAATCTCAAAGAATGAAACTTCTACTAATTGGTAAATTTCCAGATTGGGATTTTTTTTAATTTATAAGTTTGTTACTAATAATATGTTTAGAATTAGAGGCTTCTTTCGATCCTAAGTCATCTCCATAGAAAAATCTTGGAAGTAAATGTGGCCTTGAAATGAGAGAGACTATGGCTTAAGGTCCTCTATTAACTTTTATACCAGTACAAACTGACAATCCTTTCCATGAATTTTTGCTTTGCTAAGTCAACTGTTTTGTAGTCTCTTTTTAGAATCTGGCTTGTTTTTAGTAGTATATTGTCTTACCTGCATTTGTATTTAAAGGTGTTTTTTATTAAAAATGCTAAGGCAGGTTTTTTGGCTACTAGTACTAGAAGTCTTCCAGTACTAGAAAAGTAACTCTGGTACTAATCCTCTTTTTTTATCTAGTTCTGTTTGCATATAAAAATGATGATGATGATGGGTTTAAATTATTTTCTAATAATGTTGATGGATTAATGCTGATCTACTTCTTTTCCCAATCACCTTGTAATTTCTAAAGCTTATTTGAGTAGACACTACTTAATTATAATCATTTTTTCCCCTGCCCCATGTGTTCCAATACACCCCATATGCTTATGAAGTACACATACTTCATATACTTATGTATTTGTTCATTTTTGTACTGGAATTTATCCTTTCCTTTCCCACTGCTACCACTGACAGCTATTCTGATGGCGTGGGGTTCATAAAGACTGAGGAAAGGGTCTAAGAAATCTGTAGAAATCTTAATGATAACAGTGTCATCATGTAGAGGGTTGGGGGAGCTTATGGGATGACTGTTGCAAGTGTCTCAGAAATGTTCTCTTTATTATTTTTTGACAATCAAGACTGAAGTAATAATAACACTCCTATTATCTGCTATTCTGCTACGTGTTTTATGTAGATAGCTCTTTTTAATCTTTTCAACAACCCAGTTGGCTAGTTTACCCTTATCATGGTAATTTGGAAACAGATTTGGAGACATCAAGCAACTTGAACAAGGTCCCACAGCTCGTAAGTGAGGGAGACAACATTCAAATTCAGATTTGTCTGACTCCAAAAATAATGCCTCCATAATGAAAATTTCATGAGAGCAGAGACATTGGCTGTCTTGTCTGTAAACCCAGCCCCGTGTCTAGAAGGGTGCCTGACACATACATAGTAGATACTTCATAAGTATTTGTTCAAAGAATGAGGGGGTGACAGTAAACTAGATTTAATGTGTATGTCCTGATACTTTGAAAGTTGATTAGCAGACATTCTGTGTGTTTTAAGGCGTAGTATCTTAAAAAAGTGTTTCCCCTAGGTTGCCTGTGGCCCATACCTGCTTCAATCAACTTTGCCTTCCCCCCTACAAGAGCAAAAAGGACCTGAAACAGAAATTGATCATTGGAATTTCAAATTCAGAAGGTTTTGGACTTGAGTAACCTAGAAGACTTGAAATATATTTTATATGTAGCATTCACTTCCCTCTTATTGTGCCTTTAACCTTTTCATGTTTTCGTCTCAAAACATCTTGACAAAGCTCGCCAACTTTAAAATACTGATTTTTTAAAAATCAAATATGAAGTATGTTTAGTGGAGCCATACG
Source organism: Pteropus alecto (assembly GCF_000325575.1). NCBI lineage: Eukaryota > Metazoa > Chordata > Mammalia > Chiroptera > Pteropodidae > Pteropus > Pteropus alecto. The sequence continues at coordinate 15,362,701 of NW_006494611.1, read as the reverse complement.
ATTTTCTAAAAACACAGACATAGCTTGAGTGGGGAAAAGACCAGATGGCAGAGACAGGTGTGGGTTCAGTCCCTCTTTTTAATAGCACTTTATCATTCTCCATAAGTAGTTTCTCACAGGTATTCCACTGGGAAAGCAATGTGTAGTAAAGAATGCAGTGATGACATAGTAGAACCCAGTGACAGATTGTGTGCTGCTAGCACAGGGTAGCAACACAGATAGCTACATTATCATTAATGTAAGGCATGTAGCCATATTTTCATATAAAGGTAAACAGCAATTGCAAATGCAGTTTACAGGTTGGTTTTTTGTGTTTTGTTTTTTGTTTTTTTGTTATACTGGCTTTGGTCCTATAAGATTTTCAACTGTTGCTGAAAAGCATGTAAATATCTACATAATAGCTTGAGAATAATGGGATTTTGATAGTGCCATTTATTGCTAAAGATTTATTTTTACAAAGTAAATTCAGGGTTTTAGATGTGTATACAGTTTTACAAATCAATAAAGATGATTGTACAAGAGTGTAACTATTTTCAGACTAATTGGATTCAAGGTTCTATTCTTTTAAGTATTGTTAGTCTGCATGCACATTGGCAGTAAACTAGTTATTTTGAGTACTCTAATATTTGTAAAATGATCATTTCTTCTTAAGGGTCGAGATATTAGAAAGGAAATCAGATAACTAATCATTGATAAACTAAGTCAATTACAAGCACAAAAGAACTGTTTTTATATATACTTTGATTGATGTACAAGGCTTATTTCTAATATTTTTTGATCACCAGTTGTACTGAAACACTAATTTTTAGAAAAGGTTAGGATAAGATATTTGACAAAAGTGAATACAATAACTTTTGTGTCAAAATGACATAGCTTGGTATAAAAATCAAGTTCAACATTTTGATCAAAATGTTTGCTTTTCACTGGATTCTGAATATAGTAAATTCAAAAGTACTCTTTTTGGAGTTTCTAATAAAGTAGCATGTAAAAAGAAACTGCATTTTAAGTCAGACAGTAAATGGTTTTCTGTTTAATTTACAGCAAATGAAGCAGTTTTATTAGCATGTTAGAAATATTTCCAGATCAAGACTTCTCTATTATACTTGGATAGTTTTCCTTCAGAAAACTCTGAAGATATATTTGCAATAATAATGAAGCCAGCATTTAGTACCAGCATATGGTTCACATGCAAATAATACTTTCCCGCAATTTTTTCTGAGCTACACTATTTTCTCATTGCTATATGCTTCCTGCACCCAACCAGCAGAATTCTTTTGGGGTGAAGGAACTAATCAGCTTGTTTTCCTGCAGTTCTGAAGCCAGCCTGTGAATCTTTAAGGAAAAAGAATTCCTACTTGATTTACTATCTTCTTTGAGACAGAAGTGACTCTGCTTTTCTATTTGGATATACTATTTAAAGGATTTTCTTCTTAAAAATCTTGGAACGCCTAAGAGAGTTAAAGTCATGTTGGTTTCATTTTGTTTGCTCTGTTTTTAATCCGTATGCAAATAAAACTGCTTCTCTCTTACACTGCTTGAACTAGAAAGTAAGATGTTTAATGTAGGTTACTACTAACTAATAAGCACAAAAGAATCATGTATAAGAAACCAGATTTAAGTGTTTTAAATAAAATGTAAAGTTTTTATTTGGTAGAGATGGAAAAAATTGTATTGGCTTGGTCTGCATGTTTAATGATGTGCTTGTATATCGATAGTTATGTCGCTTTTAAAAGTACCAAGCAAGCCAGATTTCTAAATGACAAAGTCCATAAATAACTGGAAAATTTTTGTTGTCTGTTATTAAGTTGAAATTTATAATCATCTATCACTTAAGCACATTGCCTTTATTTATTTATGCTCTGTTTTTGGTTTACAGTGTAATAATACCTCATTTTTTAAAAAATAAAAACTACTGTTATATTTCATTGATTTAAACAGCTAGAAAATTCATGTAGTTGCTTTTTTAATATAACCTGTTAATGAATTCTTGATTTTTGTATCACCACAGTAAATTAAAGCATTACACAGTATTTATCAGTATTTACAAAATGTCCTGTCCTTTTTTAATCTTTGCTTAATCATATTTTTGTCTGTATGATCAGGAGTTTTTAACAGTCCCTGTTTTTTGTACAAATCTGTATTGTATTAAATTGTTAATTTCTGGATAAAATTTTTCAAATATTAAAGTTATACAATCAGTCGGGTTTCAGTTTATTTTCTGAACATAAAGCAGTTAATTAAAACCATAAATTTAAAATACCTTAAATATGCAAGCTGTTCTCTTCATTACACTCTCTTAAACTAGTGCTTAGGAAAATTGCTAATACTTATAGCTCCAAAAGATGTGTGTTGTTATTGACACCAAATATAACCAACCTCTTCAGCATTATTTTCAATATGAAACATGTATATCCAATGTCTGGAGACCATCCAGAAATGAACTAAGTATATTGCATTGGCCACAGATAGACAACTTCAGATCTTAATTAAGTATTTCTCCCTAAAACTATCAGTTTGACCTTTTTTCTTTGCCCACATTTCTTGTGCTTAACAAAGATTATAAGAATGTAATGGGCGATAGGACTAATGGAAGAAGATAAGTAGCTGGATGGAAGAAAGTCTAGGTGGGTATTCACAGGGCAGCACACAAGATCCATTCACCCAGATGGCCACACAGCCTTTAGTCCAGTGTGGTGGTCACGAATGGGGCTTTGAAGCCAGACTGCCTGGGTTTGGGTTTATTATTCACTAGCTTTGTTTCCTTGGGCAAGTTACTTAATCTCCCTGTGCCTCAATTATCAAGTGAAAATAATGTGTAAAGTGGAAATAATCTACCTCTCTCATGTAGAGGAGTTATAAGGAGCATGAAATGAGTATGTGTAAACCACTTACACAGTTTCTGGTGTAGAGTAAGCAATATGGGATGCAAGAGGAATCGTGGTGCTAATGTGACACCATCTTACAACCACTGTTTCTGAAGCCTTCTGGAGGTTATTGACTATCAAACATTGGGTGCAACCACATATTGAAGAACACAAAGTACTTCTGAGGCATTAAAATTGTGTTAGAATATTTCTTGTTCTAGAACATGCTTTAGAATTTATCCTTATAGATGTCTCATTAGGCAAGAGTTTTTAATACTATATTACAGATGTGTAACAAGAGGCAAATTTAAAATTCAAAAATAAAATTTATTTTTAATGAAATATTTCAAATCTAGGGGAATTTTTCAGAGATTAACAATAAAACCACGTTCCCACTCTCAGATACAACAAATATTAACATTCTGCCACATTTTCTTTTTGAACAAAAAATTACAGATGGAGTTGAAGCCCCTTTTTGTGCACTTCTCCAATCCCAATATACTTTCTCTTTTCCCTCATTAAACTGCAGTTGGTTTGTCTCTCTGTAAACACTATACATAGTATTGTTATAACTGTATACCTAATATCATCCTCTACCTATCTTTACACAACATTTCACACTCAATAGTCTTTTCAAGATTTATCCTTGATTACACATTTAGATATAATTCACTCATTTTAATGGCAGAATAGAATTCTATTAAATAAATATACCACATTTGTTGATCCATCCTCCCAGACTAACGTTTAGTGTGAACCAGGCTACGATGAGCCCCCTTGCCCGTGCTGAACGTGCATGCACAAGACTGCCTAGGTTATGGCCCAGATGTGGAATGGCTGAATCACAATGCACATCTTCAGCCTTACTAGATGTTGCCCTTTTGCTCTTCAAAGTGGTAGTTCCAGCATTATTTTCTATCACATTGTAAGAGTTGTCTTTCCTCCACATTCTCCTCAACATTGGGTTTTAGCTGACCTTTTTTGTTAATCTGACCAGTATGTTTTAATTTATATTTCCATAATTGTTAATGTTGTACATTTACAGGCCATTCACATTTCTTCTGTGAGTGGCCAGTTTAATATTCTTTGCCAAATTTTTCTGATATTTTTTTCCTTATTGGTTTTTAGGAGTTATTTCGTTATTCTGGATATTCATCTTCTGTTAACAGAAGCAACATTGCTTCAGTATGAATCCCAGATCTGCCAATGACTATGTGATTTTGAATAAACGACTAACATCTCCTCACCTCAGTTTACCCATCTGTAAAATAAAATAATAATACACAGCTCATAGAGTTGTTAAATAAGCCTAGGTATACATATATGTAAGTGTATATATGTATACTTATGTATATATCAAATAAATATATGTAATATTTTAGTTAAATAAGTATAAATCTTATGTGTACATGATATATACATACTTATACATAAAACATATAAATATTTAACATATATGTATATAAATAAGTACTTATATTTATGCCAGACTCATAATAAACATTGTAAACATTGTATTTGATATTAGTACCATTACTATTATTATTATAGCTCATGAATTACAAAGATCTAGTATATGGCATTTTTTCTTTTATAATATGTATTTTCGAATTTTAATGTGGTCCATAAAACATTGTTTTATGTAGTTAATGTCTGTTTAGATTTAACCACCTATTCAGTTTCTTTGCGTATCATTTCCCCTTCTATTGTTCTCCACACCTACCTCTGGGATCAGTTTTCTCCCTCCTAGATTATATCTATTAGAAGCGCTTTTAATGAGGGTTTGTCAGTAGTAAATTCTTTTTTCATTTGTCTAAAGATGATTTAACCTTTATTCACGAAAGATTCATTAAACATGCATTACTGTGTTAATGGCTACCTTTAGGACTGTCAATATATTTACCCCACTATCTTTGGGTTTCATTGTTGATATGAAGTTAGCTGTCAGTGTAATTGGCATTCCTCAGCAGATAACCTCTTTTTCTCTGGCTACTTTTAAGATATTTTTTTTTCTCATAAAACTGCAGAACATCAAAGACAATGTGTATATTGTACATTTTTTATTTTACTTAAGATTCATTATGGTTCTTGAATTTGTATCTTTCAATTCTAGAAAATTCTTCAGTCATTTTTCTCTTTGAATATTGCTCTTCCCTGTTTCCTCTAATCTCTCCTGTTAAATACATGTTGGACCATCTCATTCGACCATTCCATCTCTCCATATGCCTGATTTGTTGTTCAACCAACCCAATGAGTTGTTTTTGTTTTTTTTTTTTAAGTTCAATGGTTGTATTTTTTATTTCTAGAAATTCTACCGGTTCCTTTTCAAGTCCAAGGTTCTTTCTTCATACTGTTCTTTCATATGGTTTTATTTCTTTAATAATTTTCAGCATATTGTTTGACAACTCTTTTAGATTGTTCGACTCTTCAGTTCCTGAAGTAGTAATTCTTGGTATGTTCATCTACTGACTCTTGTAGTGCTTTTTCTTATGTATTTGCAACTTTGTATTTTTCTTTTATTTATATAATTATGTATCCTGAATACTGCAAGTGCCCTACCAGAATAATTTCATGTTGTTCTCAACCAAGGTCCTATAGGTTTCCCACACCAATTTTTATGTTAATTTCTTGGAGTAGGGTTCTTTTTCTACTTGTGTAAATTTGGACCCCCTCACCTATAGTGGCACAGGTCGAGGCTTATGAGCAGCGTTTTTCTATCCTCTTTTCATAGACATAGCAATCCTTTTAAATGCTAGGCTTTATGAAATGAGATCAGTTTGGGCTCCTCACCTTGAATAGGCCTAAGGTGTGTCTGTTGAACTCATGGGCATTAAAATCCATTTACAGGGTTCATCACTCTCATGAGTCCCTAATCCTGCTTACTACTTTTAGCTTTCCATTTCTTCCCTATTTCTTAACTGATGAGTTCTCTTCGTTTCAATCTTGGACATTTATGTTTTAAGATTTTTATAGATATATGTTGTTCAAAATTTTTAAAAGTTTATAGTAGTAAATGGCCTCTTCCATTTCAGCACAGCCTGTACAAGCATGCCCCTTGGTTCTCTGTACCCCATCCAATGTGCAAAACTTTTAAGTGCATTGTTCTCTGTAGATTATCTGCATCGATGTTTATTATTTTCTTAATTCAACACTTTTTTATTGAGTGCCTATTTAAACTGGAGGCTGATCTTCGGCTCCATATAGCACTTGCTTATTCTTTATAAACGTAAGAAGCAGATATGATTCTGAATACTTATTTTATGAAGCATTAAAATGTGTACCATGTCAAGAAAATATTTTCAGGATTTTCATGACAATTACACGATTTGATGTTTTCGTGCCATCTAGCTATTACAATTCTGAACACATGGGTATACATACAATAGGAACATTTTGTCACCACTGGGTTAAGTCGCCAGGTTTTTCAGCAGCCTGACTCGACTTTTTCTATGTGTACACAAACATAAACTACAATAGGAAAAATACGGAATTATTTTGGTAGGGTTTCTCAAGGTGCACAATCCTGTACTGTGTTACCATGTGTATATAGACCACCTCTCCTCACTGGCAGCCTTACGCCCCTGATTTGCCTGGCGTGTAAACACTGGTCGTACTCTGACTTTTCGTTCTCTTCAACTCATATCGGCAAGCTTCATATTTATGTTGCTTCTCAGATTTGACCCTTCCTACTCCATTCCTAGTTTCTTCTTTGGTTTATATGCTCAATCCTTCATAGCTAACCAGTCTCCTTGACTGCAGACTTACTCTTCCCCCATTTATACTAAGGTCCCAACAGATAATCTATAAAATTCTGTTCTTATCATGTGCCTGGCTATCTATCAAGTTGTTTAAGATATATCTGGTGCTTTTCTGACCACTTTCCAAGCCCAAAGCCTAGCATGTTTCCCACTCTTATTTTGCACATTCCCCAATACCAGCTTCCAAAAGGTCTCCCGAACACACTCCGCTCAGTCCCAGCCCCGCTCAGCATAGTGCCCGTAAAAGTGTACCCGTTGCTTCTTGTCAATGACCCAACTCCTTCCTCAGCTATTGCAATCCAGCTCAGGTTCCCTACCCTCCAAAACCTCCCTAGACCAAAATTTTCTCTCTCCAGCCTAACCTTGCCCTGAATTATCACCGCCCACCCCCATACCAAAAAAAAAAAAAAAAAAACTAGCTGGAAGCCAAAGCTCACTCTTTTTCACACCCATTCGCCTGTCTTCTTTTCTCAGGCGGCATTTAGTATTTCCAGTCTTGTGTGTGGTTCAGTGTGTACGTATCAACAGCTTGAGAACAGAGGCATTTCCTGTCTCCCCACCTAGCACCTAGCACAGTTCTGGGTCAGTGAATTCAGATAAATTCCTACCTGACTTGTTGACTTGACTGGACAGGTGAAACACCCAACAAATCAGTGGAGTAGACAAGAGACTACATGGGTAAATAGTTTCATGTTTAATTAGTAGCCTATTGCCCTAACTCACACAAACCTGCTCGCACTCTGGCTGTCGAGACTTCAGTATGTCACCTACCTGCCTACCTATTCACCTATCACCTATCTACCCACCTAGCTACGTATCTATGAATTGCTGAAACAACTGAATGACTCCATTTGTTGGAGGAATCGTGCTCCTCTTCCTATATACCAACCTTGACCCATGATAAAAGGCCCTTGATTTGCCTCTCCACTCAAGGAGTGTTAGAATGAGAACCTGTTCTCCCTCCCCTTTCTCTAGGAATCTCTGCTTGAGCCTAGGCATAGTGAGCACATGAGCACTGGTTCCCCCTGGTCAATTGCCATTCCCACAAAGACCCACTATTCTCTAGCTCCTCCATTTGTCTCCAGAGAAGTAAGTGCAGAGGGAGATAAGTCAGCAAAGACTAAACTGAAGTAAGAATAGATGCCCAAACTCAGCGGCTTCGTATAACAGAAGTTCATTTCTAACTCACTTAACAGTTCTGGGAGGATGTTCAGGTCAGCAGGGCAGCTCTCTCCATCATGATACCTGGGCTCCTTCCATCTTATGGGTCTTCCATCCCCTAGGACATCGCTGACATCTGTATCCAGCAGGCTGAAGGAGAAAGAATGATGAATTACCCAGAAGGTTTTCACTGGCCAGGCTTGAAAACAGTACACCCTGCTTCTGCTCACATTGGAGAGAACTACATTGGAGAGAACTCAGTCACAGAGTCACACTACATTGGAGAGAACTCAGTCACAGAGTCGCAGATTGGATTCTCAGGGAGTAGATGCTGACATAAAGTTTGAGAGTTTGAGAGTACATGAAATTTATTAGGAATCGTTATCTGTGAAAGGAAAGAGGGAGGAAACAATCTGGTAGAGGGAGAAGTCAAGCTGTAACACAGTTCTGACAAAGCAATGGCCAACCCAGTGGAGCAAATATTGCCTGTCAGTCTTCCTCTATTGGGCCAAAACAGCCAGCCTTCTCTGCCCTGCCTCGGGCAGTCAGATGGAAAGCAGTCATACCTGGAAGGGTGTGACACTGGGTGGGGCAGCTTTCTGCAATTGAGGACAATCCTGAAGGAGCTGACAGCCAGAAATTGTCTACTGACTGCACTTCCTGCCTGTGGGCAGCAAAACCTTCCCTGAAGGGGAAGTCTGAAGGCACACCTACAGGTCCACCATACCTGACCACACCTAACTGCAAAGGAATCTGAAAAACGTAGTCCAGCTCTGTGCCTAAGAAGAAGGTTGAAGCAGAGTGTGGTGACAGCTAGCAGTATTCTCCAGACTGATTTTACAAAGGAGCCTGTACTTGTGAGTTATAGGACATAGCAGATGGTCTGATCTCCATTTAGCCACATGTGTTTACTCCCATCTTCTAGAACCCTGAGGGGAGCAGCTTGATGGGCACAGACACCTAACCCTAGCAATAATGTCTATAAAGTGCCTGGACAGGAGATGCCTAGACAATGTGGCTTGTGCCTCCAGCTTTTATTGCTGAATCAGGCTACTTTGAGAGCATGAACAATCCCCATCTGGACCCCAGCTCATCAGTGCCCAGAGTAAAAGGGAGAGTTACATAACTGTCCTTGTTTACACATGGGCCCATTAGCCTTGACCTCTGAGGTACTGAGGAACTATGGTCATTTTCCAGGTCCAAGACAGAAATTTCCAGAGACATAGAAAAGAATCCCTCACTTTTTACCAAGTGACCTACTTTTCTCTTTCGACTGTCACTTCTGAGGTTCCAGTGGTCAAAAGAAAAGTTGAGAAACTCTCTGTGCACGTCACAGCTAAAGACACAGGCACCAATCCCTCCTCTGGAAAGCATTGGGAAATTCAAACCAAACACAAGTCCTGACTAGCTAGGGAGGCTTCTTGGCTTAGCTCCTGGAACCACAGGGAACCAGAATTGGGTACCTTCCCACCTCCCTGAGCAGGGAACCTGGCAGACTGCCCACTGAGGTGGGTGAGGGGCAGGAGGGTTACAAATCTAGCTGGATGGGAAAAATCTGGGCCCACCTCTCCTCCTCCTGCCACCCCTTGGTGGTGCCCAAAGCCTGGTGTTCCCTCTAAGGAACAGAGGAGCCATCACAGAACCAAGGGTAAGAGACTTATCTTAGCCCTGCTCAGGCCCTAGCCCATTCTGTGACCTTGGGCGAATGACCTCACAGAGACTCTGTGATGCAACCATTAAATGAGCTGAAAATATCAAGTCCATCTACCTCTCTGGTAGCCTTTTAAATCTTGGGTCTGTGGACCTTCAGGGCCTATGCATATCCTCCTGGAGGCCCATAGACTCTCCTCTATCACTTTTCTTTTTGATTTTGATAACCTAAAATGATTTCCACAAGCTGACTCTGGCTTACCCAAGGGCCATGTTATACTGAATACTGGGTTAGTGTCTGTACATCTGGAGCCACAGATGTGTCATAATTTTAGACACTGTGTTTGGATCCTAGGATACTATGTAGCATCTCAGCATGTAAGACACATGAATGACAGTGTACTAGTTACTGCTGCTATAACAAATTACCACAAACTTAGAGGCTTAAAAGAATACTAATTTGTTATCTTATAGTTCTGGAGGTCACAAGTGTGAAATGGATCTTACTAAGCTAAAATCAAGGTGTCAGATCGGCTGCATTCCTTATGGCGCCTCTAGGGGAGAATCTGCTTCCTTGCCTTTTCCAGCTTCTAGATGCTGCCCATATTCCTTGGCTCATGATCCACTTCCTTCATCTTCAAAGTCAGCACCGCAGCATCTAATCTCTCATTCTGCCTTCCTTCCTCTCGCACTTACAAGAGCCCCTGTGATTACACTGGTCTCACCTAGATAATCCAGGATAATCTGCCCATTTCAAGATCCTTAATTTAATCACATCTGCAAAATCCCTCTTGCCATGTAAGGTAATATATTCACAGGTTCCCAGGATTAAGACATGGACATCTTTGGGGGCCACTATTCTGCCTACCACAGTTTTCCATTTGTTCAGACAGTCCAATTGAAGACAAGATGGGCATAATAAAAAGGAATGGTCAAAATGGCAGTGAGTCTTTTCCATTTATTCACTGATTTCCTACAACAACCCAACTATCATTCTTGTGATTTTTTTTAAATTTATATCTGAGGAACATGAAAACTAATTTTAGATTTTTTTCTTCCTAAGTACAGCAGAAATGATATTGAAAATCAAAGAAAACAAACTTGTAGACTTCATGCTTTCCTCCCTTTTTAGTTTTCCTAATGCATTAAGACTTTTTGTTGAAAGGAATGAAACAGATGAACATGTACTGACATGGACAGAAGTCCAAAATGCATGGTTAAGTAAGAAAAGCAACCTTCAGAGCAGCATGTTTAGCGTGATTCCATTTCCATAAAGAAATAGATTTCTGTTTGTTCCTACACAGACAATATCCACAAGAATAGAAACTAAACTATTAACGGTGTTTTCCTGGTGACTGCCAGGAAGTGAGATTCTAGATTCTCACTTTGTAAATCATAATTTCTGTAATGATTGATTGTACATATATATGTTATATATTTTACATATAATTATCATTTTATATACTATATATCATATATAATTATATTTTATATATTATACATAAAGTATTATATATAATGATATATATCATATATATTTTATATATTATACATAAAGTATTATATATGGATATATAATAACCATAAAAAATAGGACAGTACTTCCTTGTGTTTAAAGACTAAGGGGCTCTTCTAAAATATAGCTTTATCTGGAGAACAGCATCAACCAAAACTTCAGGATTCTGCCCAGTGTGATTCTTAGAGCTCACCTCTGAGGACTTCCTATACCCTCCTTTCCAATTTCTTCTTAGAAATCTTAGATCTGCCCCCTGCCATTGCAATCACAGGAAATGTAGGTCAGGTAATTAGTAACCAGGGTTTATGTTCTTTGGAAAACACTCAGTACACTCAGGAAAAATAGGCCAGTTCCCATTTTCAGAACAATCCTAGAGCTTTCTCGAGGGGAAGGACCCTGAGGTCACTGAAAGCAAACCCTCTGGGGCCCAGTGCTACCTCACTAGCTGATAAGCAGCAGCACTGGGATTCAAGCCAGGTCTGTGGGACTCCTGAGCCACGTTCTTGCCATTCGATTGCTCCTGGTCAACTATTAAACATAGTCATTTCTGGGGTTCCAATCTGGGCTCCGGAGAGCTGGCAGGGCCAAGGTGTGCAGTAATGGCTCCACTCACGTCCCACTTTACCTTGGGCTGAGACACTAGTGACCACAGGGAGTAACTGGGAGCATTTGTCACCCAGTTAGTACAGAGATACAAGTGTCACAAATGGATCAAAGGTTTGGGGGTGGGGGCGCTGGGCTTTTCCTGCTGCAAAGCAGCACCACCTGCGTTAACGCTACGATCTTGCAGATTTCTTAGGTAGCCTTTGGCTCCTTAAATGTGGTTTCACAACCAGGCCATTCTCTGCAGTGAACTAAACGTGATATGACTCGTGGACCCCAAAATTGTTCTGGCCAATGAGAATATCAGTGCAGATAAATTGGAGCAGCTTCTAAAAATCACTGGGAGTGTTTACATCACCTACCAAGCATCAGGTGAACTGGAAGAGTCACATGCAGAAAAGCCTGAGATCTACCCAGAAGGTCAGGCCAGGAGGACCCAGGATAAAGCAGCATTTTCTCCAGGGCTCACCAGGGAGCAGGAGTCTAGGCATAAAGGCAGCGCAGTTGGTCACCAGCCTGGAAATGCTGCCTGGCATTTTCTCATCAGACTCTTTCCTGGTGTTGGTGGGGCCATCACACCCTCTCCCAACCAGGCAGGGCATGCTATTGAGGATAATGCAGACACACAGAATCGATGTGCAGGACAGAACTGCTTCTGTGTGACACCTCCAGGGTGTCACCACATGTAAGCAAAGCCTGATCCCCCGGAAGTCACCAAGCTTCATCTCCAAGGACTCCACATCCCAGTGCCATACCATGTGGATCCAGCCACTGCACTGCTCCATTCCCTGGAAAGCTAGAAAGACATGCTTTGTACTCTGGGTGAAATGAGTCAGAACTGGAGCATCTACCCCAACTCAGCATTCTTTCACAACTGAAGCATCTCCTCCAGAGCCATCTAGAGCAGTGATCCCCAATCTTTTTGGCACCAGGGACCAGTGCTCCTATGAGAATCTAATGTCTGGTCATCTGAGGTAGAGTTGAGGTGGTGATGCTAGTGCTGGGGAGTGGCTGCAAATACATATGAAGCTTCCCTTCACTTGTCCGTCATTCACCTCCTGCTATGCAGCACCTACCTAACAGGCCACAGACCTCTATTGTAGGTCCATGCCCCACGGGTAGGGGATCCCTAATCTAGAGTTTTGCTCTCATTAGTCCTAACTTTCAAGGACTCACCAGTGGCAGAAGACAATCTGCTATTCTCTGTGCCAGAGAGGTGGTCCTAACCCACCCAAGAGCACAGAGAGGGACTTAGGAAAGGTCCCGCTCCACCTCTACACACTGCGTATAAGCCTGTGTTTGATAAGTAGGGAGTTCCCCACCCCCGGGTCCACAACTGAGAATCCTATTTGGCATGGCAGGACTGTAGGACGGATCCGAGACCAGATCTCAGGAAGCGCTATCTTCCAAAGCAGGCATTTCGTTCCTTCTGAGTTCCTATGTTCAAATGCTTGGGGACAATGGTGAAGTGATTTTTGCACCACTAAAGCTCGATTTGTTCAAGGCCTTCTTCCTTCTCGCTTCTTTAACTATGGTCAATCTTATAGCCTGGTTGCAAGGGAGGACATAGCCAACAGAATGAGAAACCTTCTAAGCTGGGTCAGAACTCAGAGAACATCTATGAAGGAACACGATCATACCACCGGGGGCTTTATATGCAAGATCACAAAGCAGATGAATGATGTTAGGGCCCCCAGAGCTCTGGGAGTCATCTCAGGAGAGTATCTGCTTTTGCGCATCAGATTTTCAGTTTCACTACACAGGGTATGCTAGGAAGCAAGAAAAGGCAGGCGGTCCCAGGGGCCCAACCACCTTGGCAATCTTCCTCCCTCCTCCGCACCCCGGAGTGGGGTGACTCATCCCAGCATCTCCCTTCCCTTCCCAAGGCTTAAAGACTTCCCTGTGTAGGGGAGTGAGCTACAGAAGGAGCTAAAATAGGCCAGGAGCCAGGGTAGGAGCCAAGAGCAGGGGAGGAGGTGGAGGAGAGCAGGAAGGCAAGGAGGACGAGGGGAAGAGCGAGAAGAGGCTGTGCACCCACCTCTTCGTGCCCTTCTATTGTCTGAACTTCGAATACATCGCTGTCAATGCGCAGTCAAGAACTAAGAGGACTCTTCCCAGTCTCGTGCGTGCACGTGTGCGTGCGTGCGTGCATAAGTACATGCGTGCATGCGTGCATGTTTGTACGCATGCGCATGTTGGCTCATCAGCAGAAGGAAGGGAGTTTGGAAGAGGGGTGCTGCAGAGACCTAGACGGCACAGGGAGGAAGGAGCCTTGCAGACAAGTACAGAAATCAGCTAAGAAAGAAGCTGCTGCTTTGGTGTGATGGATGCAGGGCTCTGACCACTTGGCCTCTGTCTTGCAATTCCAGCAAGGCCTCTTTGCAGAACCTCAGAAATTCCAAAACTCTTAAGTAGAAACAAGCACCCATCCAAACCAGCCCCCTCAGGGCACAGCTGCAGGAGGAACCCAGGGGGAGGAGGGGACCAACTGTGCTACACTGTCACACACCTGGCAGGCACACGCAGTGCTCTGCACTGGATCCCTAGGCAGCTGGGCCTTTATCAAGC
>NW_006494611.1:15337910-15348532 GCF_000325575.1 Pteropus alecto | reverse complement strand
CGCTCTTCCTCTTCTCAAAACTTTTTGGATCTCTGACAGCCATGTCAACTTGCAGCAAGTCATGTGGTTGCCTCATGACTGTCCCTAGACAGTTTTGAAAGAGTTTGGCACCTCTGGTCCCTCAGAGCCTGGTGGCCCAGAGTTGAGGCACATGATGGGAATGGAGATTCCCCTTCTGCCTCTGCTCACTGTGCCTGACGCCTCTAACCAAGCTACTGCACAGCACTGAGGAAACTGTGTAGTCGAGAGGGGGAGTGACAAGGCGGGGTTTGGGGGGCAACACGATCATCTTTCTCATATCTCTGAAAGGGCAATTCAGACAAGAAAGTCGGAGTGATGGGTGTCTGTGAAGTACGAGACTTGATTATTGGTTGTCATCAGCTATCAGAGCCTCTTATATTTCTTAGTCCCCTCGCTGACCTCCCTAGTCCTCCCTGAATCCTTGTCTAGGCAGTTAATCCCCAAAGCACTAAGATCTTCACTCTACTTTCCGCTAATGAGACTTTTGTCTCAGTTCACTACCCTCCACCTATAAGATCTCAGGATCCTTCCTGCTAGTCTCAGCCCCCAAAACTACCTAAGGACTCTACACCCAAGTTTCTCTAGAGTCCAGCTCTGGGCTGCCTTCTCTGCTCCTCTGGCATGTGGGCACAGAAAACACAGAGATGAAATAAGACCTCAACCCCACCCTGGCAAAGCTCTTCACCTGGCAGAGAGATGGGATCTATGTGTACTAGGCTCCCAGTGTTCATGACACCATGTGCTATAGGAAAGAATCATCAAAGAGCCACGGAATCCCAAGAAAGGAATGATCATTTCTAGGAGAGTAGATCAGCGACCGCTAAGGGAGGGTCAGAGGGTAAAATAATGATGAGCGAGGACTCTTGGGTCAGGCAGACTAGGTGTAAATCTTCCACTTCCTGCTATGTGACTTTTACATGTTAACATCTCTGACCCCAGTCTCTCCAGCAAAGTGGGGATAATACCTACCTCACAGGACTATTGAAGACTTATTAAAGATCATGTATTTGGTGTTTGTCCCCCTGTGGATGCTTAATAGGCATTATTTTTATTTCCGTGGAGGAGGAAACAGTGTAAGTTCTCTGAGGCCAAGGCATACAGTAGAGTTTACGACATGGGCTGTGGAGTCAGAAAAACTGGGTCTGAATGCTAACAAAGTATGTGCCTTCCTGAATTTCAATTTCCTCACCTATAAAATGGAAATGAAAATAGGACCCAATTCAAAGGGCTGTTGGTAGGACTAAGTGAAACTAGCTTATAAGAAAATTAGTTCAGGGCCTGGCATTTAATAATCACTAGATAAATTTTGGCTACTATCACAGCTTATGGGCTCATTAAGCCTGGGCCAACTGGTACATGTCACTCACTGGCCCAAAACCCAAATGGACTATTGGAGGAGGGGGCATGGGTGAGGGTCTCTTAGAGGCCTCAGAGGGCAGATACAACCATTGGCTTCTGATGAGTCTTTTCATCAAGAGACCATTCTGCCAATGTCACATGGGCTTTACAGAAATTTCTGTTTGCTCAACTGATTTCAACACCCTACCTGTTAGCCTCACCTCCATCCCATGACTTCGAAACTGTCTGAAACTTTCTTCCTGATAGATTATTTACAAGTTCAACTCCAAGTAATCAATAGTATCTTTAATATCCACCCACTCAATTCAGTTCTCTAAAGACCAGTCAGGTTGGACTTTGATCTTGCCTCTGAGCTGTTATAGTAACACAATAGTAAATAATGTCTGTCCAGCATATGCAACATCTTTGGCATATGCTATCACACTCAATTCTCACAATAATCCCATGAGACCAATGGGGCAAGGATGTCCCAGCAATTTAAGAGTAAATGGATCTTTAGCAGCTGCTCTAGTTTTTCTAAATTGTTGTTGTTTTGGGTCAGTGATCTGGAAAGGGGATAATCTTCTCTATTCTCTCACTTTACAAATCAAAGAAGTTGAGGCCCAAAGAAGGGAAGCAATTCACCCAGGGTCATGAGATGATCAGTACAGAGCCGGGAACTCTAACATTTTGTTGACCAACTAACAGTGCCAAAATTAAATAAACTTTAAAAAGTTTCTTTATTGCAGAACGTATCAATCTTGGTTATAATAATGTGCATTAGTTCCTAAGAGGAAAATTATTTACGAAACTTTTCTCAAACTTTAAGCCCTTTTGCCCAAAAATACTTATTAATGTCTTGATAAATAACACAGGTGGTATATGCTGGTTGCATCTTGCCTATTTATTTGCATCTAAATAGTTTCTTAAGCCAAAAATCAATTATGATTAAGAAGATAAAAGCAGGGACATCTTCTTGAAAAAAAAAAAAAATAAACACCAAGAAAGATTCATATAACATGAAATTACCTTGGCTTCAGATTCTTCCTTCAATACCTGATGCCTGGAATTTGGATGCCTTGAAAGAGTATGCCAAATGGTATTTTTCAAAGATGACTGCAAAAATAATTCCTGTCTCACATTCTCTCTCTTATAATGCAACATTGCTACACCCTTATCAGGAGACAGAATTGATTTCCCTTTCCCTTGAATTTCAGTGACCTTGTGACTGCTTTGGCCAAAAGAGTATGGCAGGAACTAACACTGACTTCTAGGGCTGAGTCATAAAAAGTGATGCAACTTCTACCATGCTCACTGAAATATTCATGACTGTGTCAGAAACCCAGCTACCCTGAGACTTCCACGCTGCGAGGAAGCCCAAGCCACGTGGAGAGGCATATGTAGTCCTCTGGTTAGCAGTCCTGGTCTTCAAGTCATAGCAGCCAAGGCACCAGACAAGTGAGTGAAGGTAATCTCTGGAGTATTACAACCCATACCTGTCAAGTCACCCCAGCCTTTGAGTCTTCCCAGCTAAGGTCCAGATCTCGTGGAGCAGAGACAAGGTATCTCCTTTGTGCCCTCCTTTGTGCCCAGAGAATCTATGAGAAAAATAAAAACAGCTGTTGTTCTGAGCCACTACATTTTGGAGTAGTTTGCTATGCAGCAATAGTAAGTGGAATAGGGAGAGTGTGTAATCTATGGGCATGAGTGAGCATATGATGGTTTAAGTTGGTATAAATATTGTCTTTTATATCTACAGGTGATCTCCTATGTGCTTTTTTGACTGGTGTTCAACCTTTTGATTGGGGACTCATTTATTCAATGATACATATTAAGATTCAGCTATTTGCAGGATCAGAGGGACAAAGCACAGATGTGGTACCACCTCCATGAAGCTTCTACTCCATGTGGAAACTTAGTCAAATGCTAGTATCACACAACTGAAAATACTCAACAGGAAGGAGTGACTGGGGGCAGGAAAATGCAGAGAAACCCCTTGGTAACCAGGAGATAAATAAAGCTCTGGGTGCTTGAAGCCGGAAATGGTTATCTAAGCAGCTGTGAATTTGAAAATTCTGTATGTGGTATAACATTAAGCTGCTATTTTGGAAATTCTTTCATCTTTTTCAGAGGCATCTCAGGAGCCCACCCTTCCTCTTGGAAGGCAGCCAGTTCTCTGCATAAATCACTTTATCAGCAGGAGCTGAGGCATTACGCATGCAACTGTATAATTCTAGAAATGTAGCTTTAAAAAAATTCCCTCTTGGGTGAAGAAAGAACATTGCAAAGCAGTGTTTCTGTAAGCACCAGCTGGGCTTTAGATGCACTTTTCCCCCCCTTTTTCCCCTTTGAAATGTCAGAATCCTGGCAGGTGAGTGTAATGTAGCATTGTTAATTTCCTTAAAAGGGTGATAATTTCACTTCTGAGTTACTGGGATTTTTTTCATTATTATCTGTGTCCATGGCACCAGTAGCATCCTCTTAGATGTTCAGTTGCACTTATAAATATTCATTGAGTATTTGCGTGAGACACTGCATCAGGAGTTGAAGATGGAGTAATGAACAAGGCAGTCGTGGTCCTTGCCTTTACATAACCCACACTCTAGCAAGGACAGCAGACGTTAGACGAACAATTGTAAGAGTAATAGGTACTGCAAAGGGAGAGGAAAGTGCAGGGTGCAAGCAGAGGCCAGAAAAGTTCTCTCTAAGCAGACACTCAAAGGAGGAGAAGGATGTAGCCAGATGAAAGGAGGGAGGAGAGCATGACCAAGGTCTGGCCACTAGGGAGAACTGGAGGTATTTGAGGAACTGAAGGAAAAGCAGTGGATGGAGACAGCATGAGGGAGAGCAGCACGAGGTAAGGGTGGGGCATGGGCAAGACTGGATTCAGGTAGAGCCTGTAAGCACGTTGAGGATTTTGGATGTTGTCTGAAGCACAGTGGGACACCGCTGGTGTATTTTTAGAAAGGTAGCAGTGCTATCATATATTAGTGCCTTGGAAAGATCACTCTGGCTTTAGTATAAAGTATGAGTTGGAGAGGGCCAAGAATGATGTTAGAGAGGCCAGGAAAAAGGCTACTGTGATGGTCGAGGAGAACAATTGTGCTGACCCAGACTAGTATAGTGCTAGAGGTCATAGAGGATATAGAAATAGGAGTTGGGAAGTGAGGAATTCTGACTTTAACAAGACACTCGGATGGCCCTTTGCATTGTAGTAAGAGATGGTCTAGCAGCAGAGGAGTTAGATCAAGAGAAGTAGGTTCCTGGCCTAACAATGTAAGAAGTCGAGGTCTCCATAAACAACCTCAAAAAAGGGGCTGAGGAAGCACAGGAGTGGGGAGAGATTGCTGCAATAGGAGTGGAGAGGGGGCCCAGCACATGTCAAGAGGCCAGGATTCTGGGAAAAGGAAAGACCATCGTGAAGTCTCAAGTGATGGGTAATAGAGGGACATTTAAGAACCAGGATGTGGTTTTTGTGCTGTGGTGCTACAGTTTAACGAGTTCTCCATCCATACCACCTCTGCTTCCAATTTCCTCTGAATCCCCTGAATGCTACGTGCAAGTAGCATTTTGAGCAAATGAGGGGAAATGGGCTGTGTTCCGTGTGTGGGTGGGCACTTAAGAAGAAAAGCAAGTAGCCTTAAGAAGCGGATGTTGTGACTTTAGAAAAAGAGGAAATTGAAACAAGACGTGACCATGAATATTATCCAGAGAAAGGCTCAGAATACCAGGATTTTCCACAGTGTGTGGGATGGGGGTTTGAGGCATCTGTAATCAGATACCACAGGTCAGGTAGAATATTAAATAAATACTACTTGAGGACTCAGGATTTTGATTTGAAAACTACCTATGAAAAGCAATTGAGCTTCCTGGCAGTGATAAACTCCCTATAAGAACATATCTCTCACAAAAGCTCTCCATCCCTTCATCCCTCTCCAGAAGAAGTGCCTCATGCAGAGCCCAGATTCCTACATGATGGGTGTGAAATGCCTAGATGCGATCCATCACACCTGTAGCCATTCACAAAGAGTGGTTTTGTGTGTTGGCTGCTCCACTGTCTGCACCAGCCTAGGAGGAAAAGCAAGGCTTACAAAAGGATGCCCCCTCAGACAGAAGCAGCCCTATAAGCCCCCTGCATCAGGATGAATGGGAAACCATCCTAATAAACACATTTTGGATACAAAAAAAAAAAAAAAAAGGAATTGAGATAGAGAAATTTGAATACGAACTTGATATCAGTGACATTTAAGGATTAATTATATTTATGTGATAATGGCATTGTATACGGGTGGGTTGTTTTTGTTTTCTGGGGGTTTTGGTTTTACTTCTTTTCTATTTCAGGCATATCCTGAGATATTTATGAGTGAAATAATCTACTGTGTCTGGTATTTGCCCTTTAAATATCCAGGAAGAAAAAACATATTCAGAAAAGCCCCAGACCCAGATGGCATCCCACAAATAGTCTACAGACCCTTAAGGAACAGATCATTGCAATGCTATTTAAACTGTTCAGAGTACTGAAAATGTATTCCATCATTTAATCTTCACAACAACCCTATAGAGGCACTTTACATATGAGGTCACTAAGTCATAGAGACATGAAGAATGTAGAATCTAGACATGAAGAATCTAGCCCAAGGTCACACAGGTGGAGGTGGCTGGAGATAGATTTGAAACCAGGTGATGCAATCCCAGCACAATACCCCTCACCTGGTCTCTGTGATTAGCACCCCCTGGAGATGTACAGAACACAGCCTGACTTTCAAGAATGTTCATGTGGCCCTACCTACCTTAACCACGATGCTACTCAGCCTTTCGCTAATGAATAAGTGAAAAAAATACATGGAAAACAAATGAATGAACTAGTGTTGCCTTCAACAGAGGAGTTGCCTAAATCCTGCCTTGTTCTCAAGAAGGCTGAATGCAGAAGTATCCATGCCAAGACTGCACTGATCAAGTTTCAGCAACTTTTTGCTAACGCTGCTTTACTGCTTAGGAACAAATCAATTGTCAAAATTGCTTGTTGGGAAATGAAGTGATGTTGGCCTGGTTCCTTTTGGCTGCCCTGACTTCCTCCAACTGAGAGAGACAGCAGTCAGCCCCCTGTCAGAAACCCTGGCCTGAGATAAAGGAGAAGGCCACCAGCGTAGAGGGGTGCAAAAGAAGCAAGAGGCCCACCTGCCCCAAATTACTTACCTCCCTGGACTGCTCTTGTGCTTGAAAATCCTGCCTGGATTAAGGCACAGTCAAAATGTGAATCTGTAAACTGAGGGTAAGACAACACACATACAGCCCTTGGTAACACTGGCACATGAACACAGATTTCTTCATCGATGAACTAAGAGAAAGTAGAACCAAGAAGAATAGATTTCAGATCAGTATGATGAGAAGAGAGAGGAACCCCAAAAGTCCCAAATGTGGAGCTCTTTGTTGAGAGGGATTTGTCTCTATCTGGGGCCATTTGGAGGAAGGGATGGCTTGGGAAGGTGGGACCAGGCCGCATGTGGACATTGGGAGACCAGCAGAAGATCTGAAAGACTGAGGAGCTGCGAGAAGAGAGAAGACTGAGAAAAGGTTGTCAGAAATGTGTTGGTTTTCATTTCTGTATGTCCAGCACACTCTCACATGCTCTTTCCTGTAGATTCTTGGAAATCCTCCCTATTTCATAAAATCCCTAGTAAGGCTGTCAATCACAGTGCCTGTTCCTGATCTCAATGAAATGAGCATGTGATCCAGGCTAATCAGTTAGACTCTTCCATGAGATTCTACATGGACATTGAGAAATCGAGGTTGGCCATCAATATTTTTTTTGTTAATTTTTAAATTTAAATTTTCAAAAATATTTAAACTTATAGAAAAGTAGCAAGAATAGTACAATGAACTTAATAGGCCCCTCACCTAGATTAACATTTTGTCTTCCCCTTCTTTGCATATTCTGTTCTATTCTGTGATATTATAGTATTTTTATTATTGTTCTTAAAAATATTACTGTATTTGAGAGTAAGTTGCAGACATATGGATCCTTTATCCCTATATACTTTGCGTTTATCTCTTAAGAACAAGGACATTGTTCTGCATAACCACAATATAAAAAAATTCAGGAAGTTTGACATTGTATAGCATGGTAACAATGCTATTATCATTCTATACAGTACATTTCTTTATAACAGTTTTTTCCCACCCAAGATCTAATTCAGGATCCAGGTTGGCACATTCCATTTAGTTTTCAATTGAAAATGAGATTCTTTATTTCATTTAATATGGAGAGTTCCTTAGCCATTCTTTGGCTTTCATAACATTGGCAATTTTTTTTTAAATATAGGCCAGTTGTTTTGTAGAATGTTCTTGAATTAAGTTTACCTGATTGCTTTCTCGTGATTGGATTAACTTTTGGCAGGAGTAACTGACAGCTTTCTTGACAGTCAGGTAGGAAGAGCCAGTCAAAGGAATGAAGACAAGGTGAGCAGAGAGGTAGAGAAAGAAAACCAACCCTAATGAGCCCCTTCGTACAGTGTACCTGAAGCCATCAGCAGCTCTGGATCTTGAAGTTACATAAGCCAATACATTTTTTTCCTACCCTTCCCCCTCTCCTTCCTCACCCTCTTCCTCTTTCTTTCCTCTTCCCTTTCCCCTCCTTCTTCTTTTTTGCTTAAATTAATCTGAGTTGGATTTGACTCACTCATAATTTAGCCAATAGTCTTGGGCCACACAGTATCCTCAAAAAGCCCCCAAATTAATAGAACCAAAGGAAGACTTACCAGAAGTACATAACCCAGGCATCCCACATGAAATTGACCACAATCCCTAGGAATAAGTCATAGGCTGTACAACAGTAACTACTTTCACTTGATTCTGACCTGAGAGCTCTTACGTCGGGAGAAAGCCCATAACCCGTTGTGGTCTGTCCAAGACCTAGTGACAGCCCAGGGACAGGGACTTTCTCTTCTCTCTGTCTCTGTTCCTTCTTCAGGACCTTCCCATGGGGGCCTACCCTCTCTTCCCCTTTGTCCATCAACCTCTGGTCACCAGATGTCCTACTTCTATTTATCATTTACCTATTATGTCTCATTATTATCTTATTATAATTAGCACAGTTAGACAGAAGCTTTAGTCTCTGGAAGATAAGATCGAATGGGTGTAGCCATCTCTCCTCTGAAGGCATTCTGCTAATCTACCCTCACCTTGTCTGAGAATTGTGTGACCACCAGATCTGACTATTTCTAAGTTCCTCTTTTTGTCAGTTACGATTTACACGTCCACATATGGAAAGTGTATTAGTTTGCTAGGGCTCTCATAACAAAATGCCACAGACTATAGGTATCTTAACAGAAATTTCTTTTCTCACAGTTCTGGAGGTTAAAAGTCCAAGATCAAGCTCTCAGTAGGCTTGGTTTCTTCTGAGACCTCTCTCTTCAGTTTGCTAACATCGTCCTTGTCAATGTATCCTCATATCATCTTCCTTCTATACATGTCCATGCCCAAATTTTCTCTTCTTACAAGCCCACCAATTGTATTAGATTAGAGCCCACCTTAATGGGCTATTCTTAACTAATCTTTAAAGGCTCTGTCTCCAAATACAGGCACATTCTAGGGCTCTGGAAGTTAGGAGATCAATGAATTGGGGTGGGGAGGACACGATTCAGCCCCTAACAGAGAAGAATATATATTATATTACTCATGAATACATTTTACCTGCACTCAATTTAATCCAACTAATAATTACTAAAGCAATAAAAGTATTTTATTATCTCATAAAAAAGAAGTGTGGAGAAATTTTGTTCCCAGAATGGTATATTGGCTTAAAGACATTACCAAAAACCTAGTTTCCTTTCACCAGTACCTATGCTACTTTTGAGGTATGGGGATTTTGTTCTTGTACTTGTTACAAGATGGCTACCACAGGTCCAAATATTATCAATACACGCTCCTCTTACAATTTATTGGCCAGAATTGAGTCGTGTGGCTATTCATAGCTGCAAGGGAGGCTGACAAAACAAGTATCAAAGAATAATGGATAGTATGCAGAAAAGAGTTAACTTAGCAGGCCTGAAACTGCTATTTTTAGGACGTCCTACCGATAAAATTGGCCCTTGGCTGGCATCTGGGAACTTGGATTTTGAGAGGGTTCCCACCATTTCCAATACTTATAAAAGTAGCATGATCATGCATGTGAGCATAGCCACAGAGAATGACATTTGGCTAATGAAGACCTTGGAGGAAGATCCTAGACTATTCAAGCACTCTGCCTCCTCCAAATCTCTTTGGCTATAGTTTTCACATTTCAATCCATTAATAATCCCAGTCTTGGTTTGGGACAGAGAAAGAAGAAAGTAAAAAGCATGGTCTATGCCCTCAAGGGGCCTGCAAGTAGCTGGGAAGAAAAACAAGTAGAAGCAAAACTGTGGGTGCTCTGAACAGTATATCCAGTGGGAATCAGGGAATGGGGTGTCAGTGTGGGCTGAAATGACCGAGGAGGCTTGCTGGGAACAGGACTTGAACTAGGTCTTGAGAGATGAATGGGCTGTAGACTAATGCAGGAGGGATGGGAAACTTGCAGCAAAGCAAGATACAAAGGCAGAGATGAAGTCTGTATGTTCAGGGCTCACCAGGGATGCCGAATGAGGGCTTCCAAGGGGGAGGAGCAGGAAACCTGGCCGGTAAGTAGGATGAGGCCGGGAGGGAGGATACTGAAAACAGATGGAGAGCAGTGAGGTGTTTGAATTGGAAGAGGCTGGCCTGCCTGCTATAGCTGATGCAGGCTCTTGAGCAGTAGTGTGGCCAAGGTCCTGGTGAGGTACACAGGGGGAACTAGAAACAAGGAGAATAATTAGGATATCCCCTTGAATAACTAGCCCCCCCCACACACACACACACAAAAAGAGAGGCCTAGATTTTGAAGGCTGGAAGAGAGAAAGTCAGCCGGAACTAAGAAGATGAGCAGATTGGAGAAGCTCAGAGGAAAGCAGAAACCCCAGAGCTCCAGGTTTAGGCAAAGAGAATGGAGACAGAGATCAAGAGGCCTGGATCTAGGACTTTCCAGCCAGGAAACCTGCATTTCCCCTTATGCAGGCTTGAGGACACACACAGATATTCCTCATCTGCATTAAACCTCACATATACACTCTGGGGTGGTTAGAAAATGGCTTGTCCAGATCTCTCCTGGATTTTTGTAAATCCCTCTAAGGGAATGTCCATTTCCCCTCCCTCCTCTAATCTGTCACTTCATCCTCACCACTACCCCCCCTTCCCCTACCCCTTTCTCT
>NW_006494611.1:15332549-15337888 GCF_000325575.1 Pteropus alecto | reverse complement strand
CTCCTCCTCTTCTTTCTGGCTTCTAGGGAAAAAATAGCCACAGTTCCAACCCAATGACCTCCAATTCTTGGAGAACAAACACACCCTCTCACTGAGCACAGACATTATCAGGAAAATGTCAAAACACCTTTGCCTACTCCTCCCAACAGCCTGGCTCCAACTGCCTCATCCCCAGAAACCTATCCAAAGGAAAGGGTCCAATGACACAGAAAGTCCTTCTTCCTCTCAAAACTCCTCAAGCTACTGCCAACCAACTTGGGAGGAGAGCGGATGAAATGGCATTCAGGACATGAAGGACATCAGCTCACTAAGACAACTGGCTTCTATTGTATAGGGACCAAGTGGTTTCGATCTGATAAATGCATGCCATGCATACCCACAACGAGGGATGTCAGTGCTTGTAGTAGCTCTAGAATTACCAGTTATCTAAGTAGGACATGAGTAAGCAACCAATGGAAACATAACTGATTTAATGAGCCGTTCACAGTTTCATTGTAGCAGCCATGAGTACTTAGACATGCGTGGCTTAATCTTTGAGACAAACATGCTCCTGGCAGGATCAACCAAGGAATTTTGTTTTTTGTTTTTTGTTCATTCAATGAATATTTATTGAGGATGTGCTGTCTGACAGGCCTGTGCTGATTATTGAGGAGGATGCAGGGGCATGACAAGGCTCTTGCCTTGAGAAGCTGTTGGTCTCACTGGCTCAGAGGTCTGTGGCCAGGTACAGCCAGTACATCCCTCTATCAGTCTTGATATGTCTCCTCGAGGGGCCAGGGTTGCCTCTCCTTACATATGTGTTTGTATAAGTGTGGGCACACACATACACACACAGTAAACCCGCCCCCCAACATTAGGAAAAAGTCATTCTAACCCCCAGTCAGTAGGAAAGGACTCTTGTAGCTCTAGATGGGAATTTAAAACTCTAGGTCATTATGGAAACCAGCTGTAACCACTTCATTGAACCATAGTCAACTCTATAAATTCTGGTCCCTGGGAAATCCTAGATCTCAGGAGAAAGAGAGAAATGATTCTCCCTTTAGGAGGCATTTGACCAATACAGGCTGAGATTTTTAAGCCTTCTCCTTTGTGCAGCTGTCTTCCCAGAAAAACCATTTTCTACTGCACACAACTCTCTGCAGACCGGAGTTGCCCCACAAATACTGTGCAAAAAGGGATGTGGATTTTCCCAGAGAAGCCTCTAAACCACCAATGGTCTTGGCTGCAAAGTGGCAGCCTCTGCTCCAGCCTCTCCCATTTGTAAGTTATCCAAAGCCATTTGGTTAAGCTGGGAGCCCTGAAACAGCCCACACCTGCGATGCAGGTGCTGTTTATTTCAAAACTTGCAAGTAAGGTGCATGTCCTTGAGGGTTCTTTCCAAAGTGCAAGGGTTGAGGGACACGACCAGTATCTGAAATTTGCACCAAAAGTACTGTTCTCCCTTGAGGCTTGCTCTCCCATAAACATTCAGACACGTACATACATGTGTATGCACATGAGCATATTTACATGCACATGTAATGACACACACTATCTTCTTTTCTGTATTATGCAAGATTTTTATAATTACAAAGGTAACGCTTTCTGTCATAAAGCAAATACTACAGAGAACCCTTTAAAGTAATAATCTCAATCCCTCAATGTAATAAATGTTAGTAATGTAGAGTGTATCCTTCTGTATCTTTTTCTGAGCTGACACTAACATAAACATCAAGAATTTTTAGATCTAAAAATGGGATCTTTACTAAACTTGGTTTTTCAGCAACTTATATCTTTAACACTATTTTTAGGCCACGCCTTCAACTCAGTACACATGGATCTAATTCTTTTTAATGGCTGCATGCACACACACACTTAATCCACACCTACTTATGCTAACACAGATGTGTGTATAGTTACACACACCCGAACACATATACATACCACACCACCCTATTCCCAAGGCTAGTCATGCCAGCCTGACCGCAGCCTGCCAAACATGAGGTTACTGCTGTGTGGTTTCCCCTCGAAACCACCTTCCAGACCTTACTAGCTTGACTCTCATAGGTGGTTAAAGGCATTCCACCTGGCCCATGCTCAGCACTGAACAGGCTGCTCTTGAATCTCCCCAGCCCCTACCCAGACTTCCAGGGGTAAAATCTATTTTCTTTTTTGTAGCTAGTTTTTATAATTAATTAATTAATTGATTGATTGATTAATTAATTTATTTATTGGTGACATTGGTTAACAAAATCCAATAAGTTTCAGCTGTATACTTTAACAATAAGGCATATATATATTTATACTGTGTGTTCACATCACATAGATATCTTTCTGTCACCATATATTTTACCCCATATATCTCCCCATCCCCACTCCCCTCTGGTAACCACCAGTCTATTGTCCATGTCCATGAGTCTCTGTTTGTCCTGTTCATTGGCTGCTTTTGGGTTTATATCCCACATATAAGTGATATCATGTGATTTTCAACTTTTTCTGTCTGGCTTATTTCACTTAGCATGATTATCTCGAGGTCCATCCATTTATATATATATACCACCGCTTCTTTAGCCAATCCTCTACCTTAGGACACTTTGGTTTCTTCCATGTCTCGGCCACTGTGAATAATGCTGTTATGAACATTGGTGTGCAAATATCTTTTCAGATATGGGTTTTCAAGTCAGGGATAAAATCTTTAGTCTGGGAACATGGACCAAGCTCAGGGCCAGGCAAACACATTTGGAGGTTGCTATGATGATTCAAGGAGAAAGAGGAGATTAGCCAGCCCAGTAAGAAACAAGGGAGTCCTAGAATAGCGCAGACCCCCAAGCCCAGAGATTCCAGAAACCTGGGTTCCAGCTCCAGCCCTGACATTGACTCACTGTGTGACCTTGAGCAAGCCTTTATCCTCTCTGAGCCTCTGTTTCATCTTCCATAAAACAGGGGTGTTAACACTGATGATCCTAAGACCCTTCCAGCACAAACACTGGGTTTGGTCAGTGAGCCTTGCTTCTCCCTCTGTGCTAGGAGCTCCCTCTCACACCTCTCCTCCCCTGGGACTCTGTCCTCGCACTCTCAAGGCTGAGGGCCACTGGGAGGAAGCTGGTAAGGCCAGGGGAGGGGCTGAGGTTAACCAGACAGGCTGGCAGAGAGGCCGTCTTGGAGACCAGAACCAGGTCAGGGTTTCCCAGGCCGGGACAAAGCCTTGCCACTGCCTCTTCAGGAAGGAAGTGTTGTCCCTGTGCTTGGAACCACGCTGCACAGCAATTATACCTGGTGACACCAAGCACTTTCTCATCTTAACTTAAAAAATCAAGGTCAGGGGAGCAGAGGAGGTAATATTTCAGCAACCCCTGAGCCCTTTCTATCTTGCTAAACGAATGCTTGTCTGATCTTCCCTTGTTGAACTGTGCAGCATCTACTACTTACTCATCTCTATATCCCCAGGGTCTAGATGGTTCCTGAGATATACTAAGTGTACCATAAATATTTCTATGTCTTACTAATTCATCTAATTACAAATGTAGTACGCTCGTGTTATTTAAGAAATCTCAACAGCACATGAATGATTAAACTTAAGGAGTGGAAAGTTTTCCAAAAGCTCTCTGTCTCTCCCATATAAATTAAAATCCCTGTTCCTGATTTCCAGTCTTCTGTAGTCCGACTCCACTCATTCATTCTTTTCTTCATTCACCAAAAAGGAACTGATTGCTTATATGTGCTAGGAACAGATATCTTTAAAATACTAAACTATAATTAAATTTTCTATCATCATCCCCTTCTTCACAGGTATCTTTGGCCCCCAAAATGAAGAGAGGAAATGGGATGAGTCATCCCCAGATTCAGACAGTTGCACCTCAATCTCCCGCCAGCACCGACCAGCTCTCTCCCTGCCTCCTGCCCATACACCTCCATCAGACTGGCAGCCGTATTGCGCTGGGAAGAGAGAAAGGGGCAGAACAGATAAGAGGGAAAAGGTGTCCTGATGACCTTGGCTCTCCTTAGAATGGAGCTGGAATTAATGCCACCTGGAAAGATTGGGACTCTCAAACCCACCATTCCCCAGCACCGCAAATGCCAGACCCCTGCCAGAAATCTCTAAGAACTTTGTGAGTATCCCTCTCCCAGATGTATTTAATCCCAGTCTTGTCCAACTGGTCTCAGACTTAACTGTTGACTTGGGTTGGTCTCTAAACAGAATCTGTGGCCACCCTTAAATCAGGTTACTGGCCCAGCCTCTGGATATCGAGTGATTCAAAGATTACAGCTGAGCAAACAGGAACATGTTAATTTTTAATTTCACTTTGTTGATTTATGATCAGGCTTCTTCTTTGTCCTGTAACTAATAATTACCTGGTCAGAAAAAAACATGCAATGGTTGCCCTGAAATGAAAGTCCACTCGTCTGGCCCACACTGGGCTTTTTAAAGCAGTTCCCGTATTGTTTTGGCCTCAATAAACAGTTAGAGAAGCAAGGGATTTCTTCTGATTGGACAATCTGGATCAACATGAGACCCAGACTGAGCAGTGTGATCCTCTAAGGATTAAAGAGGAATTCCCAGGGGAGGACTTTGAGCTTTGGGCTTTTGGGTAGGCATGGGACCTTTCTTCTAACAAAGGAAAGACTGTGACAAAAAAATTGTTTTTCTCCATGACCCCCAATTCATGATAAATCACCACCTACTACAGACACCCTAGTGTCGCGGAGCCCAGGTTGTTCTCAGCTGTGACTCCACCACAGCACGACTTGAGGGCAGAAAACAACAGCGATGTATCACCTCATCCTCACAGGAGCTTGGCTGTTCACTACATCCCTTAGTTCACATCAAGGGTCATGGTTAGCAACCCATGGTGTCGGGGAGGAAACTGAGAATAATTAATCCGCCTGAGGTTACATACCTCTTCATGTCTTCAAGGGGCACAGTCACTTAATGCAAAGATCTGCCACATATTTTTCTGTTCTTTTTCCCTTTTGCTTTTTAAGGCCAAAGTGGTTTTAGTCTGAAAATCATAATGAATGTAACATAGATCAAGAAAAGCCACAGAAGCAGTTTTTCCCATCTGGGAAGAAACAGATGCCTCTGTTTTATGCCATTTGTCTACTCCATCACTAACTGCAGAGAAAACATTCTAACACCGCCCTTTGTGGTTTCAAGCCATTTCCCTGAGATGGGAAAGAGAGAGAGAGAGACAGACAGACAGACAGACAGACAGACAGACAGATGTCGGAAACCAGCCGACCAAGTCAAACCAGGTACCTGAATGGGGGAGCAGGGACTGAGAAAAAAGAGAAGACAGATAGGGTGCAGGAGGGAGAACAGATCTCACAACTGTCTCTCCGAGATTATATCTTATGCTTCT
>NW_006494611.1:15306007-15332293 GCF_000325575.1 Pteropus alecto | reverse complement strand
GGCGGAAGAGGAGTAAGGAAAGAAGGAAGAAAGGAAGGAAGGAAGGAAGGAAGGAAGGAAGGAAGGAAGGAAGGAAGGAAGGAAGGAAGGAAGGAAGGAAAAAAATGTAGTCAGAGCTTGAGTAAAGCTTGAATGTTAGTCAGTGACCCACTGAGCAGAGATTTACTCAGTTGGTTATTTTAAATAATTCATTCCAGAATAAGAATGGTTGAGCAATGTAATATATCTATATCGATATAGATATATCTCAACTTCATTTGCAGATGTTGGTGAATGACTAAAAAAGAAGGGAAATTTTGTTCAATGTTCAGAGATAAATGTACCAAATTATTCAAGCTCCACAGAATTTGAGAACTGGAAGAAGGCTAAGAAATTTGCGGAGTAAGTCAGGGCTTGCAACCTTTTTCTGGGGGAGCTATTTCTGAGTTTCCTTAAATTTTATAATTACAGGAGACAAAATTCTTAACGTGGCTGGGGGAGGAAAGGGTAGAGTTTAAGCACTTACAGCTATCATCTACCTGCTCTAAAGTCTCACTGCCTAGAGTAGCATCTCTGTGGAACATCAGCCCCATGGGGTTCTTCTCTACGAAGGTTTGCATGGCCGTGCGTGTCTGGGAAATGCTACATATCATATCTTACTTTTGGGTATTTGTAATGCATATCCACATAATAAATGCTGTTGCACTGAGAAGTCCTGGAATAAAGAAAACCTTAACTTAGTTTAAGCCAAGCCTCAATCTTATTTTATGATTATATCAGGTAGGATACAGGTGCAGGTGACAGAAGCTCTGACTCAAAATTGGTATAAACAATAAGAATGGTGATACTTCACAAAACACATTCAGTGAGGTGGGACAGGCTTTGGAGATGTTTCCTAATGTTTTTCTACTCTGGCATCCTCATGGTCAGCTTTCTCTTCAGGTGGATTGTGAGAAGGCAGTGCCAGGCTTCACATCCGGACCTGATACATGGAAGAGACTATTTTTTCATGAGTAGAAATTTTCCCACAGGCTTCTGGTATGTGTTCTGGTAGCTCTGACATTTGGTCAAACATTATTCTTGCTGTTTCTGTGAGGTTGTTTCCGGGTGAGATTCATATCTGAATTGGTAGACTGAATAAAGCAGATCACCCTCTCCACTGGGGGTGAGCTCGTCCAATCCACTGAAAATCTGAAGAGAACAAAAAGGCTAAGAACAAACTTCTCCTGGCTGACTGCATGAGCTGGAACATTGGTCTTTTCTGGCCTTCAAACTTGAACTAGGATTACACATTGGCTCCCCTGTGTTTCCAGCTTGCTGACTGAAGCTCTCGGGCTTCAACCTCCAATTCTTTATTAATAAATCTAGATGGATGGATAGATAGATAGATAGATAGATAGATAGATAGATAGATAGATAGATAATCGATCTCCTATTGGTACTGTTTCTTTGGAGAATCCTGACTAATACATACCTATTAATATCCCTCAGAAGTTCAGTTCCTCTGTACACTTTGAAAAACGCGAGAAAGCTTTCCTGGATAAAATTCAAATTGTCTCATATAACATTCAAAGCCCATTATGGTTTGGTTCCACCCTAGTTTTCTAGTCTCGTGTACTATTCTCCTCTTCTAGCAAACAAAATGCCCTTTCAGACCCTTGTGCTTTTGCATGTGCTAGTCCCTCTGCTGGTTGCCCCTTTCTCATCTATCAAACACCTACTTAGCTTTCCAGGATGGTTCAAACATCACATCCCTATGAATCCTTCAATTAACATCAACCTCCTTCCTCACAATCCACCCTCAATCTGGTTAAGAGCAATCAGACTGGGTCCTGGCTCTGCCAATTACTAGCTGTGGAAACTTGGGCATGTTACTTAACCTCTTTTCTTTTTGGAAAATGGGGACCTACAAATACCTACCTCACAGGGTTGTTATGAGAATTAAATAAGCTAATACCTGCAAGAGCTTTGAATAGTGCCTGGCCCCATGGTAAGAGTTCAATAAATGTTAGGGATTGTTCTGGAATCCCACCACACTTTGTGTATCCCTCAGTAAAAGTGCACTCCACACAGTAATGAGTTATTTGCTTACACATCTGTCTCTCCCACTAAACCATCAGTTCTTCAAAGACAGGAGCTCTGTTTTTCCTCTTTAAGATTTAGCACAATATGTGGTATCTGACTAGTACTCAACAACTGTTTGGTGAATAAATGGCTGAACGATCTTCACACCTGAATTCCAACAAAGTGAAGTGAGTTGCACAACAACACATAAACGGGAAGTGCCAGAATTTGGAATCTGGGTCTCCCACTTCTGAAATCAAGAGCTCTGCATGACACCATAAGATTACTTCCCACCATGTAATAGCATTCCTGTTATTCAATTCAACAAAACTTTATTGAACACCTAGTATGTGCCCGACACTTTCTGAGGATCCGAGGTGAAGAAAATACAATTCCTGCCCTCAAGACATCAGATACCCTTCCCCTGGACCAAAGCCCCGAGGATGGCCTTCCTGCTCCAGGTTTCTGTCCCTCAGGGCACCATCAGAATGACTTCTTGGGCTTACCTACTCCAAAAGTCATGGCCTCCTGGGAATAATGTGCATACTTCTGCCCTGTCACTGTAGTAACCCATTCATAATTCAATTTCATTTATCCACACTGGCTCATATATGGACACTAGACAACTTGACCCTTCTCACTGTGGGGACAAGATTTCTCATCACACCACAAACCACACGAAGGACTTGTTTCCACCTCCACACTCTCCACACCTTAGCCCATTTGGTCTCTCCCAAACTTCCTTTGCTTCTCAACCTGTAACTTGCACAGCCTACTTCATTAGCTTGGAGTACGAACACAGTCACTACTTTTTTTTTCAATTAACCCCCAGAAGGTCCTATATGTTCTTATTAGGGTAATATTCCCCTCTACCTTCCCTTAAAATTTGTACAAGAATTCCAAGGGCTGTGTAAGTACAAGTGAAACAAATAGAAAATATAATCTGTTCACTATTGCCATTCCTTTTTGCTTACACAATTGAAGAATTGCCCTAGACCATTTTAAAATATTTGTCTGCCCTATATTGCAGGTTATAATTCCTATAATCACACTTACCTGCTGAGCCATGTCTCCAGAGCTTGATTTTAATGGCTTCCAGAGCTATCATCATGTCCTCTCTTCAGCCCAAGTCACAGAATCAGACTCCCCTTTCTCTCACAGTAAGTCCCCTGTTGGAGACCTTAGAATGATTTTCTGTCAGTCAGTCAAAGGCCGTGGCCACCCCAGGTCACCTCCATCAGATTCCCCTCAGTTCCAAACTCTACAAAAGGAGGTTATGCTCCTGTCCTTTCCCACCTGAAGAATCTTGGGCCTTGAATGTGAATTGACCTAACTTTTTAGAGTGCTGCAAACCAAGGGGAGAAGCAGCTATCATTAAGCCACAAAAGAAAACAAGTCCCTGATACACATTTCTCCCAGGCCAATAGGTGTCTGATTATATTTGCTTAACTAAAAGATACCCTTCGAGTGACTCTTCATGAATCAAGGTGACCAGCTGTGTCCATTTCTCAGAGACATGCTGGCAGCTTCCCACTCTAAGTTGTTTTTTTAGATTGTTCCCTACTTAATAATATATTACACAGCCATCTCATGTCTCATTCTTCAAGATCCTAAGAAAGTCTAAAACAATGTCACTCTTCTAAAATTCCTATCATGTTTACATATAGCCCATATCTTGATTTATTCATTTATTGAGCACTAACTATGTACCAGGCCCAGGCATTAGGGATACAAAATTAAGTGGGCCACAGTATCTACCTCCAGAACCTACCAAGTAATTGGATTTTCTATTAGCCTGTGTTGGTCAGTTTGATAGTTGCCAAAGCCCTTCACCCACAGATGTAATGTCAGAAGTCCTGCTCACTCTACTACAATTAATCTGGTGGATGATGGATAAAGTTGCAGCTTCTATCAAATTGCAGCCCAGCTTCTGCCTTCCCTTGATCATTTCCTCTTTCTGCCCCCAGCCTGTCAGCACCTGCTCCATTTGAAAGGACTGTGAAAAAGGATCTCCTACCATCCTATTTGTGAGACCTACACACTCAGGACTGAGTTGGATTTCTGAACAGGATATAACCTGTGTATTCATCAAAAACCTAATTCAACTCCACAAATGTTTATATAGCAATTGCCATATGGCCTGGTAAGTAGTCAGATTCAATCAACATTTGGACCTTCCCTGTTTTTGTTGAGTTTAACAATAATCCTAATATATAGAGAGTAGTTTCGTAAATATAAATTCCTCTTTGAGTGAAGAGGAAATAAAAGAAAAAAAAATATTCTGGGAGTAAGTGAGTAGCTACTTACAAAAAGAGAAGCTGTTAAAGTGAGTGAGATGCTAGACATTGATAAAAAATTTCCCCAGGATCTGGGGCCGAGGTGGAAGTAACCTTACAAGTTTCCCAGTGGGTGTAGAATCCAGGAGAAAGATCCTAGTAACTGCAGAAGAGTGAGAATCGATGTCCAGCCAGAAAGGACTAGTTTCACCAAGAGCTGGCACTGAGCAAATGCACTGGCCAGACTGAGCGTGAGTGGAATGCATATAGCCAGGCCAAGCTGGTCTCTGAGACATTGGAGTGTTCCTGTAAATTGCCTGCCTACATTTTACATATGCTCTGAAATTTCTCACAGAGGAGTCAAATTTAGCTCTGGAAGGGTCATATGCTCCAGATGATTAACCACAAAACAAGTTTAAGGGAGAAAGAGAAATAAGGAGTCAAGTCTTAAGTCTTAGGTCACAAGCAAGAGAAGGAAAAGGCCTCAGTTCCTTGGGTGCTGAAGTGACTAACAGTAAAAGGAGTAGCCTCCCATCTGAGGTTGTCCCAGGTAATGTTATCATCCAGGAACTGGCCGAGAGCTAAGATAAGAATTGTCTGAGTCCTGGAGGGACCACAAGGTCTCTGATAAGGCAATAGCACTGTACACTTTGGTCCTGGCTGCAGCCTGGCTCTCTTGGTGGTGGGTTCCACAGATGTAATCGTGGTCCTGAATTAGCTGGCACTGGTAAGCTAAGAGTGAGGCCTTGCCTGTGAGAGCTTCCGGGCAATGCACAGTTCTGAAAGCTTAGCTTATTGTCAAGTTGATCTGACAAAGAACCCCTGGAGCAAGGATTGTCCAGACTTGTTGATTCAGGGTTATGCCTCAAGCTACCATGGAGTCTTGACAATAGGAAGTAGTAATTTTTGCCCAAAGACATCATCTAGGGTAGGGGATAGGCCAGCTTTCTAAGGCATTCAGAGAATTAAAAGAAAAGTTTCTTGGAAGGGTAGGGTGATCGATGGATGGTTTTAAGGGTAAGAGATCAGAGTATTAGGAGAAGGAGAAAGGTTAAGAAATAATCATTATTGAATATCTACTATGCACAACTGTTTTGTACACATTATCTCTCTTAATCCTGAAAAACAAAAGGCTGTAAAGAAAACCTGATCTCTCTGCATTTGACAAATAAGGGAACAGAGGGAGAGAGAGAGAGAGAGAGAGAGAGAGAGAGAGAGAGCGCGCGCTGCCCACAGATGTTAGTAAGTGGTCAGGTCAGGATGCAAAGCCAGCAATCTTTTTGGGCAGAGCTTGTGATTTTCTCAATTAGACTGAAACTCTAATTCAACAATAACAAAAAATATTAAATGCCTACTATTTAATAAGGTCTAGAGCTGGGGCCTGTGGTCACATACCAATATGAACAACACAGTTCCTGCCTCTTTGGCTAATGGGAGACACAAGACCTATATTTATAATGGCTGGAAACTGATAGCATTTAAAACAATTAAAATGAACAGGTTCTCATTCTCATCTTGCATCCTCCTCCCCTCAGTCACTATCACTAGGCCGGACTGGACTGGTCTTCTTGCTCGTCCATACAAGTCTAGCTCGTTCCTGCCTCGGAGTCTCTGTATTTGCCCTTCCCTCTGCTTGTTCTGACCTTCTCCAGCTCCGTGTCACTTTCTCAGAATTCTTTCCCAATCTCCCTTGTCCCCTATGCTCTCTTGGCCCCCTCGCGCCTTTCCCCATTCCTGGCTTTATTTTTTTCCTAACACTTAAGCGCGCAGGCTTTGAAGTCCTATTGTCAGGGTTCCACCACTGGCTTCACCATTTTTTTAGCTGTGTGATTTTGAGCAAATGAGTAACTCCCTGAGCTGCAGTGTCCCATCTGTCAA
The DNA here is from genome assembly GCF_000325575.1 of Pteropus alecto. NCBI lineage: Eukaryota > Metazoa > Chordata > Mammalia > Chiroptera > Pteropodidae > Pteropus > Pteropus alecto. The sequence goes on along the minus strand of NW_006494611.1, from coordinate 15,326,096 downwards.
CAGACAATTGTTGTATGTAGCACAGAAGGTTTTCGGAGGACAAAAGAGAATAATGAAAATACTTCCAGCAGTGACTAGCACATAGAAAATGCTTCATACGTGATAGCTACTGTTGTTATTATTTATTTGTTTGTTAATTGTGTTTCTTCCCCAATAAAATGGAAGCTCCATGAAGTCAAGGACTCGGTCTGTTTACCATGACATCTTCAGGCCCACAATAAATATTTATTGAATGAATAGCTAACTTTCTATGTACCAGGCATGGTTTATCCAACTTAAGCTTCACAATAACTTCATGAGGCAATAACCATTATCATCCTCATTTTACAGGATAAGATTTGGGAAGGTTAAGTACATTTCCTGAGACCATATAGGCAAAACACAGAGAGCCAGGATTCAGACCAAGTAGCTGCACTGTGCTGTGTCACTGACTCACAAACCAGGGAGGCCACAAAAATGCAGTGAGAAAGAGAGAGAAGCAAAGGGCGGTGGTCACGCAAAGAAGAGAATTTAGGTATCCAGGAAAGGCTGGGTGGAAGAGGGGGTTTCTGAATGGCTCTCTGAAGGGTGGACAGCATTTATAGGTAAAGATTGAAGAGAAAGCATTTCTACAAGACAGAGAATGAAAGAGGTAGAGCACAGGCCTGAAAACAAGAAAGCTCTGAGTATGTTTAAGAAATAGCAAGTTGTTTAACTAGGACATGAATGCCCCAGGGTGTGACATATTGAGTCACTGCTGGCCTGTAGTCTCTGCTGGAGTTAATGCGTATTTGTAAAGGGGTGGCTGGTGAGGTGGAATTATGCAATGCCAGCCCCTTCTGTGTCCAGAGGTGGAGACAGCAAGTCACCTTGAAGCAGACTTTTATATTTATGAGAAAAAATCACTTGAGCAACATTTTGTCTGGGAAAGAAAGAAACAGGGAGTTTTTTCTGTGTTCTAGCCAAGGCTGCCCGCTTCCCTCCACTTTATATGTAGAACCCTGAGGCAGTGGGGCCAGCAGAGGATGAGAAGCAATTTGCAAAGGAGGCCTGCTGGGCGGGAAGGAGCCACAGCCGCACCCCTCTTCCCAGAGGAACATGTAGAAGTAAGTAGCCCTGACTATGGCCCCCTTAGCAGGAAAGAACATCAAAAGCCCCAGGAAGCAATTGCAACAAGAAAAAGGGAGCATTGGGCTCGCGTCCTGGGTTTAATACAAGGTTAAGGCAGTTGGCATATCACAGGGTGAGGACACAGGACACAGGGTCCCTTGGACTCCAGCCACCCTGACCAGTACCATGCTTTGGAAGCATCTGCTGAGCACATGAGAGAACTGAAAACTATGACCTTGAGTCTGAGAGTGCTGCCTCGCTGTGATCACTCAGAGTTCCCTGCATCGTTGGACAAATGTCCATGGACAGTGAGAGATGGACTGCAATAATCAAAATTGTGACACTATTATAATGACAGAGCATTCCAGTTCTGTCTTGGCCTAGATTTGGAAATGGTATTGACAGCTACTTGCGATTTTTGGCTAATTGTGAAGGAGATACACTTCAAAAGAGGATATCTAACTTTCTAATGCTAAAAGCAGAGGAGCTAGAGCAACTAACTGTAAAAAAGAGATCGAGATGTGATATTTGTATCCCAACCTAATGATGTGGTTATGGTTTTCCAGAAATGAGAATGACATCTCCCAGCAACATCTGGCAGCAATAAGGCAGGTGACTGATAAGTTGCAATATGACAGGAACAGGGAGGAGCCTGAGAGGAAGGGGCCTTGACCACAAAGGGTGCATCAGGTGGGATCTCAGGATGAAGAGCAGTGTCGGGACAGCAGGACGGGGCATGAAAGCCGATGCAATGGAAGATACGCTTTGTCTATGACCGGGACCTGCTCTGGCCATTGGCTAGTCCCCATTTTCCATTTAAAAGATTATAGAGATATTTCAAATGAAACTGCCACATAGGAATTTAATTTTAATATAAGGCAGACTCTTCGAACACAGATTATCTAGAAAGGTTGTGAAATTGCTTTCCATGAAGACAAAATAATAATTATAATAAGACTGATTCTCACTGGTCATCAGGAAAGGTTTGAGTAGAGTAGTGGTTGTCAAACAGTTTTAGTCACAGGAATCTTTATTAGAATAAAATCCTACACAGAATCTCAATATTTAAACTAGAGAAAGATGAGCAGCTTGGAGGGAATCAGCGGCCAGATCCACCGAGCCATTTGCTCATGACCATGTGAGTATTCCCATGAGAGTTAGCTGATGCCCAGCGTTTCAAGTCTCAGCCATTTCTTGGCATTGGTTCCCAGCCTGCGTAACACCCTTCAGTGATGGGCAAACTGAAGTGGTGCCACTCCACACATTAACACCTCCTGCAGCCAGGCTCAACTTGAACTACTCTCAAAGCATCTTCATAGCGGAGAGCCTCTTCAGAGTCCCGTTGTGCCACGTGCCATAGATGCCACCCCAAGGGTGGCTATGGAGAGCCAGACTCTGACCATGGAATTATCAGAGATGAAGGGGATGGACTCCAGCTTAGACCCCAGTGACAAGGCCAAGATGAAGATCCAGTAACCCCATACTCACTGTGACCTGTTCACCACTGAATCTCTCAAGCCTGGCACAGTGTTTGGCACTTGTATGTGCTCAGCAGATGCTTGCTGAATGAATAGAAGAATTACTGAGTCATGAGACTAGGATTGTTCTGGCTCTGTCATTAATTAATGTGTGACTTAGGATAAGACATGTCTCTTCTTTGAATGTCAATTGCCCAGTTAAAAAAATTACATAGTGAAATTATATAAGTTGTTCTCCTATAACTTCTCAAAAAATGAAATGTTGTTCACAAAAAAAATGAACACTTTAACTTCCTAGGAAGCTATTTGTTTTTGTTATTTGGGCATAAATTTGGATTCTGCATAAATTTAATTTGAAAAAAGGAGTGAAAGAGCTTATTTTTAAATGGTTGCAAACTATTGAACCAGATGACCTACAGGATTTCATCAAGTGATAATATTTTTTGAAATTTTATTTCCTGACTTATTCACAGCCTATTTCAAAGGGATGATGACGTCAAACTGGAAAAAAGAAAATCAATTTCCACTTAGTTCCACCTCCAGGTAAAATTGTGAAAGACGCTAAGGTCATTCCCCATGTCCTTTGCAATTCCCTCATCTGACACCTCCCACCCTCAGACACACTATTGTATAGGGCCAGTAAACAGCTGGAGCCCAATTCTGGCACACACCTCCACACCAAATCTGTTTTTCATCATATCCCCCTCAGGATCTATTATGTCAACTAATCCAATGGATTAGTAGAGCCATGCTAATGCTCTAGGAGCATAGGGTTGAAAGGGCCCCTGCAATCACCTGCTAAATCAGTTGGTAGCCAACGCCCAGAGCAGTGATTTGCCCAAGGCCATAACCTAAATCCAGGTGCCCTAGTTCTCAGGCCAGCGTTCATTCCACTGACCAGTAGTTTACACCCCTGACTGTAAATAAAAATCTCTTGGAGGACTTTGTACAGTAGTATACTTGGGCTCCACACCCAGAGATTAAGGTTTAATTTGTCTGGAGTCAGGTCCAGGAATCACTAATCTTTTTAAAGATTTTTATCAAAGCATAACATATATACCAAAAAGTGAATAAGCTATAAATGTGCATGTTAATGAATTTTCACAAACGAACCCAGACCAAGAAACAGAAGGTCTCTAGCACCTAAAACTCTCACCAAAGATAATCACTACTCTGATTTCCAGCACATAGATTACTTTATGTAAGTGAAATACATAAAATGTTCTTTTTTATGTCCAATATGGTTATAGTTTATTCATTCTCACTGCAGTCCAGTATTTTGTTGTGTGAATGTACCACAGTTTATGCTCCATTGTGATATTGATGCATCTATCACATCAACACGTCACATCTGGGTAGTTTCTAGTTTGGGGATATTATAAATACTGTACATTCTAACACATAGCTTTTGGTGAACATATATATGCATTTTGTTTCAGTGTATACTTAAGAAGGGAATTGTTGTGTCATTGAGTATGCTTATGTTCAGCTTTAGTAGATACTGTGAAACAATTGTCTAAAGGAATCATATCAATTTATACTACCTGAACTGTATGAGAGTTTCAATTGTTCCATATCTTCACCCACACTTGGCATCATCAATTTTGTTGTGTAGTTATTCTAGTGAGTGCGTGAGAGTATTATATTGTTTTAAGTTCCCCTAATGATTCTAATGGACAGAAAAAGATGAGAAGCTCTGCTTTATTTCTACATTAATGACAACTTGGGGCTTATGAAGATAGTGTTCTTGCTTTTATTACAACTCGATGCTTCTATGGTATTCTCAAGCCAACCTAAAGTGTTAGGCCACTAAAATAAATTTAAAAAAAAAAAAGTTTCCTAATTTCTACAAAAATTAAACCAATAGATAAAATTTTACTGAATTTTAAGTTCTCCAGTAAATTTTTCTTATATTTTTGGCATCCACTGCTGCTTTTCACTAGTAATGCTAGCAGTCAATAAAATAAACAAATAGAAAATGAAACAATAACCTCTTCCAATCTTCACATGGGATTCTAGAAGATGTAATTTACTTCTGTAAGTTTTTTTTTGGTAACCATGAACATTTCCCGCTAAATACAGAAGTTTCTCTGTGCTAAAGAAGCCCTTAGTGTACTTTATCTTTCTCTTTGGGACTCCATATTACTCACAGCTAGGAAAAGGCAGCCCTATGTACCATGTGACCCTCTCCCAACTACAATTAATTGGATCGAGAGTAAACATCTGACTCAAGTTGGCCAGTCAGATCTCTCTTTATCAAGTAAGAAATTAGGCTTAGAGGCTGGGTCATTTATTTGGAGTTATACAGTTATGTGAAATTGGAACCAAAACTGGCACCAAGTTACTTGAAAGCCACATAAAATCTGATATGACATTAGCATGAGCAGAGCTGAGGACTATATACCTACCAGAGAGCTTGAGAGGGAAATTAAATATGGATTGTACAAAATAATTTCAATCTCAAAAATCCAAATTATTTTAGTTCTCTGTTACCATGGCAGGTCTAAGGGAGATGGATGTCAACCACTTCTTGTCATTAAATCAGAAGGGCATGGAGTCTGAAAGAGAGGACTAGACTCAGAAAGAAACATCTTAATGTTAAGAAGAGTAATCCTGAAGAGGTCCTCTTGAACAAGTATGATAAATGGAAATCAATGGTTCACATGCCACTGACACTAATTTAACATGCATTAAATATCAGTGACTTTGGTATTTAATATAATTAAATTTCATATATCATGATTTTGTCATTTGTGCTATCTTTATGGTATACTTTAATGAATGTAAGTTTTCATCAGCTCATCTATAATTATTGTCTATTTAGTATCATTTTCCTCATACAGTTCTAAATTCTTCAAATATGAATTCTCCAATCATGTCACTATTTGGTACTAGACCTCCAAAGTTAGAGATAAACTCCTGAATTAACATAAAAGTTATGACCAAATCAGCAATTGTCCATTTAACGGCTTATTGGTTTATTTTTGATAAGTGTCTGTGTCAGTCAGGATAGGCTAGGTTTTGCTATGATAACAAAACTCCAAAATATGAATGGCTTAAACAACAAAGATGTATTTGACACCACATTTGACGTAGGTTGGAGAGGAGCTCAATTCATCACAGCAACCCCAGGACTAGTTTGGCAAGCAGAGGCTCCATCTCAATGTGTATTTCCACAAGACTGCAACACAGGGAGGAGAACGAGGAGAATCATACATTGACTTAAATAGCTTCCACTCACATTTCTTTGACTCAAGCATGTTATTTGGCCAAGCCTATGAAAAGAAATGGAGAAGTGTATGTTCATTATGTGTCTGGAAGAACTAGAATACGTGTGACTAGTCTTAACAACTAACACAGGGTATGCAATTACAATGTTATACTGTATGCTTATAATACAGCTAGCTTTTCTGCTGGTAAAGTTGCTTCTCATTTGTGTGATGGAATTAAGTAAGTCAATAATTCATGGTGTTCCACAGATGCACCGGGACCTGAGTTCATTTGAAAACTGCTGGCTTAACCCATGATGGGAATTCCAATTAGAAAGAAAGTTATTGGGGGCTGGCTGAAACCCACACATATCACACAACACAGGTCACCTTGTTCACCACAGCCTAGGCCAGTCCACTTTCCAGACCATGGTGTAAATGGAATATTGTAAATCTGGGCACTAGTTTGGGTTTTGGTGAGGTTGGTACTAAAGAAATGAAGCGAAATAATGGACTGCTCTAAGGGAAAAGTATCCAGCCTGGTGTTTCAAGTCCTGTTGAGCTACAGTACCGAATGCCACCACACCTGGGATAGGAGGGTGTGAACACCAGTGTATGTCATGAGCCAGCTGTAAGTCTCAAAAAGTCACCTTTCTTTTCTGAGCTGTAAAAAGAAGAGATTGGAAAAGAACGAGTTTCAAATATAAAACCCTTTATAGAGATAAATCATATTCAGAATCCCAATGTATAAAATTGATACCAAGTGATGCCGAAATGGGAGTGAAGGACCAGCCCCACATCTCCTTATACCTCACAGCAAATAGCAGCCCCTGAAAATGACTTCTTTATAGCTCCAGGGGACATGACTTTAAAACATCAGGATCCTATAACCTCTAATCCTTTCCTGTGATTCTGTTATTCTTGCTTTAAAGCCAGTACTTCCTGGTTCCATATCTAAAGAAACAGCCTGCACTTAATCCTTCTTCCCTGGCGCAGTGCCTGGCCCAGCCTGGCCCTGGTCCCTTTACTCTTCCATGCACCAAACAGCCCTCCCTCACCTACTTCTTATGCCCTGAAAACCGTTATTGCAATCCCAAAGCTCAGTTCCCAAAATTGCCAGCAACGCTGACATCTTTCATCTCTACATGCAAGAGAGCAAGTCACGCCTGTGATTTAGAAATCTCACAAGTCAAGGGCCTTCTGTTTCTGTGCCCAGGCTCCATGTCCTCTTCTCTCCTCATCAAGTGAAGTTTTTCGTCATCCAAGTGTCATACGGTTGGCAAATTGCAATGGAAGGAGCCTCTCATCTCATCTGAGAAACCCTTGGTAATTTTCCAGGTACTTAATGAGGACTCTGGGAGACACTGGGAATGCCTCTGGAATGCTAAACAAAGTGGCTTTTATTCTGGTTGCCTTGCTGCTGCTGCTGTTTCCGCTCAATGAAGAGGCTGATTGTGCTGTTGATGGGTGTGTCTGGAACATCACTTTGCCACCACGGCCCCAGGCCTGCCTTTGGCCTGTGGACTTGGTCTCATGTCAGGATGTTTCTGTCAGAAGAAGGATAACACCTTTATTTTTAGACTCTCGTAACGACCTGGAATACCCTTCCCAGTCATTAGCATTTAAAATGCTGTACTATTTGCCAAAAAGCCCTGTCTTTATCTAGGTTATTTGCTTTGTCTTTGTCTGAGCCATTCTCTAGTTGCTTTCTACTCAAAGAATGGTCTAGACCCAGAGGCATCAACTGGGACTTGGTAGAAATGTGGAACCTCGGGCCCTACCCCAGACCAACTGGATCAGAACCTGCATTTTAACAAGATCCTCATGTTATTAATCTAGAAAACTGTAAAAGTTTGAGTGACTTGGTCAATGGTGAGAGCTATTTGGGAAAAAGTACATTGTCACAGAGAGCACTGGGCCAGAAGTCAGAAGACCTGGCTTCCAGCTCTGACTTGGCCACTAATACACTGTGTGACCTTGGCCAAGTCACTTAACCACTCTGGAATCTTGGATGAGCTGGTATCCTCCTCTGAGGACAGAAAACAGAAAGGTAAGCTCTCTCCCATATGCTGACGAATTGGTTTTATTGCCAAACACTTAATGGAAAATTGTCCCCAAGATCTAATTACTACAAAAGCTACCATAGTCATTTTGTTTTGTTAACTGTCCCTCAGCATTTAATTGTTTTATTGCATGCAAGTCTCTTTATGGCAACTCACTTCATTTGGTTACCTGGGGATACTTCTTTGCAGTTGAGTTCTCTCAGCTTCCAAAATATGAATAATCATCTGTCCTGCCTATCATACAAGGCTGTCATGAGGATTTGCCGAGAAAACATCTTGAAAGTCTGAGGTACTGTCAAACACACTGCGAACTGACAAAGCCTTTTGGGAAAGGCCATTTGGTAATATAAAAATTTAAGACCTTTAAAATATACACATCCCTCCTAGCACATTGTCTGCTAGGCAGAGACCCTGAGGAGAAAATCATGGATACGTGAAAAGGCTGTTAAACACCACAGCATTGTTAGTAATAGTGAAAAAAATTATAAACAACCCAAATGCCCCAGCAACAAGGAACTGGTTAAATAATAATCAGTAATAATAAATAGTAAGTGGTGGTACCCCCATAACAGAATGCTATAAGCCATGGAAACAATGCTGAAAATAAGTATTGAAAGATATGAAAAGCTGTTGGTGATTTCTCACTGATTAATAAAAATATACTGAAAACTATAGTATGGAGTATGATTACATTCCAGTTTGAAAATAAAGTGTATAAATATGCTTAGGAAAAAGACTGAAAGCATACACATTGTGAATACTGGTACGTTCTGATTATAAGTAGTTTTATATTCCTCATTTTGCTTATCTGTATTTTCCATAGTGCAGGGGCATTGTAATTTTAAAAAGGAAAAAGTATTTTTTAAGAAAGGCAAAGCATTCCTTATGAACTTGAAGCACTGTTTGTTATCATCATTGTACTCATCAGTGGAGAAATCCCCCTCTGGCTAGCGGAGAGAGGACCCAAAGGACAGTGTCCCACATTGGCCACAATGCTGTCCTCACAATCACCATGAGTAGTGGGTGTGAGCAGACTTTAAATGATACCCGTGCAGCATCTACAGAGGGTGAAGTGAGCTACCTCATGCATTTAGGGACTCAGAGGAGAAACTACAGAGGAAATAATAAATTCTTCCTGGAGGACAGAAACAAAACTCACAGCCCTGTAAACAGGAAGGCAGCAGAGGGAGGTGGCGTGCCTCCTGCCAAGCCATGAAATTCAAAGCACTACTCCAAAGTCAAGCAGAGAGGGAGGGCATGCAGACAGTATTTCTCCTGTCTCCTTGGGCTAAAAGCAGTGAGGCCAATTCACCTGCCAAATGGTCCTTCTAAAACTAAAAGGCAGGTAATTTGTTTTCAAGAAGGAAAAGAAATTTGATTCTATGATTTTTCCCTCCAAGTTCGTTGAAAGGTAGGTTTGTCTCCTTCATTTATAATACCTCCATCTATATGGAAGCAACCTAGGTGTCCATCAATAGATGAATGAATAAAGATGTGATATATATGTATAAATATATACACATATGTATACATAAATATATGCATATATGTGCACAATGAAATATTATGCAGCAATAAAAAATAAAATCTTGCCGTTTGCAATAACACAAATGGATCTTGGATGTTATGCTAAGTGAAGGAAGTCAGGCAGAGAAAGACAAATACCATATGGTTTCACTTATATGTAGAATCTAAAAAAAAAAACAACAAAACAAATGAAAAACAAAACAAAACAAAAACGGACTCATAAAGACAGAGACCAAAGGGATGGTTACCAGAAGGGAGGGGGTGGGGGATGGCTGAAAAGCAGAAGGGGAATATAGTCAATAATATTGTGATAAATTTGCACGGTGATAGATGATTACTAGAATTAGTGGGTGATCGCATTGTCAAGGCATAAAAATGTTAAATCACTATATTGTACACCTGAAATTAATATAACCAGTATAAGATTATATACCAACTATACTTAAATTAAAACAATTTTTGTTTAGTTTTTAAATATAAAAATAAATAAAAAATAAAACACTCCATTGGAAACAGAAGACGACTAACAGTGAAGGGAAGTCTGCTTTGTCTTTTCTATTATAAATAACGATGGTGGTGGCAGCGGTTGTAGTAAGTGGTAGTAATGGTAGGGATAGTGGAGATAGTAGTGATGGTAGTAGTAGTGATAGTATTGGAAGTAGCAGTAATAATAATATGCAACAGGTATTTCGCCTATCTGATTTTATTTAAATCTTCATAACAACTCTTTGAGGTTGGTAGTATTATGAAGAAAGAAATCAGGGCTCAGAGAAACATAGAGTACTGGCCCAGAGTAATTGATCCAAAATTAGTAAAGATTGAAAGCTGGATTCCAACTAGGTTTGTGAACTCCAAAAAACTCTTCCTTCTACTATACCACATTAGAAAAATAAGATTCTACCGGTTCCAGTTATATTTATCAAAAACCTGACGATTATAGGCTAATTCATACTTTGTTTTGTACCCATACATGGCCTGAATTATCTACAAGAGTCCAATTACATTCAATAAACCAGGATGCTTTTTTTTTTTAGTTCAATCTCTTCTTACGTCAATAGTTAATGAGACTCTTAAAATATTTTCTCCCTACTTCACTGAAGAACTACTTCACTTTCCAGGAGATATTATTCTTCCGCCTGGATAATGTATCAGCCAACATTCCCTGATTTGGCAATCACCAAGTGGGAGGTTTTCCCTGGTCTCTCTCCTGCTAGATTATTATTTGTTGATGAGCAGAGTTTGATATAAGACTAATCCACTCTAATTCTAACCAAGACTGTTAGAAAAAGATGAAAATAAATTTTGTTTTTCAGCTTTTATAGAGTGATTTGATGTCTTATTTTTCCCAGTAATGAAACCGTGAGCTAAAGAACATTATATAGCAGACATGTTTCTGCAGTGGCTTAGGTATCATGAACCTATCTGCCTATTCAGAGAACTTCCACCTCTGCTGAGCCAGAAACATGGGGATTATCTAGGGATCAGGAGAGAGATGTCCCCCAAAGGCTAAAGCTATTTTAGAGAAGCTCCCAGATACTCATTTATTTGTTTTATTCATGCATCAAGTCCCTTTTGTGTTCTAGGCATGGTTCTTGGCACTGGTGAATCAAAAGGAAGCATGTTAGACAGAGTCCCTGCACGTACAGAGCTTAGGAAAAAGCAGGCAACGCATCAGGAATGCTCTCAGATGCAAGTAGCAGAAAACGCAGCAAACAGTACCTTTTTAAAAAGTAGAATTATTTTTTTCTATAACAAAAAGTCTGTGGGTAGACAGTCTCCAGCTGTTCAACAATGGCATCAAAGTCCCCGTGTGTTTCTCTTTCCACTCCAGATCTTCAGCATTATAGCTTTTCAATTTCATGTACCACGTGTCTCAAGACAGCAGCCACAGCTTTAGATCTTTTATCTATGTTTAAGACAAAAAGAGAAGGTAGAGTGGCGCCAGCCATATCTGATTATTTTATTTGAAATGCAAAGTCTTTCCAAGAAGTCCCTCAGCTGACTTTTGCTTAGATTGCATTGGCCAAAATAGCTACATAACCAGCCCTCACTGGAAGGGATGCTAGAAGTGTAAGTATCTGGTGAATGAAATTACAGTGAATGACTTTGACTAATCACAATTCAATCACTAATCAGACGAGCTAGACAAAATCGTGGTATGTGGGGAGAGGGGAGAAATGGCAGGCAGCTGACTAAAACTGTCTGTCACAATGAGTAAGATTCCAACAGGCGTGAGGAGACCCTGTCAGAGTTCAAGTCTAATGCTCTAAACACTTGACCATCCCAGCTGCATATCAGGCTGAAAACGTACTTTGGAATCTCAGGCATGCCTTGCTCAGGGGGAGCATAATGCCAGAAGCCGGAGGCAGCAAGAGCTGCTCTGGAATCATTAGTTGACAATGTTTTATGTTAGTGTTCTTGTGTGAACAACTGTTGACATGTATCCTGGGCTTATAACCTGTCTGATCACCTGGAATCTAGAGGTCTCTTTGCTCCCTGCTACCACTGCTAATTCTTTGGAATTAGATACTTTTCTTTGGACTGTGGATCTCTAAGAAATGCACTTTCCATACTTAGGTCCTTGCTCAATGAAAAAAAATAAATACAGCTAAATGCCCAGCAAATGAGAGAATGGTTAAAGAAAATATGCTATATCTTTACAACGAAGTACCATTTGGTAGAGAGAATGATGCAATTCTATATGTGCTGATATGGAAAGCTCTCCAAGGTGTTTCATTAAATGAAAAAAGTAGATTGCCAAGAAAACACATAGACCATGATATTGTGTATGTCTCGGATAATCTCTGTGGTGCTTGTAAAACATGTCCAGGACATGGTTCCATAGTGAAGCGATTAGCACGTCTGCTTTACACCCAGAAGGTCCTGGGTTCGCACCCCAGTGGACCACGGTCCATTGTCTATGGCCATGCCACTCTGAACAAGCTAGATGTCTGATCTTGGAAGCTAAGCAGGGTCGGGCCTGATTGGATGGGAGATCACCTTAGAAGACCAGGTGCTATAGGCGTAAATAATAATAAAAATTAAAAAAAGAAAAAAAGGCATGTCCATAAACTCTATGCCATAAACCCTTCAACCCCTGGAGTGTGGGATGAATTTAGTGGCTCACTTCTAAAGAACAGAATGAAGCAGAAGTAGTGGTATGGACTTCAGAGACGATGTCCTAAAAGGTATTGTGGCTTCCTCCTTGCTGACTCTTTCTTACTCTGGGAAAAGTTAGTTGCCATGTCATAAGGACACATAAGTAGACTATGGAAATATCCATGTGACAAGAAACTGAAGTCTCCTGCCAACAGCCATATGAGTGAGCTATCTTAGAAGAAGTTTCTACACATCCAGTCAAGCCTTCAGATGATTGCAACCTCTGCCAACATCCAACCATACGGGAGACTCTGAATTAAAACCATCCAACTGAGCTGTTTCTGAATTCTTGACCCAGAGAAGTTGCGAGATAATAAAATTTTGCTGTTGTCAGCCACTAAGTTTTAGTGTAATTTGTAATGCAATAATAAATAACTAATATGACCTGTTTATTTTCATATGTAATTATAAGACTCAAGCTCTTACTTTGTTTAGTCACCATTTTTAAAGTACCAATATTTACTCCTCACAACAACCTGGTAGAGACTAATATTATCCTTATTCGACAGAAGAAACTAAGGCACTGAGAAGCAGAGTAATTTGCCCAGAGAAGTATAGCTATTTGAATGCAGGCAATGCAGAGTGATTATCTGTAGGCTCTTATACTATATTATACAGTAGGTCCTGACTAATCATTGTGAATAGCTTCTTGGAAACTATAACTTTAAGAAAAATGACATATAATGAAGCCAATTTTATCATAGGCTAATTGATTTAAACAAGAATTAAGTTCCTGCAGCATATTTCTGGTCACACAAACATCAGCAAACTTTTCAATAAAGATCCACAACACTTCTAATATTAAACAATGAAATAAATTGTGCTATACATACATTTAAGAAACATTAATAAATAAAAAAGTAAGGTCATTATTTTTCAACCCACTTCTTCCAGTCCAGAGTCACAGATGGCTGGAGCCGGTAGCTCAGGGTGCTAGGTGGGACCCAACCTTGGGCAGGACGCCCTTCCATTGCTGGGCGTACTCACACCCACATCACTCAGACTGGGACAATGTAGATAGGCCAATTCACCTTACGTACTTATCTTTGAAGGAAACTAGAGTCCCCAGAGAAAACCCATGCAGATATAGGAAGAACATGCAAACTCCACACAGACTGTGGCCCCAGCTGGGAATCGATATTTTTTTCTCATCAACATTATAATGAAATGACATAGTTTGAGGACCTACTGTATATACTCTCATACTATATTATACTATACTATACTATACTATACTATACTATACTATACTATACTATACTATATTCTGTGTGTATGTGTGTGTGTGTTGCAGGCATTGTGCGGTATTGTGTAGTGTTTGTGCAAAGAAGAAGTACAGAAGATACATATCAAACTCTTGACCAGTTACTTCTGGAGATAGAGGTAGAACTAAAGAGAGATAAGGGAAAACGGGAATTTTCATTTTTTTCTTAACCTACTTCTGTATTGTTTGAAGGTTTTTACAACAAAAATGTATTAATGTAATACTCGTGTAATTAAAATTTTACTGAGCTGGCTAACAGATATATGTACTTAAAGAAATAAAGTATTAGGGGAGGAATAGACACGTCTGACCAAATCATCTGACCAAATGGACATCTTGCTTAGGAGTGAATCAAGTTGGCACCTTCTGTGGAATTGCAGATATAGAGGGAGTACTCCTGGCCCCCCTCCTCCTCCAGCCCAGAGCTTCCGTCTTTTCCCACAGTCCAGGAGGCAAGTAGAAGGTACACCCTCCCTGACACAAAGAATTCTCTCAAGAGATTCCTAGGAGTCATGCTACCTCCTCCACGCTCCCCACTTGCCTGTCAGTACGTGACACATGGTGTCCTATCTGGAGACCACAAATAGGGCAGTTGTTCAGGACACAGGGATTCTATTCTCAGTCTGGGTCTGAGCTTGGTTCAAGAATAGACTCTGAGAAGCAGAGCAGTTGAGGTTTCTCCCCTTGTCACTGGGAAGGATCATGTTACCAGTGTGCTCCCTGATACCGTCCTTGTCACTGTAGGGAAGATATATTTAATGTCTGGCCTATGAAAGAGCTGTCACTAGAACCTCATCGCCTTGGCAAGTCCAGGGCACTGATCACAATCTAATTCTGTCTATATTTACAAGCTCAATTTGTGGAGTGATGATAAGAATTATCTTTCTGATGCAAGATGGGATCAGATGGCCTGCTTCGGTGGCCTGTTGCAGTCTGGGCACAGGATGATAGATGGCCTTGAGCTTCTGATATGTGAGAAATCACACCACTGTCCACTCCCTTCCCAGATGGCTGCAGTGTGGTAGGAGGTTCATCCAGCTTGTAAGAACAGGCTGTCACATTTGAGTGCCAGACATTATGGAAAAGACCGAGAAGATGGCTTTTTCTGAACCTTTAAAGGAAAAGAAACCACAGCTCAGATAACAAATTCTTGTCCCAGGAGCATCCATTTTTTTGAACAACAACTACAACAAACTTATTAATCAATCCCAGTAATCTTTCCCATTGAGCCCTCAAAATTATCCGTGGGAAACCATCTCTAGAAGCTTCTACCAACCACTACTAGTTGCTCCCTAAGATGAAAATTATGATCCATCTTTGGGCTGGAGGGACTAAGAAAGGTCTTAGAGAAGACTTGATTAGGAAAGAGAGTGAGATGATGCCTGTTTCAGAGATGATGATAAGATAAGAGAGCCCGGGTGCATTACAATGGCAGGGAGGAATTAATGAGGGCTGAAGGCTGAGATCTAGACATTAAAAAGAGTTGGTGGAGACATTGGGTATAAGACAGAATTGGAACTGCTTCTTTCATCATGTGACCCTGGGTAATCCCTAGGCTACTCTGGACCTCAAATGAATGAGCTAGATCAGAATATGACCACTTTTAGTCTGACATCAGACAATACATGTTATTTAATATAGCATGGAATTCAGTGATTGCCAACTGCAGTGTCCTTAGTTTCCTCTTCAGAGTCATGTCGAAAAGACTGCTAGACACTTCCCAATATCCTTTTCCTTTGTTCATTAGTAAAAGAACTTCAATTTTTAGTCGAGCAATTCTACTCAGATAAAAGACTCAATTTCCCAGGTTCCCAGTAATATAACTATGTTCTAGCCAATAAGATGTAAGTAGAAATGTCATGTGGAACTTGGAGGAACTCTCTTTGAAAAGGAAGAAGCTAATATGATGGATAATACAATCTCTGCCTTCCAGTTGCTTAAACTCTACTTTAAGGAAGAGAAATAAAATACTAGAACAATTAACATACATTTGACAAAGGCATACACGCCTTTGTTTTTACCAGTTGTTCTAGATGTTTCTTCTGTCTTCTGGGAGAAAGTAAGTAATTAGAAAATCTTTAGCTTATTCGTCCAACAAATATTGAGTTCTCATTATATTCCAGATTCTGCTGAATTAATTAGATACGAAATTTCACTTCAAGGGGCTTCTAATCCAACAAACACACAATATTGATCTAATATTTAAAATCATATTTAACATTAAAATACAAATTTTTCAACTTCTATTAAGTAGAAGTTGGTAACATGAAAGAGTTGGTAACATGGAACTTGAATTTCCACCTAACAACAATATGCTGGAGCTGAATAACAATGCCTGCTTTCAAGGAGCCTCCAGTTTATGACAATCGTCACCACTCATTTTCCTTACATCAAACTACTTTATCCATTCCATTACTTTCTACCTTGATCTATAGGGCATTAGAGATTCTGACTCCTGCCCTAGAAGCTGGAATGAAAAAAGGTTAAACGTTCCCATCATCATCAGAAACAAACATTTATTGAGCACATATATCAGAAGACTAAATTTGAAATATAGTAAGCTCTAAAACTTACTTTGAGCCTCTATATTGGTATTTGGGAAGAGAGAGAAAGAAAAGAGGAGAAGAGATGAGAAGTAGCAGTACAAAGAAAAATAAAATCCTATTTCATGCTTTAAAAGAGAAAGGATAACTCTTCTCTCTGCTTTTTCTATTTGGCTGTTTGGGACATAGATGTGATGGTGGATCTCTAGCATCTATCAAGAACATCAGGGTGAGGGCTATGCCCTAGAAACGATGGATCAGAGATGTAGAAGAAGTCTGAGTCCCTGATTACTTCATGAAACTGTAACAACCAGTATTATGTAAGAGAATAAAACCTTGGGGTGGAACCCATTATTTTATGTTGTCTGTCTCATGAAGCCAACCCTGATCTTACTGATTCCAAGGTTCAAGTCCAAATCTCAGGCCTGCCTGCGAGATCTTCCTGGGAGGCCCCAGTCGTCTGCAGGAGCTCAATGCAGCTGTACTCAATTGACAATCCTCAACACTTCTTTACTCCCCCATTACCTTCTGGTAGCCACGGGGATCACTCTAACCACTCCAAGGGGCCAAACACTGGGTTAGGAACATGATCCTACCTGGCTTGTGTATCAATAAGGATATTTTGGGAAACAGATAACAAAAAATCCAAGTCAACTATTTTAAACAATAAGGACATTTTGTTATCTCACTTGACAAGAAGTCCAGAGATAGAGCAGTTTCAGGGCTGGTTAATCCAGTGGCTCAGCAACACCACCAGGAGCTCAGGCTCTTTACATCATTCCACTTAGCCATCCACAGTGTGTTGGCATTTGTCCTCCACATAACTGTTCTTGATTGCAATTACTCCAAGCATCCAGTCCTCACTCGGCAAACTCCAAAGCCATAGAGTCTAAGATTGTAGCCTTTATTATCATTGCTCTTTAAGATGGAAGAAAACTTCTCTGAAAGGCCCCATCAACAGGCTTCCCTTCACGTTTCATTGGTTAGAGTTGTATCACATATTTATCCCCAAATCAGTCACTAGCAGAGAAGGTAGGATTATTAGGATTAACTCAAGCTAATCAAGATTCATTCTCTGGAGACAGAGGAGTACAGATAAAGTCTTTTCTGAAACCATGGTTGCCCAACATCAAATAAAACTGAGGTGCCACTAGAAAGAAACAAGGAGCAGGAAATGGCTATTGAATAGGCAATGGACAGTTCCACCAAACCATGTAAACTTGGGTTGTTCATTCTTCCCTCTCTAGGTCTTAGTTTCCTTTTCTGTAAAATTGGAAGGATGGACCAGAAGATCTCCAGGGTCCTCTAAGTTATCTTCCCAACTGATTATGAGTATTCAGCCCTAGTGGCAAAAGATGCTGACTGACATTTAGGGATCATACAGCATCCATAATAGTCTAAGATCTAGAAAGAACTCATGGAGGTGGTAAGGCTGTCATGGCTTTGGCAGCCATATTCTCCTTCTCAAGGGAGCCCCTGTAGAATACAAAAGTCCCCCTTAGCCTCTCTCCAGCCATTGGCTTTTACAAAGAGATGCTGATGCCCATCGCTGACCAGACTTCACCCATCCACCTAGTCATTCACTAATTTATTTGCCACTTTGGACCTATTATATATTCTGAACTCTGCATTGGGTCTCCACTCTGCTCTACCAGAGTCAAAGTAAGAAAGGATTTAGGGGTAGGGGATGGGGGAAGAAGAGCTGTAAAATCTAGTTCCCAGGTTTCTCTTTGCCAGTCAATTAAATTCCAGTTCACAACTCACTTCTCCTAGGAAGCTTACCAGATTCTTCCAGCTTCCTTCTCAACCTGGAGCATGTATACCCCTGAAGACACACTCTAATCTGACAGGAAAATGAGAAGTCACAAAACAAATATTACACATCTTTCTGAAGCATTAGTTAACCTAAAGATTGGGAGAAAGAGTGAGGTAAATAATGAAACTGGTCAATGGTTTAAAATATTAATTTAGGTTGAATTAATCATGGGCATGCTAGAAAGCAGATGGTATGGATTTTTTTAAAGAAATAAGATTTCTGAGGAATGCTAAACTTCTAACTGTGGCCTGCAGATCACTTGGAGAGTGACAGACATTCATCTTCTTTGGTCACTTCTGAAAGCTCTTTCATTCAAATTTCTGACTCTGCCACTTACCAGTTGATAGCTCTGTGTCCTTGGACAAAGCATTTAACCTCTGGAAATTCTATTGTTAAGTGGAGCTGTTAAATATACTTACCTCCCTAGATGAGTGTAAGGATCAGAAGTGATAGTGCCTAGAAATGCTTAGCATGGAGCCTCAATAAATATTAGTTTTTTATTAAGTAATAAGTGTTTACTAGCCAAAATATGGCAAACAACTAATATACATTAGGCACCGACTTTGTACCAAGCACTATGATAGGCATTTAGATAAATAAAGGTAAAAATAGAGTATCTTGCAATCAAGTGCCTACTTTGTGCCAGGCAATGGGCAAGGTCTGAGCTGGTGCTTTCATATACATTTTTTTCTTCTAATCAAAGACAAATAAAATGTAATCTCTGTCTTTTAGGTGCAAGGCCATAGTGTGCTAAGGGCACAGAATGTTTGGTACTTAGAACTTCATTTCATTGGATGTCATGATTATGACAGTAATTTATGCTGCTCCAGGTGTCTTCTCTTAAAACGACTTCTTTTAATTTATAAAAATACACTCTGTGGATTCTTAGTAGGTATGTGTTATGGTCAATTACCAAAAGCAAGGGGCCAGAGACAATGTGGGCAACTGCCAGTCATCAAAACTCTACCACCTCAAATTTACCTTAGCCATCACTTCCAGCCTCCTCTATCGCTGTATCGCTTTGTATACTTTATGTCGCTTTTGCACTCAGACCGTGTGCCACAGCTGGAATTCTGGCCGTGTCCTTTTACCAGCTAAGTAACCTTGGGCAAGACACTTGACTTTTCCAAGTTTCTTTTATTTTTTTCATTTTTAAAATATGAATAAAAATAGTTCCTTCCTCATAGGATTGAGTGGTCCTTTCCTTACATGTTAAGCAAGGACAAAAAGTTCCAACTTTATACAATTATATGAAGCATACACCTAAGCCCTTAGCACATTGCCTGGGATGTAGAGCAGGTAACATAAATGAAATAGTGGCTGTTATAATTATTATTAGCCCCTTACCACTCTACAGAACCGTTTACCAGAGCTAGCACAATGGCTCATTTTGCTACTTGGTATGAGTCATCTGCTGTCATCTCCCGAGATAAATATGAGAAACCAGTGGGAGTCAGTGAAACATGGAAACAAGTGAGTCCTCAGCTAGAACAATCCATCTTTAGGGATGCTAACAGAACTACTCCTGACTGAGCCTCTTCAGAGTTAATCTCACATTGCTCTATGAGGAAGATATCCAGCCCACTACCCCACAGTGATTCTTCGTGAGCCCCCTTATTCTTCTTTCAGATTTAGAGGAGAAAATATCTCCTCTGACACTAATAGAAACGACCCAGTTATGGTGTTTCCCTGGCTAGCTGACACCAACAGGATGACATCATTTTATATAATCATTCCTTACACGTTAGCCCATTTTAACACTTGCTTCTGTATGTTTATATGCGCATCTATGTGTTTTCCATTTTCAGCCCAAGTGAGCAAACTGTCCTTTAGCTTAATAGGATGCACATTGAATATTTTTGGTACTATAACTCTTTAGAAACAGGAAATCGTCCTTCTTCCTAAATAGAAAGGCAGACCATTACCATATGGTAGTTCCAG
>NW_006494611.1:15285860-15305973 GCF_000325575.1 Pteropus alecto | reverse complement strand
GAAAGAGCTCATGGCAGCAGGGTGTGTGGCACAAGCAAATTGACATTAGGCACCTTAACTCTTCTGGGCCTCAGTTTTCTCTTCCGCAAAATGAATACACTGGATACCAGGATCTTAAATTTGTTTCATTTACCCATTAAACAAGTAACTATTGAGCTCCTGCTGTATGCCAGGTACTGGGGATACCTCAGTGACCAAGACAGCCTAGGTCCTGCTCTCATGGACGACAAAGACAATAAACAAAGAAAAAAACTTCAAACAGTGAGGAGTACCAAGAAAAAATAAAGAACAACGCTGAGATGAACAGTGCCTTGGGTGGGGCAGGGTGAGCCACTTCTGACGGGATGGCCAGACAAGGCTCCTAAGGAAGCCACATTTAGGCTGAGAATTAAATGAGGAGAAGCAGCCAGACATGGGCGTTCCAAGGGAAGAAGATGCCAGGCAGAGAGAACAGTTGTAAAAATTGTAGAATTTTCCCTGGGGAAACTATTTGGGTCAATAATGCAGGAGCCACTGATCTGGCCCAGAGTTGGAAATGTTGTTTTTACATATGCTGTGATGACATAGACCTCCAGCCCCTGGTAGGGGGCACGACCTGATGACTCCTCTGCAAACAGTGCCTATGGCCTGCCTGTGAGACTCAGTGCCACTAAGTCGGAATCACTGCTCAGAGCCAAGTGGCTGAACGCAAATGAGAGGAATGTGCACTGACCTTTCTGAGCAGCAATGACAATGATAAATGAAGGGAGGATTTGGATCCTCGCCCTTGACTATAAGAGGAAACAGACAGATTGGAAACTGGGGCTCATGTTCTGAAGCTTAGGTTTCCTCAGCCATGCAGTTTCTAGAGTTCTTTGCTCCCAAAGATCACAGCAGGCATTTGGACTTAAAGACTAACCTACTGCACTTAGGAACTACTCAGTTATCAGCCCAGATCTCTGAGCCAAGAACACACAGGCAACCTCACAAAGCTTGCGGCCTCTGCTGGGGGATGGGCCAGCACATGGGTGACTGAGGCAACATTAAGGGCCATTTTGGGAGTCAAAGCACCTGAACCGCACTCCCAGCAGCACCCACGGGAGTCAGGTAACCTCTCCAGCTATTATAATAGAAAGAAGTGAACATCTGCTAGGAGCAGGCATGGTGTGGGCTCATCACATATGAGATCTCATCTAGCCCTCAACATAACCCCTTAGGGAAGGTACTACCATTGTCCCTAAGAGACAGATGAGGATACAAGAGATTTTGCAACTTACCTAAGGTCACTCAATGGCAGAAATGGAATTCTAACTTGGGTCAGGCTACTTTCAAGTTGCTTGTTCCATTCTCTTAGCAATGCATCAGTTACATGGGAATAGTAATTATATGTGTCCTACCCTCCTCACGTTGGGAGACTCAAATGAGTTTAGAAGTTGCTTTGTATACACTTATGAGCTGTTCCCAGGTCTGCTGGTCCTAGCGTAGTTCCTAGTGGCACTGCTGTCTGAAGTTTCCTGCCCACCCACCGGACCACACATCTATTTCCCACCCTCCCACTCCTGTATAGAACACCTGCCTGCACCACTACTACAGCTACCCCTGAAATTGCTGCCCATATTGCCCCTGGGGTGATGGCAGGGCCCTGCCTTCCTCCAGAGCAGCAGCAGCAGCCCTGCCACAGCCTTGTTGGGAAGTCTTGGCATTCAGCCAGCAGGATGGGGGCGAGTGTGTGGAAAATCTGAGGAGATGTTTTTCTTTCTTGGGAAGAAAGCCAAACTGCAGTTCTCTGGAATTCTATAAATTATGCACCCAGAGAGGATTTAGTTTAGAAAAAAAAAAAAAGGAGAAAAAAAACCCCTTACTATTTGCTTAGGGAGCTGGGTTGGCTGAGCCTGGGCCAAACCCCACATATTTGGCCTAACTTGCTGTGTTTGCAAAACAGGCCCATGTTCCAGGAGACGGCCAGGAAGACCACAGAACAGCCAGCATTTCTCTGTAGGCCTTTCTCCGGTCTACTTTCCATGCCCTTGTTCAAGCCTGGGCCTACAGCTTGGTTTCTGGGCCTCGGAAGCTGGGGGTTCAGGGGAAAGGTAGGCCACCATGATCTCTCTCTACACAACCCTATCTCATTCTTTATCCCTTCAATCCCATGAAGTTCAACTGTCAGGAGAGTTGACCAGGGGATAAAACCTCCAGGAAGCCTTCCCTGGACCCTGAGGCTGGGTCAGGGCTCTTTCCTGGAGGCTAGTATTTATTCACAGCACCTAGTATTTATCACACTTTGTTATTGACCTAGCCACCAGCTAGTCTTCCACAGGCTCCTTGAGAGCAGAGACCTTGTGAGTTTTGCTCGCTGTGGTATCCCAGTGTGGTATTTCAGTGAAGAAATAAATAAAGACCACCTCTAGCCTCCAGTGTAGCACTCTAAGGCTTTTCAGCTACAAGAATTCCTTCCAACAGAAGACAGGCATCCTGGATGTCATGTTGTTTGTTTTGTGTTGTGTTTTGCTCTGTTTTTTCTAGGCTTACCCCCCACTCTTTTCAGCCTTCCACTACATCAAGAGTGAACTGCTTGCAATTACTCATCATTTTGTTTCTGCTCCCATGCCTTGTTTACCCTGACTGCTCTACACCCCATCCGTTCACCCTCACTTCTAGACAGCCTTGAAGAATCAGTCTCAACCTTCTTTCATCCAGGAAGTCTCTCCTAACCCTCCCCCATCCTACCCAGATTCCCCTTGCCCACTGGTTAGGAACCTCTTATCTTGGATCCCATAAAATCCCTGCCATGCTTATCACTGCGCTTACCATAGGTCTCCAGGGATTTGTTTATATAGCTGTCCCTTCCCCCACTCCCCAGACTCCAGGCTACTTGGGAATAGAGAACCTGTCCTAATTATCTCTGTGTCCCTAGCACTTAGCACTGTGCCTGACGCACAACAGCTGTTCAGGACATGCTTGTTGAATTAATGAATTAACTAACATATGCAGAAGATAATAATAGCATGCCGTGTCATGGGGCAGAGTGTGATTAATATCCCAGCAAATGCTATGAGCTCAGAGGAGGGTTGCAATTGCTGTGGGCTGGAGTGGGAGGGGATACTGTAGAAAGAAATTGACAGGCGATAAAGCACAACAGGCAGGATGGAGAACAGCCAGAGGGGAGCAGGGAAAAAGTGAGAGAAAGTCGGGGCTTTAAAAAATGTAAATCAGATTGCGGCCTACTCCTGCTTAAAACACGGATGGCTTCTCCCCGTATTTTGGGGGAAAATCCAAATGTCTTATCAAAGCTTATTTGGCCCCATAGATCTAATCCAGCCCTCAATCATCAGAAAAGGGAAACAGAGTTCCAGAATAACATTTACAGGGATGCTATGGCCACAGTGTTTTTATTTAAAACACTCTTTTTTGTTTTAAAATAAAAAGTTGAGCAAATCATGTGTAATATTTTTACTGCAAATATATTTGCCTTCAGTTTGAAATCTGTGGAACAATTTTCCAGAGCTTTTTTCTTATGTGAACCAAATCTTATGAGCCTGCCTTTATATAACACACTGGAGATTTGTGTTTTTTCCATCATGACCCATTCGAAACTTGTCCTATTTAATGCTGTAGGAACCTATGCTGAGGTTGTTTATTTTTCATATTGCTATGAAACTTTAATGTTGCAGCCTTCAAACCAGGTCTCCTGAGAACCAGAGAAAGAAGAATTGTTTTTTCCATTACTAGCTGCTGAAGCCATCCCCATGCCAGCACTGGGCTGGGAGTGACTCTGACATGTGCCTGCCCACAAAGAACTTATGATCTGAGAGGAGAAAGTCGTGGACTCAATATTAGGTGATAAGATTTGAGCCAGTCACTGCACTGAACATCTTATATCCTTTACTTCTTACTCTCCCAATAATCCTAAGGAGAGGATATTGTTACCTTTGCTTCACAAGTGAAAAAATTGCAGCTGAGAGCAACCAAAGACTATCTAAGTCTTGCTGAGTGCCAGAGTGGGAACCTCTTCCCAGGTATGTGCCTTATGTCAGTCTGAAGCAAACAGGATTAGCTCCACAAAGGAAGAGAAGAAAGTGCTTCTACCATTCTAAGTAGAAGCTGTCCTACAATGTACGTAGCCAATCTCTACTCCTACTGAATGAGGTAATAGTAAAGCTAACAGTTGTTGATCATCTATATATGCAACACACTTTTGTATAACTCTATTTCTCACAATAACCTCCAAGGAAATAAATGTAATTCCATAGATTCAAGGTAGATGAGCAATTCCATTTACAGTGGGTCTTAAGAGGTAATCAGAGAGGCAAAGGAACTTGTGCTGGGTCACACAGAAACAGAGCCAGTGTCTAACTCTATCTGTCTTGACACAATGTCTTCCCCTCTCCCCTCCCATTGTCCCCAGCCTAGAAGAAGCAATGAGCATCAAACCATTCAGTTTACTACTTAAGACTCCAGGAAGATCATTGAGAAAGGACCTAAGAAATTGTGCTCAGAGAAGCGCTCCTCCCGAGGCAGGAGCTTGTACGAAATATATGGAAGAGGCTGGTGAGAGTAGGCCCAGGGTGCTGAGACAGACAGATCTCCTGTTACTTCACTCTCGAGTGGGGCCCTTCCAGCTATCATCACCAGCCCCAAAACAGCATGGCCTCAAACAGGTCCTGGGCAAAAGTCAGGTTTCCCAAAGGCATAACTAATCACCAAACCTAATATAGCTTAAGTGAAGGGTATACAAGAAAGTTTAGGAATAAAAAAACTGCAAGAGCCACCAAGGGACAATCCAAGATGGTAGCCTACAAAGAGTACCCACACAAGAGGTCAGAGAGACCAGGAAGTGGACTGACAGAGCCAGGCTTGTTCATTGTGTCCAGAGCCTGGCAAGTATTTTTATAGTAAAGTGAAGTCCCTTCGTATCTCAAGCCAACTAAATGCATTTGAGAGAGTGGACATGGAGGCAGAGAGAGGAGAGAAAAGGAAGGAGAGAGAAAACAGTTAAAGTTTTGACCCCACCAGTCATTGCACTCCATGAGCACATACACCTGAGTCAATGCAAGGTGAGAGATTAGCTGTCCCTCAGGAGACTAGAGCCCCTCAGACCTCTCAACGAAAGCATCAAATGACATTAAAGGTGATTGTTGTGTTTAGAGCTAAGTATTTTTCATATGCTGTGGCCTCTAAATGCAAACCAACCAATTTACCTGGTGTTTGTCCAAAGAAAGAGTGATATATCCAAATACTAGAAAATAAGATCTCAGTGATGGACTAAGTAAAAATTCTGCAAAGGGCAACTTTCCTAATGCAGAGTCTTGGGGAATTTTGACCGTGTAAACTTCTAATATTTTGTGCTGACTTTGGAATTATCCCCAGGTCGGTGAGACTCCACTGTCAATGGATGCCTGATGTGATGAGGCCTCTCCTAAAGGTCCAGGGCCCAGAGCCCAAGGTCTGACGTAGACTGATATTTATCTCATAAAAAGTGGTTTTGCTTTTAAAATAAAGATAGCTAAATTTCTTACCACTAGTAATTATAGTGTGGCCAGACAGCCCCACTGAGAAATGTATGATGAGGCTCTTCAAGAAAGAAAGAAAAGCATTTTTTCCCTATTGCACCCCACCACCACCCATATCCCTTTCCTCCAGGAGATCTGACGTTTTCTTGCACCAAGGGAGAGTTTAGGGGCCTTTGTTTTCTAAAGCCTGGCTCTGTATGAGGCTGATACAAGATGGTGGCAGACGTTTCTTTATTTTATTATTTTTTAAAATTTTTATAAGAGATTATTTGAGCCAAACTGACAACAGGGAGGAAGATTTCAAATGCTCTTGGCAGACTCTTAAAGAAAAAACAAATAGAGCCCCTGGAGGGAGAGAATGGTGGACAAAGGAGTGGAGAGTGTCTGAGAATCAGGGACATGTACCCTGCTCCAACCCAGTGGATGGGAGGTGATTGCCAGGTGCCTCTGGAGACTGGACTTTAAGCACAGCAGCCTTAAGGTGTGGCCAGGCCTGTGGTCAGAAGCCTTGAGGTTTGCAAGGGAGAGCAAGGCCAGCATAGCTGGAAGTCCCTTCCGAGAAGTGGTCTTGGGCAGATGGCGGAAGTCCACAGCATCCACGCAGGGAAAGGAAGTGATACAGCATTGGAGCTACCATGAGTTACAGCCTGGTAACTTAGAACCCTCTCTCAATTTCCCAGAACGAGGAATCTTAAATTATCTAATGAAAGGGATGGGGGAAGCCCCACTAGTAATTGATGAATTTCTCCTCTACCTGAGGAGTGGGGAGAGGGTGTTCGAGCTGTTTTCCTTTTATTTAGAAAATGAACAAATGTATTGTTTCTTAAGCCTGAGTTCTGCTCCATAATGTTTTCCTAAATATCATTATTACTGTAATAATAATAGTAATAATAATAATAATAAAAATAATATCTAACATTAGCAGAGGGTTTCTCCATTTACACTTTTATATCCAAAAGTTCCTGAACTCTGGATTATTATTATGCTTTAGAGTCTGGATTATAGAAAGAACTTATGGCCTTTGATTTCATCCTCAATAGTTGGGTCCTTTTCTCATAACACCCTTTGGTGCTCCACTGACAATTGTCATTATTCAATCTTTTAGAGAATTGAGTTTCTTTAAATGATATCACTAGAGCTCCCACTCTAACAAGTGCCACTTGACCTCACATGTGTGGCCAGTGTGACCAACATGATTGACATATACTAGGTGCTCACTAAAAGTTTGTCAAAAATAAAAATGAGTAAGTGAATGAATCATGTGATTAATTTAATTAAGCCAGGTGTTTAAATTAATAGATTTGATGTCTTAGAGCAGTTTTAGATTTACAGAAAAAATTGAACAAAAAGGACAGAGTTCCCACACACTCCCTCCCTTCCCCAGCCACATACAGTTTCCCCTATTATTAATATCTTGCATTGGTATGGTATATTTGTTACAATTGGTCATACGATATTGATGCATGATTACTAATTAAAGTCCATAGTTTACAGTAGAGTTCGCTGTGTTGTACAGTTCTATAGCCTTTGACAAATGTCATGTATCCACTATTACAGTAACATACCAAATAGTTTCACTGCCCTAAACATCTCCTGTGTTCCACCTTTTCATCCCTCCCTTTCTCCCCCTAATTCCTGGCAGCCACTGATCTTTTTACTGTCTCTACATTTGCCTTTTCCAGAATGTCATGTAGTTGAAATTATACACTAGTAGTCTTTCATACTGCATTTAAGTTTCCTCCATGTCTTTTTGTGGCTCGATAGTGCATTTCTTTTTAACTCTGAATAATTTTCCATTATACGGATGTACCACAGTTTATTAATCCACTTATCAAAGGACATCTTGGTTGCTTCCAATTCTTGGTAATTATGAGTAAAACTGTATAAACATTTGTGTGCAGGTTTTTGTGCAGACACAAGTTTTCAATTCATTTGGGTAAATACCTAGGAGCACAATTTCTGGATGTATGATAAAAACTTTTAAAAGCCTGGTTTTTAAAAAGCTACTTCTAGCCAGCATTATTTCATAAAATAGGGCAGAAGGTGGGGAGTTATGAGTTGACTTCACACAGAGTGAAACTATACAACAGACCCTGCTTTTATTTGTACTAAATGAAATGTTTAGCTTCAAAGTGTATACCCAAGTTCTAGTATACTTGGATTTAGTGAACAATACAATTACCCCTATGATTTCATTTTGACCTTTTTAATTTGGCTGCAAAGACAAACTAGTCTGATAAGGTTCCTACCCAAAGGAATTATACATCCTAGTGGGAAAGACAATGAATAAATATTCAGCTGAAACCTGTTCAGGAGGAAGTACTAGATAGGAAAAGACAACAAACAAGAAGGCAAGAAGACAAATGAGTTTTCTCATTGTCTTACATGGTGAATCTGCATGAGCAGCCAAACTAGGATTTAGGGGAATCAAGGGGAAGGTACAGGGAGGGCAGGTAACTCAGAGACAATTTGGCTTCAAAGAGATACTATTAGGCCCTATAGCAGAGGAAAGTAGGCATGTTAAGGAGAAAGATTCATGTTTTGGGCAAAGAAAAACTTTAAAACATGAAAATAGACATTAAGATATCTTTACATCTCTCTCCAAGGTGAGCACCTTTCTCTGTATCTTTACATCAAAACCTCTTCACCTGGTACATCCCTCTCCAATTAAACTGGAAGAGTCTTACCTTTTTCTTACTGTCCCTCACATGCTATTTTGCACATAGTAGGTGCAAAAGAAGAGGTCACTACATTGAAAGGGGAAGCTCTCACCAAAAACACACACAAAAAAGACTCCAATTTTACCCTCAAAGTTCAACTATCACAAAAGCCAAACAAAACCAGAAATTTTCTCCTCTTGGTAATCAAATGTTTTTAAGTAGTCTTGGAATGAAAATCAGCATATATATTTTCAGAGCTTTACAATCATTAACTATTCTTCACCATCCTGGGAAATGTGAATTTGGATAAAATCCAAGCAACAAGCCTTAGCAACAAGCCAGCAGCTCCCAACCAGAGTCCCCAGTCCTCTGATGGGGACAGAATCCCAGAGACAAAGCATTTTTTATGGACATAAACTGTCTTGCTTCCAAAGTTGGAATCCCAAGAACCAAGCTAATGAGAAGACTCAATGCCAGGATGTCATATTTAGTTAGGAAAGCCAGCCTATGAACAGTCTGTTTCTCTGTGGTCAACCCAGACTGGAGGAGACACAGGACAAACATATACGGTAGCTTCTGAAAGGCCCCAACACTTAACACTCGAACGCCCAGACAATCGCTGTCTTTAGATGGGAGTGTATCCCAAGAACCAAGCTAATGAGAAGACTCAATGCCAGGATGTCATATTTAGTTAGGAAAGCCAGCCTATGAACAGTCTGTTTCTCTGTGGTCAACCCAGACTGGAGGAGACACAGGACAAACATATACAGTAGCTTCTGAAAGGCCCCAACACTTAACACTCGAACGCCCAGACAATCGCTGTCTTTAGATGGGAAAGGGAAAGGGCGCAAACCATGGAATGTTTTCTGAACAGATAGCAGAAAACTTAGGGCGCAAACCATGGAATGTTTTCTGAACAGATAGGCAGTGCCCTGCACGGAGTAGCAGAAGCTGCCAGCTGTAGACCTGGGCAGCGTGATATCCCCAAACTCCTGCATATGACAATCAGGGCTCCCTGCTTGATAAGCCTGAGAGTGAGACCCAGTCCTTCTCCTCTCCTGCTAATCTCACCTCTACCAACGTCCTCAGTTAGGGCCCAGCTGCTGGCAGAGTTAGAAGATGCAACCTCAGCATAGCAACAGATGTCCCTTAGTTTCAGGAGGATAATTTACTTCTCTGAAAACTCCAACAGGAGGTGGCATTTCTCTGCATCCCATGCAGAATTACCTTGGAGAATTACCTTTGAGTTTCCTGATTCTGAAACACCTTGAGGTGACTTAGCAAACCAAGCACAGAAGAGGGCTTCAATTTTTGTTAAAAACAGTGAATTCTCACTAAAATTTAGTGAGTTCTACACATAGCAATGTGCTAAGCACTTTACATCTATCACCTCATTTAATCCTTACAAGAGGATTGGCATTTAGGAATGTCATGAACCGCATTTTACTGATGAGAAAGGAGAGGCTTAGAGAAACTAGGTTAGCAGTTCTCAGAGTGTGGTACCTGGACCAGCAGATTTAACATCACCAGGGAACTTGTTAGAAATGAGCATTCTCCGGCCTCACCCCAGACCTACTCAATCAGAAACTCCATGCACAAGGCCAGCAATGAATTTCAACAAGCCTTGCAGGTGATTACGATGCAACTTACCTAAAACCACAGAGACAGAAGGATCCAAACACCAGAACTTTGGCTCCAGATATAAAGGGCTTCTCTCCTACCTACAATCACAAACTCCAAATTTACAGAATCAGCAATCGTTAGCAGATGCTTGCCTGCTGAAAATGTCTAGTCAGATTCATAAGGGGGATAAAAAAGAAGAAGTAATCTGTCTTTTCTACATTAAGGCTTCTCTCTGACTTCATGGGGCACTGTCACATCCTCACAGGAATGAAGATTTCTGCACTCTAAACATTTCACCCCACCCCAGCCACCAGGTCATTCCCAGAGGTTACGCCCCAGCCTTACAAAATTACTGGATCACATGGTAGTTCTATTTTTAAAGTTTTGAGGAACCTCCCTATTACTTTCTATAATGGCTATACATTTCCACTAGCAGTGTGCAAAGTTTCCCTTTTTCTCCACACCCTTGCCAATCATTGTTGTCTTATCTTTTTGATTAATAGCCATCCTGACAGGTATGAGATGATATTGCCTTATTGTTTTAATTTGCATTTCCTAATGATTAATGTATTGAGCATCTTTTCATATACCTGTTGGCAATTTGTATGTCTTCTTTGGGAAAATGTCTATTTAGGTCCTTGAGCTATTTTTTAAATTGGATTATTTGGTTTTTTACTATTGGGTTGTATAAATTTCTTATATGTTTAGGATATTAACCCTTTATCAGATAAATATTTTATAAATATTTTCTCCCATTTCATAGGTTGCTTTTTCATTTTGTTGATTGTTTCCTTTGCTATAGAGAAGCTTTCTAGTTTGACACAGTTCCACTTGTTTGTTTTTACTTTTGTTGTCTGTATTTTTGATGTCATATCCAAAAAATCATTGCTAAGACCAACATCAAGGAGTTTTCTCCCTATGTTTTTTTCTAGGAGTTTTATAATTTTCGGTCTTATATTTAAATCTTTAACCCACTTAGAGTTAATTTTTGTGTATGGTATAAGATACGGGTCCAGTTTTATTTTATTTTATTTTTTGGCATGTGGATATCCAGTTTTTTCAATACCATTTAATGAAGAGACTATCCTTTCCCATTGGTGCATTTGTCAAAGATCAACTGACTGTAAATACATTAATTTTTTTCCTGGGATCTCTATTGGACTGTACCTGGCTCTACCCATTTGTGAGTCTCTAGTGTCTAGCCTAGAACCTGACACATAGTCAACATTTACAAATTGTTAGATATCAGGTAGATGATCATCTGCAGCTCTCAATCATTACCACCCATCTCCCACCCAATAAAAGTTGGAAAGTGGGCTGTAACCCAAAAAAGGAAACCACCCTCTCCTTGATTAATAAATAACGAACAAGAACCCTACCAAAACTGCATACTTCATTTCTACTTTGGAGCCACAATGAGCACAAATTGCTGTTTATAATCCTAATGACTGTTAGTTTTACAAGGTTATACTGTTACCTCCAAAGCATAGAATATAAATCATGTATTTAAATTGAAAATGTGGAACACATTCCAACAACACCATGGCTTCTCCAAAAATCTAGATCAAAAAGGAATAAGACTAAGTTAAATCCTTCTATGTTTAAGGCACTGTGAGGTTTATTCAAACACCAGTAATGTTGACCTAAAGGGGCAAATTATTCAGAATTATGTAATAGATGAGACAAGTTCTTGCAAGTAAATTCTCTTTTCAGTAGGAAAATCTTTTTCAGGAGCCGGAATCATTTTAATAAGGGATTGATTTAGGGGTAAAAGAAAGGATCCATTACCATTCAGAGCCCTACTTCATGTGGTCTGCTTGGGAACCTATCACAAAGCCTTCTCAGGCCACTTGGCTATGATGGTGTTTAAATAAAGGCATCTCTTTCCCAAATTAGGTTGCCATTTATCAAAGCTGCAATTCTTTTCCTTAGGGTCCAATTTCATGTTCATTTTCTTGTTTACCAAGTCTCAGTTGGTCTTTTTTACCCTCAAATGTAAATATGCCTCCAACTTTGATTTAAGGCCAAGGATTTCTAAAAGCAAGTCAGACTTCGGAATGTTGTTCTTTCCCGTAGGAAGGCCTTATCAGATCTCATCACATACATATTGATTTTATGAAAATAAACTCACTTGAAAACCAATTAGAAGTCCAGCTTTTGGGACCAGTGACAGTGAAAACATATCATGAATGTAACTGTGAGTTCTACTGGCAAAAGTTTCTGCTACTCTCCAAGTACAGCAAAGAATCTGCGAAGAGACCTTCAATTCTCCTGTAATTCTGGATTGCCCAAAGTAAATATAATTTGAAGCAGAGATATCTAGCAGCTCAGCACTATGATTTGGGTTGAAATAATTAATTTCAAAATGAAGAACATCTCTGGACAAAGGAAATGATCGTGTGATAGTTGCCCTTTCAGATGTTTGAGTTTTGCTTGCTAGTTTGACCAAAAGAAGACAGAAATTTTAGGAAATTAGAGGAAGACTTTCTTCAGTGCTGATTGTCAATCTCCCTGCTGAGACCTCTAAAGAGAAATTATTCATATGCACTTCAGCTCAATCTTCTGCTTTCTAGCCTCACGCATTAAGGAAAACAGAAGAGTCGACTTTTCTCTGCTAGACAAGGTCTGCCCCAATATTGATTACTGAGGACCAAGTCCAGAGATAAATGTTTTACATGTGATATGCCATAAATGTTCACAACAACTTAATAAGGCAGGTACCTATAGCAGCTCCATTTTATGGATGAGAACTCGAAGGAGTAATGAGCCAACCCAGGCTCACATAGCCTGTAAAGACAGCCTGGGCTTAAATACTGGTCTGTCTGACTCCAACCTCAGCAGGTTCGCCTCCCCAGGTTCAGGCTGTTCAGCACTGCCATCAGGCCAGTGCCTTGGATCTGCTCCCATGGAACTTTTCCTTCCCCACAGTCCTCCTCATCCTCCCTTTATGCAGAGAGAGCTTGCTTCATGCAGACCTCTAGTTCCGGTCTTCTCAGGGCTGCCCATGAGGACAGCCTCTCTGAGCAAATTACAAGCCCTGGAGGGCAGGGCCTGTGCCTCTTGTTTCTCATTTATCTATAGGGTCTACAACAGCACATCAAGGCTCTTGAAAATGTGGTGCAGGACTGATTGGGGTTTAGACCCCCTCACTTATCTCATCTCATCTCATTTCATCTCATCTAGGAAATATCCCCAACTTGAAACTCTTTCTACTTCATCATTCAAGTCACAGATAAAAATATTCATTCAAACCCACAGTTCCTTTTCATCACCCACCAAGAGAGCAGCTCCACCTGTGCAGGAAGGAAGAACAAGAAAAGGAAAGAAAAAAAGGTAGAGAAGAGAGATGGTGGGAGTAGGGGTTAGTTCTGCTCATATCCAGCAACGAACACCTTTCCCGCCACTACTATATTTTATAAAGGCCCAGAAAAATGAAAGAATTTTGAATTTGGAAAAAAAAAAAAAGATGTGATGAATTTAACAAAACTGCAATTATCAACAAGTTCTTACTCATCGTTTATTTTCGTGGCACTTTATTTTTCTTTTTCCTTTGCTTAAGAACAGGACACAGTAAAACCAAACCAACTAGCTGAGCTCTGAGAGGCCAAAGAAAAGTTGAACTGTGACTTTTATATATCAACAAGGCTCACTCTCTACTAAAGAAATAGGTGAACAAATTGACTTTTTGAATTCGAAATTAAAGTACTAAAAACCCAGGTGAGCAGCTGCATACATGAAGAACACAACTTCCCAGCCTGGAGACCCCTTTGGAATTTACGATACGGCCCAGAGACACCGTGGCTGAGTGGGAGGAGCACTGGAGTTGGTGAGCTTTCCCCAGTCCTACACACTGACAAGCTGTGTAACCTTGGAAAAGCGACTTGCTTGTCTGAACTTCAGGATTCTCAACTATAAAATGGGAATGATTTGAATTTTATTTTAGAGGATCGTGTGAGGGTTAAATAAGTTATTAGTACACAAAAGGTCCTCAACAAATATTAGTTAAATTCTGATGCTAGTGGTCTCTTGCACATACACTGTAGGTGGCTACTGCCCTCCTGAAGTTTCCCGAATATCCGTAACTCCTCTGGGCAATTCACTAAAGTTTGCCTACACCATTCTTCCTCTACCCCACAAGATTCCATTCTCTCATATAACTAAACAGAGTTGAGAGACAAACAACTGAGTGTTTGGTTGAAAGTAATTCTCACTAAAGTATGAATGGCCACAGGTAAAGCACCTAGGTAGCTTTGCAGCATCATGACATAGACTCTGAGTAATAAACTCAGCTATGTTTGCTTTGCACTGTCTTAATCTCCTTCTCTTTACTTTCCTGCCCTATAAATAGAGATAATTGAGTCAGATGGTTGGCAAACTCCTGCCCAGCTTAATCAATTAGTGTGCCTCTAGTATTTAATTGTGATCAGTAAATGCCACTTTATCAGCCTAAGAAGTTGGAGTTTTCTCTTCCCAAGTCTTCAGCCTTCCCTTTTCACTACAGCTCTATAGCACCTGTCTTGGCTTGGCCTCTCCCTGAGCCTAGTCCCCAGTTGGAGTGCCAGATCTACTCCAAACATGAAGAATTCCTCAATACAAACCACATGCAGATTTTTTATTGCACTTATTCAAATACTACTCATTACACGAAGGTTTAGAGGTGACTTAGAATAAAAGATAAGATTAATGTCACAGTTGTGATGCCAGATTAGATGCAGCTGAAGTCACTAACTGGGCCCTTAATAGACCAAATAAAGCATTTCGCTGCGTCAGCCCAGTACTTTGGGGTCTCTCTGGACTGCCTTGCTGACTGCAGGTTATAAGTAACCTGGCACACTCTGTTGCCTTTCTCCAACCTCACACTTTCTAGCTACTTCTAGTATTCAGCATGCTTGGGCTTTCTCTCTCCCAGGGGAAGTAGAATAAAGGCAGTAGAGACTGGAACATTAGGAAGTTGCCTGTTTTCTGGACCCTGTCTTCTTGAGAGAACAAACAGTGGTTCTCTCGATGCTCTTGGTCTTTCTGTCTTGCACTTTAACCACCTATCTTTGGAGCATCTTAACAGTCTTTGCAGCCCTCCCCTGGTTCCTGTAGACCAGTGGTTCCTAACCCTGGCTGCCCATGAGAATCATTTTGAAAGCTTTAAAAATGCTGGTGCCTGGGCCTCAACCCAGCTGATTCAGAATCTCTGTTAGAAAGGCCTGGGCATCTGTATTTGTAAAGTTCCTGGAGTAATTCCAACATGTAGTAAGCAGAGTTGAAATCTACTTCTGTAAATTTTCACCTTTGGACCACCTGCCTAACATTATCTGCTGGTATTTCAGGTCCATTATATTACAGTAGAATATTCCTTGGGGCTGAGGGGAAAGGGTATAGGAAAAGCAAGGGTGATGTCATTACTTTAACTCAAAGGCATTTTTTTAAAAAACAGCCATGGGAGATAATTTTTACCTTAAGGGAACAAAATAATTATATATAGCATAACACATTTTTTAGAAGCCTTTAGTAGTTATTAAGAAAATATGGGCATATTTTATTTAATCATATATTGATATATTTATTCATATATTGCTTTTTCATAAAAGCAATTCATTTTGTTTTCAGATACAATACAATAGGTCCAATTGAGCACATTCTTGATTCACACATGTAATTAGTGACAAAATAGTTTGGGGCAAATATAAGCCAATCCTATCAGAAGTCCATCCCTGTGATGCACTAATGGTCATTAAAAACAAAGAGTGAGTAGGGAATCTGTCTTCTTTTGAAGCTAAAAGCCATCTTTGCACAGGTGGGGTGAGAGGCTTTTATTCAACAGAAATGAGCTGAATTCCTACCTGGTACCAGGCCTGGTATATGGAGCTGCAATTAAACCTCCCACCTCATGTTATTCCATCTCAAGTCTTACAAATTGATTATTTATATCCTGTATTTCTAATTGAATAGTCTAACAACATTTTGATCTTTTTCTTGTTTTCAATCATTTTCTTTTTCTTCAATGGTCTGTCTTCACTGTCGAGTTTCACTTTGGTCTCAGTCCCTTTGATCTCATTATTTCCAAATGTTTTCCTGAAATTCTTCTAAAGTTCTTACAATTCAGACAGTTTTATAGCTCTCAAAATTTATAAGCTTCTCATTAATTATATGAAGGAAAAACTCTTAAAGGCAGTCACAGCCAATGATAGCCTACCCGCCTGAATTAATAAACACACTTAATTTTGTCACCGTCCCTAGTCACACCACCTGAACTCAGGGGAAACTACAAAAGCATTTTACATATATGTAGACTAATGACTCATTTACATGCATCTAGAAAGCAAACTCTTCCTCATTCAGGACTTTCAAAACCCTTCCGGAACTATTTAACCACTTAGAGTAGGAATTTTGCATTCTCAGCCTGCTGGCTAATTCAACCGGCATGTGTGTTTTAATTGGTACTGACAATATTTTTTAAATTGAATTTCCATGTCTTGGAATGCACCACTTCTTCAATTGTATACACCTAGGCCATTTCACTAATTTATATTACTTGCTGGCTCTTGAAAACTTTTGAGTTTATTATCCCTCATAAAGATGGAAATCTTTCTGAAAAGTGTTACGTCCTTCCCGGTTTTCGTAAACAGAATATCTGAAATGTAACTTAACCTCCTCTTAATAATTCAGAGTTATCACTGTGAAATTTGGTGATTATGCCATGCAGAAATGCCTTCACAGATTCTTCAGATTTTTGAATACTCAGTAGTCCCAGGCTGCTATACTTCTTGAGTTTTTGAAATTGTCTTATCTCGTCCCTTCCTATCTGATTATTATTTGATTTCACTGTTGCCAGCATGACTACCACCACTACCACCCCCGACATACACAAACACACACTCTTTTGCCATACACAAACCTTTTCTAACCTTCACTGTTCTGTGGATTAGAAATAAGAAGCTAATTTAATTAGCGTTATGTGCAAAATAACAGTAAATAGGCTCTGAGTTAGGACGCCCTTAAGGAAGATTCTTCTTTATAATAAACTTTAGTGTGAGTCCTTCGTTCACCATTTTGACTGTTTAGAAGTCATTATCATCTAATTACAGGCTCTTAAAAAAATGGTTGATAAATATATGACTCCTATCCAATGAAAGAGCTGGCAATTGAAATTATGAGCATTGGATTTCCTATGAAGAATTAAAAACTCGCTAAGCTAAATAAAACTCATGCCCACTGACCTTCAGTTCTTGGCCATCACTACCAACTATAAAACAAACAACTAGAAATGAACAGCCACAGATGTTTCCTTTGACTTAATTAGGAAGCACTAAGAGCATTTATGCTCTCAGCACTGTTGTGTAAGTTACTCATGTAAGCAGCAAGCCACATCTCATTAACTGGACAACTATCGTCATGCTAGCCCAGCCAAGAATCTCTTCTCATTCTGCACTCAGAGGCCACGAAAGCAGCTCACTCAGAGAGAGGGGTTGGCACTGCCTTGTTCCCCTCACAGCTAATAAGGCTCGCTGTCCACCCCAACCTAGGTTTTTGTCCCTTTTCACCTGGGCTACCACAACGACCTCCAACTGAACTTCTGATTCCCATCTCTTTCTCCCCAAGCCATCCTAGCCAAACTTTCTAACTCTCTGCTCCCATTGCAAAGTTTCCAGATAAAGACAAACTTCAGTTTGTCTCCCTATTAGCTAGAGAAAAAAAGACTACTTTCTTCAATCCCAGTCATTCGCTTGTAAGGCCAAGCACGTTTATCTCTCTGCCTTCCCAGCGTCCCATAGTCATTGCCACTTCCTGCCTTTGGTCTTGCTCTCGTGTCCTTCCAGAACACTCTTCCTTTCTGTCCAAATTCCATCCTTCCATATCTTTACTAAAGAAGCCATTCTCAAGCACGCCACTCCTTTCAAGGTTATTCCTCTCATACACCTCCTTGTGGTTCCCAACATGTCAAGCCTTCCTTTTCTTTCCCAACGGTCCTGGCAGAGGCCCTGGATTTGAGCAGGGGTCTTACCTAAAACTTCTTTAATGGCTCCTGCCTGATTTCTATTCCTCTAAAAACCAACATATTCAGTGAACACAACTGACCTTGTAAACGAAGAAGACTTTAAGAAAGGCAAGGTTTCTATTTGGAGAAGGTTCGGTAATCCTCCCACCACAATACATTGCCCTTCGTGTTCCAAGGAGAAAGTACGAGTGGGCTAGGTTCCCAGATATCTGGCAAAGAAAATGCAAGTCAGCCTCCTCCCCTCCCCCAGCCCACCCCGCACTAACCAGACAGAATTTAAAATGCACCTCAGTGTGTTCATCTTTTCATTTAGAAAGGAAACAAGACTTGCCGTTCTGTTTCTCCCATTTCATTAAGAACAGAGGTCATCCTGGGAAGGAGAAGGGTAGTTACCAAGAGTGGACTTGTGGGGTAGTGGAGGTAAGGAGTGGGGGGTGGGGTGCACTCACTCATCCCTTCTTTTTAGCCTGCTTCACCCTTTGAGGAGAACAAGCCCAGCTTTCATAGTGAATTATTTTCAGTGCAGCCTCTGCCAGGACTCTGCTCTCCCTGGCTAAGGCAATACCCAGAAGGATTGAATGATAGTTCAAGGTCAGACAGGGTGCCCAGACAGGACTGGCCAGAGATGTGGTACTTACTAAGACAGCTGGGAGATACGGGAATGGAGAAGGGAATAAGGGAGAAATCAGAGCGTGTGTGGTAAAGGGAAGCCCAGAAAAAGCCGAACCTGTAAGGGGCTCTCTCTCTCCCACTCTCTTTCTCTCTCTCTCTCCTTCCCTCCCTCTCTCTCTCTTTCTCCCTCTCTCTCTTTCTCTCTCCCTCTCTCCCTCTCTGTCTCTCTCTCTCTTACACACACACACTCCTGCACAGAAACACATTCTTTGCTTTCCCTCCCCTCTTTAAATCCCCAAGGCATTTCCATAAATAAAAAATTAGACCCCAGCCTGCCCATGGCCCATTATTAAGTGTACAAGTCCTCGCACTGCTCCTCACTTCATAGTTTGCAAAGCCCTTTCCAAAGAGTATGTCATCTTCACCCGATTCCTACATCACATACTTTAAAGGTCCTGTAAGCCCCATCACCAGCACAGAAACATGGGCACCCCACCCCCATACCTGCCAAGTTCTTAGCCTTAATACTATAGGCTTCAGGTTGTGCTACTTGAAAAAAAAAAATTGCCTACAGTTCAGGCCACATATATCAGAGGCACCATCTATTAAAAAATTGCTCTGTTCCTAAGTGCTTTACATGCATGATCTCGTATAAATTCCACAACAATCCTGAGTTGTTGATATGATGGAGGCATTTTATACATGAAGGAAGGGGAGCTCTGATATTATGTTACTTGACTGAGATCTGAATGGAGAATGTGTGTGCTGAATTTTGAACACAGGTCTATGTGACTAAAATGCGCATGTTCTCGACCTCTGCTCTGAGATCCTGTTACTAACAGCCCTTTGGCATCTAAGATTCCAGAGCATCTACTAGAGGGTCTGGTCAGACATCCAGGATGCAAGGATTAATAGCCGATTAGCAATGCCTGCAGTGATGCCTTTTACTTTTCACTTCAATGAACATTTATTTTTCCAGACTATGTACCAGGTATTGTGGACAGAGCAGAAAACAAGGCAGACAGGTCCTAAGTAGAGCTTACAGTCTAGTTAGAGGAGACAGTCCCTACATGAACACACAATTAAAATACGTGTGCCAGTTCCCCAAGAGATTCCGGATCAACACAGAATAAACATGACAGTTTTAATTTTTCCAAACACTGTTCTCAACTGTACTGTGTCAAACTGTGTCCATCCCTCTTTGCTCCCTTTAAAATACCTAGGACAGATTCCATTACTTC
The DNA here is from genome assembly GCF_000325575.1 of Pteropus alecto. Lineage (NCBI taxonomy): Eukaryota > Metazoa > Chordata > Mammalia > Chiroptera > Pteropodidae > Pteropus > Pteropus alecto. The sequence goes on along the minus strand of NW_006494611.1, from coordinate 15,286,358 downwards.
CTATCACTTTCAATTATCGAAATTTAGTCCAGGCCAGTGCAAACTCCTATCTCATATTTGATCCAAAGTCTTCTGTCCTCTCAGAGCGGCCCAAACTTGCTGCTGGAGCAGCTTGGCATGGCACAACAGGGGGCTTTGAGCTCTTCCTCCCCACTCCTTATAGCCCACCTCACAGACAGTTATGGTTGGAGACCCCCTCATCCTGAGGGTGGTCATCTTGAGTGAAAGCCAGCAAGTCAGCTCAGGCCCAACACCTTCCTCAGTGTCCTTTTGATTCATGGGAAATTCAAGTTTGCTGCCATGCCAAGCCGTAGGAGAGACCCTGCTCCATTGCCCTCCTTTCTTGCAGGCCTCCCTTCTCTCGCCAATGTCTTTTATTCCCCTGGGACACAAATAGACACAGCACAGACAGCAGGACTGCTGCCCATGCAGATGTCCAACCAGAAAATGTGATACTAGTGGTTCCCAAGCACACTTCCAGCTCTCTCTTGGCGTGGA
>NW_006494611.1:15256176-15285814 GCF_000325575.1 Pteropus alecto | reverse complement strand
CTGCTCCTCCCCCAAGCTGACTCTAAGGACCCTTCCCCCCCTCCCCCATTCCTTGCTTCAGTTTAGCCTTCTCCTCACAGACCCGGGATGGGGGCAGGACTGATGGCATCAGAGCCAGTTCTGCTTCTTCGATTATTCATAATTGGTTTGGAGCTCTCTTTAGAGACATGGAGTGCTTAGTGCCTTTCTTGTCACCTTCGAGCCTTGGCAGCCATTCCAAGACAACAGAAAAGGTCTCACTCAACATCCCATCATAAAAAAAAATTATAATTGTGTAATTGTGAAACATAGGATGAAGGAAAAGAACAGGGTACTAAGAGAGGAAACGTCTTTGCTCTGGAATCAGGCTTCTTGGGTTCAAATTCTGGCTCTGCTCCTTACTAACCTGTGAGCCTTTGGACAGGTTACTTAACCTCTCTGTGCCTCACGTCCTTACATGTAAAATGGTAATGAGAACAGTACCCACTCCATAGGATTATATGAGAAACTGTAAGTAAAACTCTGAACATGATGCATGGCACATTAATAAATGCTCAGTAAATATAAGTTTCATGAGGACATGGATTGAGAGATCCAGGCACTTCGCTCAACAACATTCGATGAAATAAGAATGAGGAGCACCATCTAGAAATACCTATTTGAGATTAGGCAGTCAGAGAAGACCACTCTGCGGAGGTGACACTTAAGCTTTGACATGAAAGGTAGGGGAACATCAGCCAAAGAGAGAAGGGAGAGCAAAAGGAAAAATGAGATTAGTTACTTTTTGCCTCTTTATGGCAAAATTTCTCCCAAGTCCAATTTGGGCAGATTGTACTTGTGTCACATTACATAATAGACCTAGAAAAGTTGTCTTCGACTTTTTAATACAATGTTTAAATACAGAGTTATGAGATGCTAATTCCCTCAAGACCACAAGTTGTCATAACTCCCAGGAGCTAAAGTCTTCCAGGTGCCTCTGTCCCCATTGCATCAACTCTAACAGTGCAGTCAGTAGCTCCATCATTTTCTCTGCTGGCGGGCTGGTCGGGCATCTTCTAGGAGCCATGCAGCTTCTCCCGGACACATTGCATGTCTGCAAAGGACTCAGAGACCAAAGTTCTGCACTTTCTCTAAATGACTATAATTAATAAAACAACAAGCGTTGGCGAGGATGTGGAGAAAAGGGAACCTTCGTTCACTGTTGGTGGACTTTCAAATTAGTGCAGCTCCTATAGAAAACAGTATGGAGGTTCCTCAAAAAATTAAAAATAGAACTACCTTATGACCCAACGATTCCAATTCTGGGTATTTATCTGAAGAAATCCAAAACTCTGATATGAAAATATATATCCTCCCCTATGTTCATTGTGGCATTAGTTACAATAGCCAAAATATGGAAGCGACCTAAGTGTCCATCAATAGATGACTGGATAGGAAGATGTGGTACATGGACACAATGGAATATTTCTCGGCCATAAAAAGGAATGAAATCTTACATTTGTGATAACATAGATGGACCTAGGGGGTATTATGCTAAGTGAAATAAGTCAGACAGAGGAAGACAAATGCTACTTGATTTCACTTGTATGTGCAATCTAAGGAATGAAATTAACGAACAAACAAAACAAAAACAGACTCAGATACAGAGAACAAACTGATAGTTGCCAGATTGGAGGGAGTTTGGGGGTCTAGGTGAATAAGGTAAAAGGGTTAAAAGGTACAAATTGATAGTTACAAAATAGTCGTGGGGATGTGAAGTACAGCATAGGGAATATAGTCAGCAAGATTGTAATAACTATGTATCGTGCTAGACTTATTGGTGGAAAGATCACTTTGTAAATTATACAAATGTCTAATCACTATGCTGTAGACCTGAAACTAATTAAAAATAATATTCAATGTCAACTGTAATTGAAAAAAATGTTAAAGTGAAAAAATATTTTCTGAATGTGCTACTAGTACTAATTAACCTTAAGTCTTATTTTCACTTATGACAATAGAAAATCTCTAATGCAGGATCTTTGTCATCTAGGATTTATATCAAAGATAAGGTTATCATTTTACCTCAAAAAAAAAAAAAGATCTGCACTTTCTCTTAATATCACCTCAGGACAAGAAACCTGTAAAACTCTACAGAGGCTGGCCTTGGTCCACCACCCCCATGACCTTCTCTCTATGCCTTCCTGTAACTGACAGCATAGTGTCCCCACCCCACCTTTTGAGAGACACATTGGAGGGCAGCTAGAACAAAGAAGCAGGGTAAGGAAGGACAAGGGAGCAAAGACAGATGGGAAAGACATGGCTGGGTTTGCCCTGTCACAGAGTACACCAGCTGAGAGTTCTCACCACAGCAGGCATACATGAAAAGAGCAGTGAATAAAGATCAAAAAAGGGATTCTGACAATCAAGGAGCTAAAGGGCTGAGATGTGGAAGAGTAAGTGGAGTTAAAGGCTTCCTAGATTCACAGGGCCCAGTAAATGGAGGCCCCAGCCCAGTCAGTTTCCTTCTCTTTCTGCCCAAACTTCATCCTGCTCCACTGGGGACCTCACTCTTATGAAGTAAATACGCCAGCCCATGTCTAGTCCAAGTGCAGTCCATGTGAACCTCATCTTCCAAGGATGCAGCCACTGGTAGTGTTGTCCACCTTCAGGAGGACACACTCAGAACAGAGGCAGGCATCGCCTTGGAGGTGGGCTCAGTTGAGGAAGCAGATCTAGGTGCAAGGGTATCATGAGAACAGTTTAGGGCGGAGGAGTGCATGGGTTCCAGGTGGGCACATCCCATAGGCCTCATGGAATTCTCACTCTTTGGGGAAGGATTCAGCTAGAGGAGAGTCTGAGAAGGACCCTCTAAGGTGCAGGGGCCGAGAGCAGGGGGGTTGAGGATGGTGTCGTACACTTATTAACCCCAAAATGTAGAAAGGGACAAGTGGATAGGAGTTAGAAGTAAGAATATTCCTTAGAGAAACCACTTCACCATTCCCTACAATTATATGTCCAGCTCTAAACTCATCTTTATCACCAATTAATCATAGAATAATTGTGGATGCTACATTGTCACCTCTAACTCAGTATAATATAAAAAATATATAGTCTTTCTCGCAAACTTGACAAACTTCCCCACTTCAGTGTGGTACCATCATTGTCCCATGTCCCAAGCTAAAACAATGCTGCCATCTTTTACTCTGCCCTCTCTACCCTCCCCAATACCCAGTTTATCTCTGAGTCCCCTTAGCTAATATGTGTGTGTGTATGTGTGTGTGTGTGTGCGCGTGCGTGCTGTGTGTATAAAAATAAAACCTATTTCTGATGAGAGGTCAGACTGTGATTAATTCTGAAGGTTGCATATCTAACAGTGTACATAACTGGACATTTGTGTTTTTGCGTGTCTGGTTACAGTCGTGTTTAATTACTTTGAATTGGTTAGCATTATAAATGGCTGGGACAAAATATCTTCTTGAGGGAGTAGGTGTGTGTGACTCACCAGCTCCTCTGACTCAGTGGACTCATACTGTCATGAGCTGTTAATACCTAGATCCATTATCAGAGCATGAGTAGGACAAAGGGGCTTTGAGAAGCTGTACCAGCAAACATCCAGGCACCCCCACTGGCTATTGTTATGGCTGTATCTTTTTGTGATATATAGATAGCATCTATATTTTTTGTTGCTGTAATGGCAAGTTTCTGGCATAGGTGTGACCTGATTATTATTTTCCAAGAATGCTGAAACTAGATGATGATATAATGCAGTTGGAACTGATCCCAAGATGGAAGGGTGCCTCTCTTTACCTAAGTTAGATGCACTTTCGGTGTAGATAAATAAGGGCTGGGAGACTGGGCCGGGAATCAGAAAGGCAGGGCTGTGTAGGTGCCTATAGATGTGGATGGTGGTACCAGCAAGAGGCTTTCCACTCCGCGGGTGCCATTTAGAATGTTAAGGGAAGGTGGTTACCATGTAAAATAGGATCTCCCTTTCTCTACCTAGAACCCCAGATGTAAGCACCAACAACGTAGAGAATCGCTAGTCCGTAACAGAAACACCTAAGGAATTGGCTTTAATTTTCGTTTTTGCGCCAGCAATGAGAACATAAAGGAAACTTCTACTCAACTTGACACAACCGAAGAAGGTTGGAGAAACACACAAAAATGGTCCAGAGTCATGAATACAAACTACATCATAAAGGCTGGCAGAACAATGCTTTCAAAACCCAGATGTTCCAAAACAATTTATCATTCTTAATGATTATATAGGGGAGAGATCACACCTGCCCCCCCAAAAAAAAATTGAAAAGGAAGTAATTTCATATAGGATGCAAATGGGAAAGTTTTTACTATGCTTACAGATAATAATAAAACCTGTTTAAATTTTTTGTTGTAAATACATGTATATATATAATATGTATATACAAATTTTCATGCATATATACAAGAAAATTTTGCTTAAGAAAATGTTAGCAATATTTTTGAATCCTTCTTTGTATCCCTCCCCAATTCCTTTTGTCTTTCTCCACTAGAAGTAATCACTATGCAAAATTCTACTTATTATTCTCTTGCTTGCCCTTATTAGATGCAGACATAGATAGATTTGTTTTGAACCTTACATAAATGAGTCATACTGTATTTTCTGCTTCCTGTTTTTTACGCTCAATTTTATGTTTGTGAGATTCATTTGTGTTGGGTAGGAGTAGCTGCCATTCACTTTCACTTATGTTCTGTATTCCATTGAAACATACAGATTTAAGAATTCGAAAGTCAATATTCTGGCGAGGAGGTATGCAGAAAACTGAACCTGATTCTCATCTCATTTCTCACTCAAGATATTTGCAAATTGTGAAGTTCCAGTATCCCCTCCTCCATATGACTTTGCTTTTCAGAAGTCGGATCTCCTCTAGCCCCTGGTTGGGAGGAGGCAAAGGAAGGTGGGGATCTTGACTTGTCTGAGCCAATCATAAAGTCTCATCCTCCTTCCAGAGATTGAGTCATACACAGGCATGTGCCTTAATTCTGATCAGTAAAACATGGTGGCAAAGGTGGAGGAGTCTTTGGTGAATGTTGGGACGAACTCTTGGGAAAAGGTTATTCACCCTTCAAAAGTGACACAAGAAAGAGGTGGGCTTTTTCTTCTACTGGCTGGTGTTGTGTCTGCACATGATGCCTAGAAACTGTGGCAGCCATCTTGTAATTAGGAAGCGAATTAGCAAAGGTACAGTCAAAAGTAATAAGGATTGGAGGGGGTAAAAAAAAAAAGGAAATAACCTGAGTTTAAAACTACTGAATTTACCAACTTTGAAAACACCTTACCTTGGGACTCATATTGTGAGATCATAAATTTTCTTTATTACTTAAGCTCATTGAGTCAGAGAATTATGTCACTTGCAACCAAAGACAACCTCATTAACATATCTTTATATACAAAAGATCAAAGAAGAGAAAAGGAGAGACTTGGTTGGTAAAACTAAAAAGTCTATGTTCAGGTCGTTAGCAGAAGATGACATGGGCAGGGTTAGGGGTGTCTGGAAAAAGAGTCAGGGAGCCAGGCTGTACCATTTCTGTAATCTTGAGTGAGTTTAAATCACTCTGGGCTTCTCTCTTATCATCTGTAAAAGAGAAGTGGGTGGAGAAATCCTCTGAAGCATATATAACTCTCTTTCTGAAATGGAGCAGTTGAAGACACTTCACACAGCTTCAAGCAGAGCAGAAGTCCACAACTTTTATGCATATTGAAAACAACTGGGAAGCTCTCAAAAACTTCCAGTGCCTGTGCCACAACTCAAACCAATTAAATCAGAATTTGGGGAACTTTTAGGGGGCAGGGAGGCAGGCATCGGTAGTTTTTAAAGCTCTCCAGATGGTTTCAATATGCAGCCAGTGTTCAGGACCACTGGCCTAAAGGGATCCTCTACACCAGCGGCGCCCAACCTTTTTGGCATGAGGAACCAGTGCTCCTATGAGAATCTAATGCCTGATGATCTGAGGTAGATCTGAGGCGGTGATGCTAGTTCTGGGGAGCGGCTGCAAACACAGATGAAGCTTCGCTAGCTCACCTGCTGCTCACCTCCTGCTGTGTGGCCCGGTTCCTAATCAGACACTGACCGGTACAAGTCTGCAGCCCAGGGGTTGGGGACCGCTGCTCTAAACCCAGTGGTGGGTGTTCACTCTTTGGCAGAAAGAGGGAAGGGTCAGGAGGCAAAGAGTCAGCAAGACTGCACATAAGAGACTGCTCTGTGTTCAGGGTTCCTGCCCACTAACAAGAGGCTTTCTTTGTTCAGGCCACAACTCCCCGTAGTTGCTAAAAAACTGTGCACCACCTGGCGATGAAAGCTGAAGTAGACACTCTCTCTTTGTGGACTGAAGGACCACCCAAACTTAAACAAAACTTTTGGACTCACATTGATGAAGATACACAGTTCACTAACCACACTAGGGATTTTCAGACTTTCAATTTGGGAATAAACTGAAAGGAGAGCCATAAATTTAGAAAATAACAGAGTTCTTCCTTTAACTAAATTAGACCTTACTTTTTTGGAACAAGCTATCATGCACCCCAAATTCAAGCCATTCTCTCATGTTCAATTTTAAAAGCCCTGTTGCTTCTCTATTATGTGAGGTATCAGGATGTGAAATATGGATGATTCCATTCCATAGGAAACATTCAGGAACACCCTGCTCTTTGACCAGACTCTCCTTCAGTCATTCACATGCAGCCTGGGTACGAGCCAGCACTAGGTCAAGCTGACACAGGCAATCAGCAAGAGCTGACCAGCATCATGCCTGCCTGGAAAGCATTCCCTCTTTAAGGGGGCATGCACCTGAAACTAATACTTCATATGTCAACTGTAATTGAAAAAATTTTTTAATATTTTTTAAAAGAAAGAGTACAACTACAAAGAAGGGTCACTAGGGAAGAAGTATGAAGCAGAAGAACACTAGACAAAAAGTCACTGTCCAGCCCAGAATTCATTTTCCAGACTGATTCAACCTGGCATGGGACCTTGAACAAGTCACTTCCCCTCTCTTTTATATAGTTAGGCATTGGAGTCACATGGTCTTCAGAGTCCCTGTTGGATCCAAGTTTATTGTTCTCGTTTTGTGGGAAGAGGGTGTTTTTCACAGAAACATCAGCATGAATAGAAAGCCAGAGGAAACAAGAGTAACGAACTCCAACAGCTACAGAGGTCACGCAGATAGTCTAAAAGAATGATGCAATGAGTGGGAACTGTGACAACACAAGGCAGGACACTCCGTGAAGGGATGCATGCCTCGTCTAAAGGGGCAACTGCTACTCAACTCCAGGTAGATATTACCATGAAGAAAGATCTTGCAATTTTTCTCGAAAAATAAAGTCTGCTGATCGTTTAATCTTGGCAATATATTCTGTTTAAAAAAGGGAAAAAGGAACAAAAAATCCCTGTGTCAAACAAAACACATCTGCAGCCAGATATAGCCTGCAGGCCTGCAGTTTACACTTCTGATGAAGAGGATGTTATATGATGACTTACTCTTCATAACTGGGCTTTCCTGGTAGGTCAGTCACTTATTTCCCCTTAAGATTCAGAAGCTCTTTCTGAAATTTAGGTAAGAACTGAAACTACAGTTTAGATTCAAAGACCTGCTGCCTCTCACCCCAAGGAACTGAGCCTCTCCCTTTGGTCTGGGGCTGATGCCCACCGGCCCCTCCCTCTGCCCTCTGTGCAGCTCCAAGCTTTGCCTCTTTAGTAAGGTGCTGGTGCTCAAGAGGTAGAAGCCATTCCAGCTCTTCCCACACCATTTCTACCCCTATTTTAAAGCTAAGTGCCCCCCTCTCCCCGCAATAACCTTGACCCAGTTGAGTATGTGTGATGAGCAGTCAGCACAGATGGGGACAGTCTGGGGGCCAGTCGCGGCAGCTCAAGTCACTGCTCCTGAACCCCAGCCCCAATGATCATCGTAGTAGGAAGTCACCCACAAGATTGTGACCATGTAAATGCCCTCAGGTGAGTCTAATTCCAGATCCAAACTAGCCTTGCTCAGTTGTCCTTAAACGAAATGGGAGAATCTCAGTTCATGGTTTCTTATTTAACTATGACTTTAACAAAGAAAACACACTTAGATCTTATATCAAACACTTTTATTCTTACAGTGAGACATTCACTACAGATAGCTATAGGAGAGTGAAATATTGAGAGTAGAAAAATGTGGGTGCTAGCCAAACTTCAAATACTGTCACAGTAGAGTTATTCCAATAGTACTTTTCCGGCCTGGCAGATCACACATGTTAAAATTAACTGCATTCTCTGAACATCTCTCAATGGACATGCACGTGATAGAGGCAAATACTCCTGTCCTTGAGATCTTACAGAATGAATTTATGCATACCTCAAAACAAATATATTACAACACATTCAAAACAATTCACAGTCATTCTAAAAAATGTATATTTTGACATCAAAGAAATTGGTAGAAAGACTTAAAACAACAAGATAAATAGAGGCAAGAAATAGATTGCTACTTTTATGTGCAAGGTACTGGATTCTTGAATTGAGAATCAGTGTCAGTCCTCACTTCCAACATCACATCGAAAAAGTGTCGTGAAAAAAATAAGTCACCTTCAATATGAAGGATGCGAGTTGTGTATACTGACAACACTCTCTAAGATACAGTAGTACTGCAGGAGGAATGCCAGCATACAGGGTGGGCCTTCTCATGAGGCCACTCATGAGTTATCAGACGACCCTTCAAATATTTGGGTTAAGCAACTACAATGTTCTGGTTTAATCAAGGCACTTGCAAAGAGCTATCTTTGACATGACTTAGAGTCCCTACAAGTTGTTAGCCATTGATGATGGCATGGCTTTTTGGTTAAGCGGCATTCTCTGGGAACCCACGCATGATGTTTTGTTCGCAAAGCATTACAACTGCAAAGCCAGATTTGCTTAAACTTTCCCCAAATCACGGTTTTTGATAAATCATGTTTGAACAGAAAGGCTTCACTTAAAATTTTGATGCTCCAGAGTTATAACTCACCTTTCTCCAGGATCACCCAACACCCCTAAAGTTTGTTTGGTTTTTCTCCAGAGAAATATATAGGTCTTTTTCTCCCCTCTACATATTATTTCCCCAGGAGAGAACTGTAAAGCCAACTTAAAAACACAAAATAACCTTACATTTTCTCACCGACAGTTAAGTATCAGACCTCTCGCTCCTACTCTGACTCAAGCTACAGAGCTTTGTGAACACTTTTCAGACATTCCTCATACCATTAATACAGCTTTCCATCACCATCAACTGTCCCTCCTCAACCTTTCTTTGCCCACCATGAAAGCTAGTCAATTGAGAGGGAAGGAGAAATGGCATTTAAGAAGTATTACTTTTATAAAAATGAACTTCCAGGCTGTTACTTCATCCTCCACAGCGAAGTTGGGCAGCATCATTGATATAGGTCCCAACACTAAATTCTCAAGTGGCTACTTTTTTTTCTTTTTTGTAGCCAGGTCCCAAAAGCTCAAACCTAAACCTACTGAAGGAAAGTAGCTAAGACTTCCTAATATTGAGCAATATAGACCTGGGGGATTACATGGGGAATATGACAGGTCAAGACCAGTCACTAGGTTGCTTAATTCATCGATAGGAGGCCAAGTTCTCCATTCTTCCCCAACTCTGCCATTCTGGGAAGAGCCCACTGGCCAGCCTTGGACTGCCAAAGATTGTTGACTCTAACTCAGCCTTGGGGGACCCCCGGTGGAATGCACAGTCCTGGGGTGCCATCTGTGTCTGTACTCCATCAGGTTTCCATTGCACATGGACAATTCTATAATTCTGACCATCGTTGTTGTCCCAGAAGACCTGCCCATTAGCATGGTAAGAAATGCAGAACTCGATTTTTTCCTCAGTTGGAATAACAGAGGGTAAGTCAATGGCAAATGAGAAGGTATCACTATCTGAGCCACCATACACATTTTTCATGTAGACACAGTCCACATTGGTGTAGCTTTTCCAGGTATCAAAAGTAATACGGACCTGAACCTTCTTCTCAAAGCTCACGTTTTTCACTTTCACAGTCCCAGTCACTGTTCGCTCTTGCAGAGAGCAGTTCTCCAGACACACAAAGTTCTTCTGAAAGTGGTTCCGAAAACTTAAGTAATCACTTGAAGGCTGAGGGAAATCTAAAATCAAGTTTTTCTCCTCATGGAGTTTTAAGCCAGAGGACAGATCATTAAGGTCCAAGAGATCAAACTGCAGATCCCACGCTGGTTCTTCTGGGACGTCAGAGAAGACATGGATGGCGGTGAGAGAGAGACCCTTGGAGTCAGCAAACACGACTCGTTTCTTGCCTTGGTTGTGTGAACGCTTCCAGTCGTTCTGTGATTTGGCTTCCTGTTTTATATGGAGACAAGGTTTCAGAGGCTTTAATTTGTTGACAAAATTTCTCCGTTGAAAGTCATCGTAAGGGCCCAGGAAACTCTTCAGAGGTGGCGAATGAGCCAAGCAGAGCCTCATGGCGACATCCACTGGCATGACTGAACTTGTCAAAGGCCGTGGATCTAAAACCTGGATCATTCTGGAATGTAAGAATAGGAGGGGTTGTTATCACCTGCATCTGGAATGCTCTTCCCCTGGTCCCAAGTATATACATACTGTTTTTGTATTGGCTAAATTATAGTTGGCATAGTATCAGGGAGGTGCTATCAAATGCAGTAAAGAAAACAGTATTAGATGATCAGATATGTTTGGTTCTACTCTTTAATAGTCACAAAGCCATGGGTTAACTGCTTAACTGCTTAAAACAGCTAGGAGTCTCAGTTTCTTCATCTGAGAAATAAAAGGGTTGGATCAGATCATCTTTAATATAGCTTTAAAAACCACTGGTTCTGTTTTGGACCAGTGCTTCTCAAACCTGTCTGGTCACAATAACTTAGGGAGTTGGTTTTCTTTCTCTTTCAAGCAGATTCCTGGGACTTAGCCACTGAGGCAAAACTTCTGGGGGTGGGGACAAAGAGGTACATATATTCTTAAAGCTTCCCAGGTGATGGTAATGACCAGATAGGTTCTGGAAGCACAGTTCCAGACCTGGTGCTCCTTCTGGCTACTTTGCTGGTTTTGCTGGTGAACTGATTACACGTCTCTGAAAAGGTAACCCACTTGAAAAAAATAGCAATAAAAATTTTCATGAAACAATTTTGAGAGAAGGCTGGACAGAGTGAAGTCTGGGGTTCTCTTTGCATTTTGACTATCATGCTCTTCCTCATTTTTCACACATAACCAACCGAAATGCAATGCATGCACTTAAAGAAAAACTTTGCATAGCATGTTTCCTATGGAAAGACATCCATGACAAGTCCACATTTAAGTGGAAAAGCTGATTACCTGAAAATTATATATATGAACTTAGAAATATCGAAAAACTTAACAGGAAATAAACCGAAAAGTTAATTATCTCTGAGTGACAGAATTATAGGTGATCTATTTTTATCTTTGTACTTTTTTGGTATTTTCTAATGTTTTGGCAATGAATATTTATAACTAGAAAGAATAAAACTATTTTAAAATTTAAACATAACTATGCTCAGTAATATTAAATTAATACGTGTCCATCAAGGTTTTTTTCCTAGCCCTTAGCCCCCAGTACATATTGCCAAGCTTATGGGCTAATTTTCCCTCTCCTCGCCTTATAGATAAGTCCTGTGTGTATACAGTACATGACATTTCTTAGTAACTCTTCACAGCAGCTCTAAGCACATAGGCAAATGATCCTTATCACAGAATGAATATAAAAGAACATTCACAGAATTTACTTTATTATTCCTGGGATTTTTCTGGAATACATATAAACTTAGAACAAAATAAATAAAAGCTAAAGCTATATTTCTGGGTCTAATAATAGTTAACATGCAGGATTTTTAGATAAGTCTTCTGCTGTTACGTCTGAGGAAACTATTTGAAGTAATTTTGTAGGTCTGTTTTGTTTTGTTTTTTACTTTTTGCACTTATAGACGGTTTTAGAATTTAGCAATTCTGGAATTTTAAGTCCTAGCCAACAGTTCAAAAATCATCTTTTGCTCCAACTCTGAGACTGAGTTTGCAAACCGTGATAAGAAGAGTGGAGGAGGAGGAATCATCATCCCGTAGTTTTCCCCCCATTTTAAACTACCCAACCTGCAATGTCAAAGTGCTGTTCCCACAAGCTAAGAATCCTTGGGACATCAGTGAGGGACCAAGAGATTACAGTCGCAATTCATAATAGAATAAGAACTAAAGCTGAATCTCCTTAAAATAGTTTCTGATGTAAGGTGCAGATTACCAAAATCAGCTCCGCCTAAGAAGCACAAAGCAAATCTCCACACCTCCGAGGCCTCCCGGATGCCAGATTCAACTCGGCAGTCAGTCAACTTGCCCTCCCGTGGAGTCTCTATTTGAAGAGAGGACCGAAGTGAAACGCAGCCCAACTTCCCCTCGGCTGCGCGCACCCCTCTTGTCCCGGGCCGAGAGTCTGCAGTGAACCTACCTGGTGCAGCTCATTAGGCAGAGCCGGGGCAGCAGGCGGAGAGAGCCGACGCTCGCTGCCTGCGCAAGTTCGCACGCCGCTCCCAGCTGTCCCCGCTGGGCAGTAGCTCGGGCAGATTGCGGGTGCGGCTCGGGAAAGGCCCCTTATCTGTCCGGACCACGTGACCCAATCCCTCGGACCAACCAGAGCCCAGCTGGGGCGCGAGCCCTCGCCGGGAGTACGTGACCGCCGTGGTTCCAGACTTCAGGGCTTGGGGTGGGGTTCTCCGGAACACCCCCGCCCGCGGCACTGAGCAAGCCCGGGGCGAGGAGGCGTGGAGGCAGCGCCATACCGCACGTAGCGGGTGCTGGCCTGGGAAGAAAGCCGCAGACCTTACCCAGGCAGGGCGCCAGCTCTGTCGGCTGCCGAGAAGGAGATGCTTTTTGCATCTTGAGGCGTCTGTGCACAGTTAAATCTGAACACAGAAAGCTGCGGCTCGTTCCAAATGTATATATATTTTTTAAATGTTTATATTCTTCATTGCTTGGTCCATCCGCGCATTTTCTCCCCCACCTTAGTCTGTGCAATCAGAAGCTAGCTGCATATTTTTGGGTTGGGTGAATTCACAAATGCACCAAACAGTAGATGAAGGCTGCCAGGAATTAACCATTCCCTAACAAATATTAATAAAGCATGCTAGCCCGATAAAATAGTGATGTGGCATTTAATTAAAAGGCACTTTGTATTTCGACCTATTCTTCAGTTTTTCTCCCCAGAAGAGAAAAACTAAAGCCAAAAATGAAATGGCCTTTCTCGCTCACGTGGTGGGTCAGCCACAGAGCCTGTGGTCAACCCAAATCCCTCGACTCGGTTCTGACGTCCTTCGGCAGTGATGTGGAAACCAAAATGTTAAAATATCACACTGTAAGTTTCGTGACTCTCCGAGCCAATTACTTTCACTGAGGTTTCGTTATTTTGCTTAGTTTGGGGAGTTTTTAGACCATCAGTTACAACCATACAATTAAATTTCTAAGTCGAGTATGATTTATTTTTATAAAACTCACATGCTAGTCCTGGTCTATTAACTTAGATATCCAGGAGTCAATTAAAATATACAATATTCCCTGTGTCTTTTAAGTAACTGTCAAACAGTGAAATTGTAAAGTAGAGTGATTAGAACGAAGAAATTCACGCTGAAAATCACTGGGGAAAATACTTAATGCTTGGGCTTGAGTTTTGAAATGAAAAATCCAACTATCGTAGGTTCACTAGCCCCTCAACCCAACCAAAACTAGCTGAAAGGACATAGTCTTTGAGTTTGACACTTACTAGCTATTTACCCATCAACAATTAGAATGATAGAGGTGGAAGGTGCTTTAGGTATCATTGGCTTCAAAGTAGTTATGTCACAAGTGAGGAATCTAAAACTCAAAGAAGCTGTGCTGCTTGCCAGAGATTGGTTAGGTCAGAGCCACATTTAGAACATTGGGTAGAGTTTTCTCCTCCACTTATGATCACATCTTGAGCATAAAAAGTGGATATTACCAATTAAAGTTACGGAAACATAAAATATTAAGAATGTATTGTGATCCCATTTTGGGGGAAAGATGTGCATGCGTAGAAAATAGAATATACTCTACCAAATGTTGACAGTGCTTATTTTTGGATGGTGAGCTTATGAGTAATTAAAAAATTATTTGTCATTTTGCTTCTCTGTTTTTTTAATTCTTCTACAATGAGCATGGATTTCTGTAATTAAGAACTCACTTTTAAAGGACTTTAAAACTTTCAGATTGAACTAACGTGGATAGCCTACCTACTAGGTGACAAGAACTGTGTTGGCACCACGTATTCATGTTATTTACTTGAGTATGCTCTTGTTTCCACTCATACTGTTTCCTCTCCTGCCCCCTGGTGCTGATGCCATAAAATCCACTTTTTCTGAACTCCTTAAAAGAGAAGATCAGCAAAACAGGGTTCTCTCTTAAGGAGTCAACACTCAATAAACCTTTAACTGGGTGATCCAGTCCCTCACTTCTTTTTCCCTCCCAGCTTTATTGAGATCTCATTGACATATAACACTGTGTAAGTTTAAGGTGTATAACGCGTTGATTTGATACACTTATGTACTGTAAAGTGACTACCACCAGAGCATTAACTAACACCTCCATCATGTTACATGATTTCCATTTCTTTTTGTCATGAGAACATTTAAGATCTACTCTCTTAGTAACTTTCGAGATATGATACATTATTAAACATGTTGTATGTTAGAACCCCAGAAAGCATGACCTTTCTCCATTGCCCTTACCCACTACCCCCAGCCACTGGTAACTACTATTTTACTCCCTGTCTCTATGAGTTTGGCCATTGTAGATTCTGCATATAAGAGATATCACATAGAATCTGTCTTTCTCCATCTGATTTATTTCACTTAGCACAATCAGACCCCTCATTTGTTTCCTTCCCGTCTTTTACTGCCCTTCCTTATGGGATGAGAGGAATTGGGATGAATCGGTGTTTTTAGTTGGGAGTTGCACCAATGAAGACGTGGATTAGGAATTGTGGGGAGTTTTATTATTATCTGCAGGTTTTCCCTCACTGTAGTTGGCAATCTCCAAACATTGCTTTGTCCTACCCATCTTAACAATAAATCTACTGGTGAGGGCTTAATGATCTGTGCAGAGTTTCCAGCCATGCCGGGGGTTACGAGGACTCAAAAGTCACAGCTCTTTGACCTTACAGATGTGTTACAATCTTTATTATTTTTCTTTTTTTAAAGTTTATATTCATGAAATACCCAGGGAACATTTTAAGGAGCTGCTAAGAAAGGGACTGGTGACTGCATGGCTTACACAAGTAGATCTCTCACAACATGCATCCGACACGGGACCAGAGGTATGACCTTGTGGGAAAAAACACCCTGTAGGAGTCCAAGGTTGCCAATTCATTTTCTGTAACAGGACAAACCTAATAACTGACCTTCAATCCCCACAGCATGGAGTCGGTGAGGTTGAAAACTGCTCATTTTAATTAAAAGGACTGGGATTTCTGTTTTCGAGAGCAGAGAGGAGTCGATTCACATGTGAATAGTAAGCTCTTACACTAATTCCTTCTTCTTTACCCACGTTGGATGGGAACACAAGTATTAGGTGAAGGAGTATAATTTGAAAACACACACACGGTGCTTACTTTGGATCAGGCACTGTTTTAAGCACTTTACAAATATTAACTCATGTAATATTTATTAGGTAGAAACCAGAATGATTATTCCTACTTTACAGATGAAGAAACTGAGGAGGCCTTGGGAGTTTAAGTGACTTGCACAAGATCACACAGCTAGCAGATGGTAGGACCAGCTTTCAAACCCCTCTAGAGTCCATGGCCCATGCGTGAGTTGCTCAGGAAAAGACAAGCCCACACAGGTACCTACCAAGACCAAAAGGAAGCTCTGCAGAAACCCAGAGAAATTCAGAAAGGGGAGGGCTCCCTGTGGCATATCTGTGGAAGCTTCAAGAAGGAAATGAGACTTAGGAAGGTCAGGAAAATGAAAAGCATTTAAATATGGTGGAGTATCCTCTTTAAGGGATTTAGATGGTAAGAATCCAGCTGTGGGGCTCAATCAATGAGAGAGTAAATGAGACCACAATTGAAATGGCACCAGTAGTCCGCCATTCTTTTCAAGGACATAATCCCAGAAAGCAAGAAAAGAAAATTAAAAGTGTTGCTGAGTAGACCATGTTATTAGCTATTCGGTTTGCTCTGAAGGAATTTTCAAGTGTAATTTTCATCGCCTGAAATTTTTTAGTTTTTACCACATTACCCCACTTTTGAAACATCCTTGTAAGAGAGCAAACTAGGCCCAGATGTGAAGGCACAATTGTTGTTACCAACAGTAAGTGGTTAAAGAAAGTACAAGACACCACCTGAGACTTATGAGGTGTCTCCACTGAGGCGAGGAAGGAGAGGGGCGAGGGAACCAAGGATGATCACGTTGCCTCTCTAATAATCCACTGGAAGGAAAGATGTAGAGGTAAAAAGACGAGTAACCATACAAAGTTGGCTGAATGGCAAATGAATTGTGTGAACATTATACACATTTGCTACATATGGGTCAGGACTTCAGTGACAGGAGAGGCCTCCAGGGGCCAGGACAGCCAAAGAAGATCAGTTACGTAGGGTAACTGCAAGGAGGACGATTTGAGTCAAGGGGAATCCTAGTTGGAATCCTAGCTGAGTATTGGAGAGAAAGGACAAAGGAGAGAGAATCTTAAATGTTAAAATTTATTTTTTTAAAGTCCCTTGGATTATCTCGAACATTAGAAATCTGAGTGACACAAAATGAATGAACAAAGAATGAAATAATCTAACTGTAGAGGAGAAATCATTCTCAAATGTTGATAATTACATCTCTGAGTTGCTGCTGTTTGTCCATATTCATGGAAGGATTGGGGTGAAGAAAAGTATGTTAAAAAGAACCTATGAAGAAACCTTTAAACCACAACTGAAGGGCTTTTTTAAAGGATTTAATATAAAAATTATGGAAGATGTGAGAAGGAATGGGTTGTGCAGGGGATGGAAAAGGAACTAATCCCAACGTACTAAAGTTCATAGAAAACATCAACATAGGAAAAATCAAAATGAGGAGTAGGAATATTCTGAAAAAGAATAATGAGGACGTACTAGCCCTATCGGCTTAAAATTTATAGTGTGTTTTTAAAAATTGGTATTGGTGCATGAATAAGGAATCAGATTAGTGAGATTAAAGAGTCCATAAGTAGACCTACTTACATATAAAAATTTATTGTATGATACATGTGGGCATGTCTAATAAGGGGAGAGGAAGAATGGATTATTCAATAAATGGGCAGAATGTATACAAGAAATTGTATTTAGTTTATGCCTCTGTGGAGGGGGACTAAAGTGCTTTGACCGAGCAACAATGTGCACAAAAAAAAGGCAACTCCGAAGGGAATCCCACAAGGGGACTGCAGGCTGGTACGACTTGCTCTGGGCACTATAATTTTTGTGACCTGGAGAGTTTTCCTTTTAATTCGGGGCTTATGGGAAAGAAAAAGTATTGGGCAATGACTGAATCTGATATTCAGTAAGAGAGAATTGATGTAATGCATACTCTTTATTTCTGTTCTCCTCTATCTCCAGTTCCTCCTCTCTAAGAAGCTGGAGAAAAGACTTCATGGGCATGGCTCGTTGGGTTCATCTGTGCTGAGTGGGTCTCATGCTCTGCACACATTGTCATTACTTTCTGTAGGCCACAATGCACATCTCTAGTTTCAGTCCCGTATTTTGTTAAATCTTAGCTTTCTGAACTGTTGTGACTTTGCATTTTATTCTCTGCTTGCAAACACAAAAGCCTCTAAAATGCAGCAGCTCTCTGTCTAACCATTATTCAATTTGTGTAGAGACAAGTATTCTTCTGCTTTGTAATTTGGTTTCTGGACTCAGCTATGAACTGTGGCTATTGGAGGAGTTTTAAAGCAGCTTTAGCAGGAGGAATCCAAGCTGAAACGATACATTTCGTTTATAAGGTACCGCACTATTTCTTTTTTATGTGACAAAATTAAACTTGTCCACTCCTCCCACCCCCGCCATATATACACAAACAGATCACATCACCCCACCTCCAACTCTGGACATAACTGTTAATAACCACCTGCTCCAATAAGATGTTCAAATGCTCTATTCCCTTTGTTAAGCTACAATGCTGTATTATCTCCCTTAACCACGGACATTAAAACCGGATCTGGCCTAAGCTAGTGTTTTGTGTCTATCAGAGAACTATTTCTGTTTAGCTACTGCATACCTAGGAAGTGGTGAAAAGTTCCATCTGGGGGAATCTGGGAAGCGCAAGCAATTTTCCAGATCCTATCAAGTTAACCGTTTTCACTAGGGTTTTAATATTTTGTTTGAAGTGTAGTAAATCCTCTAGAATGTCAGCCAGCGTTAAAGCCAAATTTAAAACACATTTCAAAGCTAACTTTCTCCAAGCTTTGTTTACTCTTTATTAGGAGGGTGTTAAATTTTTAAAAGTGAACGATGGTTAAACTTTTAAGTTACTTGCTAAAATTGGTAATTATTTGAGACAACCAATAGAAAGACAAAATGTTTCAAATTCCCTCACTTCTCCTGTCAAAAAAACCACCTCCTGTAGTAGGAAATGATAATGTTGGGCAAAAAAAATTAGGTCTTGCTTTCCTGTATACATTACTGAGCTTTTGTTGTTACAGAGTTTTGGAGCTCAGACAACTAGTGATTAAAACAGGAGTATTTCTTTCTGAGGAAAGGACAGAAGGAAAAAAATTAACGCTATTAAGGACAAACCATGTGTCCAGCACTGTTAGGTCCTTTTAGATATTTTATGACATACTCACTGGCTACAATATTGTTACCATATAATGCTTCTTTTAAATTAAATACTAATATATTAAAAAGAAGCACAGAGGACTATTGTTTAAAACAGGATAAAAAGTGATTAGGTACTACTTTCTCTTATCTTGCTTCCATCATGCCCCACCCTCAAATCCAATGTTTTTTGATGCTACTTATGGAATTAATCTTCTCCATGGTTGATATTAGAAGAGGTTCTTATTTTGCAAACTATAGGCTGAAATGCAAGATTTGATTGGTGAAGATCACAGGGGCTGCAGATGAGCAATAATATTTCACATGTGAAATATTAGTCCTTTCAACTTTACAAATGCCTTCACAATCTTTATTTCGTTTAAACCTCATTAAAATCTTCTGAAGCCACTCATCATTACTCCATCTTACAGATGGAGAAATTGAGACTCAGTAAGGGAATGACTAAAGGAGGATTCAAAACCATTAAGTGATGGAGTTAGGCTTCAATGCCAAGAGCTAACCTCAGGTGGGAACATCTTAATTTAAGTAATTAGCTGGTTCATTTACAGGTATTAAACTAATAACTGAGCATGAGCCCTTCGTTGGACATCTCTCTTCCTCACTCTCATATTTAATTAGTTCCTGCCTGCTTTTGCCTTCTCAGTTTGTCTCAAAATCCATGTCCTCTTCTCCAATCCCTTGCCACTCAGCACCTCTCACTTGGACTGTCATGTAGCCTTCTAACTGGCCTTTCCCACCCTATATTGTGTCACTCGAATGCATCTTTCTCACAATCGACAAGATGTCTAAAATGTAGCTCTGATCACAAAACCCTGCAATGGCTGCCCAGAATCTAACTCTACCAAAAATAAGCAAACCACTGATGTTCACAGCCCTCCATAATCCCTGTCTGTCTCATCAACTTCATCCCCATTTGTCATTCCCTAGCCCTCCCTGTGTTCATACACTGTTCTTCTGTCTGGAGTGCCATCCCTCTGTTCACTTTTGCTTGGCTAATTATTCCTCTTTCGAAGTTCAGCTCAGATGTCATCTCCCCAAGATACCTTCCATGATCTCCTCCCAGCCTGCCTCAGAGATCTTCCAATGTGTTCCCACAAGACCCTGTGGCTATCATTTCACTTATCATCTACTTTTATTAAAATCCGTTTTGTTTTTTGACACTATCCCTATGGAAAGAGATCTCTCCGTTGTCTTTATTATTTTGACACTTTTATTTTTAAGTAATTATTATTATCCTTAGAATATTAACAATTGCCCACTGTGTGAAATCAAAAAGAGAAAAGAGATTCCATTCTTTTTAAAAATGTAGTGAAATAACTAAATTGCTCAATTTCTATTTTATTCATCTAAGCTGATAAATGTTACCTATCACACAGAAGTCTTTAGAAAAATAAGAAAAAATGATCTCATGGGAACTCTGACAATTTTGAGCATGAAAAAAAGTACCAGATCTCAAAATTATTTTTTTAAAAAGGAGGAATATTTGCTTAGGGAAGGACATTATGGGAGATTTTTAGAAGATAAAACATTTTGAACCCCTCTAGCAAAATATCTTAAAAGGTTGACATAGTTTTTTTTCTTTTCTTTTTGTTAGTAATTAATTTTCTTCTTTTTTAATTATTTTATTGTGATATAGTTAACATATAATATTGTATAAGTTTAGGTTATACAGTGTGCTGATTTGATACATTTATATCTTGCAACATGATTAGCACTGTAGGGTAAGCTTCACATCTGTATCACATCACATAATCATCATTTCTTTTTTGTGGTGGGAACAATTAAGATTTATCTCTTAGTAACATGAAGATCTGTTTTGCATTTGTCTACTCTGCTAGACAGTAGGCTCCTTGAAGGCAAAGATAATATCTTATTCATCTATGTATCTCCAGCACTTGGCACAGTATCTAGTATAAACGACACATACCCCTTGGGTAAATGGGATACATTTATTAAGAAAAATGGTCACTGGCTTCAGAATTTGGCACAAATAGGAAAAATGAGAAGACGACATTGAAACAATGTGAATTGGTGGATCAGTAGGTGACAAGAACATGAATTGTCTAAAGAGCTTTCAGAAACAATCTAGAGAAGAGTGTTGGCAAAAATCCTAAATGAAGCTAGTGTATCATTAAGTTGGCAATCAAGGGGACAAGTTATTTCAAAAGTATCACAGTGCAATGCTAACCAAACCACCCAATGCCCCACTTAGGAGCCTGAGCAAGAGTACACATTGTCCTGGGACACGGCAGGTTTATTTTCAGATCACAAGTCAGACACCAGGACCAGGTAGACTTTGTTTTTTTTAAAGCAATAACTCATAGACCTGAGTTTGTAGATTTGAGTTTCTTAAAAGCAGTAACTCATCAGGAATTCTTTGAATATCTGTTAAACCATTTGTCATCCCTGGTTCTCCCTTGCTACTTCTGGCGGTTGTTCGACTTGCCCTTTTCTTTGCTTCCTTTCTCCTCTGCCTTCTAATGCCTCCTTGTTATTGTCCCTCACTGCGTAGTTTGTATAAAATCACCACTGACTTTAAAAGCCCCTAGAAAGTTCTGCTGATTATTTTACACCTCTAACTTTGGAAAATATACAGATCATGTAAGCCCATGACATTGTGTCACGTTGCCTGTTTGTTTCTGCCATTCCCTCTGTGTGGAAGACTTTTACCTGGCCAAACCTTACCCATCCTTCAAGGTCCAGCTCAAATATCCAATGTTAAACTTCCCCAACCCTAGAGACAGAGACAGAATATCCTATTCTCTACTTTGTGCTCCAGACACAAACTTATTTAGACATCAAGAATAGATTTTGTAGCACTATTTGATATTTATTTGTTTATATTACTGTTTCCCCATTAGACTATGAACTCTTGAGAAATACCAAATGTTATTCATCTCTGAATCCCTTGCAGTGATCAATACCTAAAACATTATAGACACTGAAAAAATATTGGTTGAAATATTCTGTAGTCTTTATCAGCTCATTAAAGTGTCAAGGTCACACCTAAAGTTAATAAGACCTAATCAAAGCGGGTGACATACAAGGAGAAATTTGAAGGCTGGACAATGTGGGTATTAAATATTCAATTATTCAACAAATATGTATTTGGCTTCTACTATGGAGGCCACTGTACTTAGGAATTGGAGATACCGTAAGAAAAAAAAGACCAGCTAGTTCTCATGATCTCAGTCAATCAGAGAGGCTATTTTTAAGCAAATAATTGTATAATTAATGATGCAATTTTAATATGAATATCAAAAGATACCTAGATGGTACAGTGAGAGCATGTGATAAAGAGATGTGACTTAAACTGGAATAAGTCAAGGAAGATTTCTTCCTTAAGTAAGTGATATTCAAGCTGAGAATAGAGTGAAGAGCGGATATTGCCTAGGTGAAGGGACAGGCATGGGAAAACAGAAGGAAACAGAATATTTGAGATAAAGGTGACTTAGAAAAACCATACAAGGGCCCTCCAGATATATTTGTCACACTCTTGCAACATATTTTGTGCCTAGAGAAGCTTGTCTGTATGGACTATATCAATGGGCCCCCGTGCCCTCTGGCTTCTGGTTGGTTTTGGCCAAGGAGAGGCACTAGCAGGAAAGCAGAGGGTGGAAGGAGAATGAAGTCAAAGTATTTATTCCCCCAACTTCCACCCCGACATGGGTTGTGGTGGGCATCAACTATCTGCCCACAGCCCTGACTTCTGTCAGACTTCCTCTCCGTGGAGCTATTCTATCAGCTCTGAGCTCACTCCCTCCACTTGTCCTTCATTCCTCGAGGTGGTAGAGCTTTCTGGAGTTATTATGCCCAGAGGACTGCATTATCCTTTGTTAGTTTGCTCCAGTCCTTCCCACACTCTTGTAAATAGCCTCTTTGTTAGACACTCATCAAATTACTAATTTTATTTATGCTATTTTCCTGCCAGAATGCTGACTGATATAAAGGGTGAATAAGAAGCTAAGTCACACCGAAGGTTTTTAAACATGATAAGGGCTCTAGATTTACCCCACATTCTGGAGTCTCTACTGAATGCCCCAAATGATCAGCAAAAACTCTCCACTCTGGCCTGTGGGAACTCAATGATCCCAGTCCTATTTAAGCTCTAGAACTTTTCCAGATCAAATCTCACCAGTCACTCTTTGCCCATATCTCCTAGGGTTTTACTCTACATATTCAAGTCTCTGTATTCAGCAAAGGCTCGATCCCCCATGCAGATTTCTGGAGTCATTTTTCTATATAGCTCACTCCTCTTCAGAACTCCATCCTACAATTTCTAGCCATGTTCGACTGCTCAAACTTCAGTCCCTATCTTTTCATCTGAGGGAGTCCACCATGCTTGAGATTCTTCCTCCTGCTCTGTGATCCAGAATGTGCCTCTAGGCAGAAAACCAGGGCAATTACAGAGTCACTTCATTTATTTCCCTTTTCTGAGTCTTGTGATGCTTATTGTTAGTGTCTAAAAATAGTTGATATTTTGTCCAGCTTAAGGTAAGTGGGTAAGTCCTTGATGACCAGAAACAAAAGTCCTTTTAGTTATTTTTAACTTTATAAAGTGAGTATCGAGCTGAAGGTAACCTTTGGGGACTTACATTTGCACGCCATAATTTTATTGCTAAAACTCATCCATAGTCTTATGTGTAGCTGTGAGTCATTCTTTCAATGCCATATAATAGTACATTAAGTGAATAAAACATGTTATTTATCCATTCTCCTGTTGATGGGCATTTGGGTTGTTCCTAGCTTTCCATTATGAATTTTCTTATGTATGTTTTTAAATATATTTTTGTAAGAGTCTCTTTTATACATTCAATAGTTTAATTAAAGTTTGAATTAGAAATGACTACTGATTGTATCAAAACCTTTTCTGGCATTTAACAGTCACATATTTTTTGCTTAAGTTGTTGCTGTAGGGAATTATATTGTTGGATCTCCTAATGGCAAACCTTTCTAACATTCCTAAAATATACTTAGAGTCTATTATTCTTTCAAAACCAGTACTAGACTTACTACATTTTATGAGTCCAGCTTATTGAAGTATAATTTAGAGATGGTAAAATTCCTCCTTCTAAAGTATATAATTTGATGGGTTTTGACAATATATTCAGTCATGTAACCATGACCATAATCAAGACATAAACATTTCCATCACACCCAAATGTTTCTGCATGCTCTTCTGCAGTCAATCCCCTGTCCTACCCCTGAAAACCACTGGTCTGATTTCACTTTTTCCAGAATGTCCTATTATAAAGTCATACAATGTGTAGGCTTTTGTGAATGCTTTTATCACTCTTCATTATGCTTTCAAAATTCATCCATGTTGTTGCATGTATCAGCAGTTTATTCTCTTTTTTTATTATTGTGGAATAATATTCCATTGTATGAGTGTGCCACAGTCTGTTTGTCCATTCATCAGTAGATAGACTTTCCCATTTATTGGTTTTAGATATAGGCCTTTGTGTGAACAAATGCTTTGATTCCCTTGATTAAATACCTAGGTGTAAGATTGCCGAGTCATATGATAAATGTATGTTTAAGCCTATAAAACTACCAAACTGTTTCCCAAAGTTTCTGTACTATTTTACATTCCCACCAGGAAGGTTTGAGAGCTCCAGTTACTCTATATTTTTGCCAGCATTTGAAATTGTCAATGAGTTGTTTGACTTCTTCTTGAGCTGTAAGAATTGTTTATATATTCTGGATACAGGTCCTTTATTAGATATGTATTTCACAAACATGTTTTTTTCCCAGTGTATGCCCTGCTTTTCATTTACTTAACATTGCCTTTCAAAGGACAGAAGACTTATATTCTGACAAAATCCATTTTATCATTTTATTTTCTTTTATGGTTCATATTTTTTATGTCCATTTGAGAAACTTTTGTTTAACCCAAGATTAAAAGATTTTCTCCTATGTTTCTGTTTTCTTCTAGAAGTTTTTTAGTTTTAGCTCTTTATGTTTATGTCTATAACCCACTTCAATTTAGTATTTTTATAGGTGTGAGGTAAGGGTCAAGGTTTTATTATCGTTATTTTTGTTACTCTTTTGTTTTTGTTTTCACATTTGGCTTCCAATTGCTCCAGCCCCATTTGTTTAAAAGACTACCTTTTTTCTCCATTGAATTATTTTTTGCACTTTTGTCAAAATTCAATTGATTTATATGTGTTTGGGTCTATTTCTGGAGTCTCTATTCTATCTCTCTGTTCTATAAGACTATTCCTTTGCCATTATCACACTATCTTGATTACTGTGACTTTATGGTATATCTAAAATCAGATAGTGTGAATCCTCAACTTTGTTCTTACTTTTCAAATGAACTTGCTAAAGTTTTATTTAGAATTTTTTATGTGTGTTTATAAGTTGAACCACAGACGTGTTTTGTACTATATTAATCACGGTTTTCTAGAGTCTGAAATAATTTGATTAACATAGAAATTAACTCTTTCTTAAAGGTTAGATGAAATTCAGTTGTAAAGCAATTTAAGTAGGTTTTATTTTTCTTACAGGGAGAATTTAACAATTTTTCTATTTCTTTTATCACTTTTGGCTTTCTAATATTTCTTGCACCAATTGTGTTAATTTATATTTTTCTAGAAAATCATTCATGTTGTTTAGACTTTCAGATTTACTGAAATTTATTAATTTAAAATTTATTAATGAGTTTTGGATTTATAAATGTTTTTATAAACATTGGATACTGAGGTACAGATTTATCAAATAACAAGTCCAAAATCACGCAGCTAGTAAGTGGTGGAGACAGGATTTGAACTCCAGGTGTCCTGGGGCTAGGATCTGAACTCAAGGTGTCCAGGCTCCATAGTCCCTGCAATTACTCACTAGATAGCAGGGAATACTGATACACAGTGAACTTTAAGTTCCAGAAATCATTTAATAAAGTCTTTCATGGTATCTCTGTGAAGAAGATAAATAAACGTTAGCTACAAAATTTGCTGAACAACCTTACCAAAAAGAGCTCTATCTTTGGCCCTTTTCTTTAAACTCATCAAGAAAGAAAATAAAGAACTTGACACAGAAATACAAAGACGTGCATGAGAACACAATGTGTGGTTCCTGAATTTGCAAATGATGCAAAAGTGTATCTGATAGCTTAATGGCAAAATGGAACTCAAAAGACCTTCACCACTGCAAACTAGTCAATCAAACAAGTGTGAATTGAACAGATTGTAGGCCCCACAAAAGCAAAGCCAAAATACGTTTTATTCATCCATGTACACAAAGCTCCCAGCAGAATCGTAGCTGCTTAGAAAATATTTTTGAACATTTATTGAAAGAAAAATATACATATTACTGAATTTCAACTACTGTACTAGTTTAGGATAACGATGAGCATGGTTAAATTTTGAGGCTAGTGGAAAAAAAATTTGGTTTGCCACGAGCTCAGTATAAATTAATAGTACAATGGTACAGGATTTGGTGTCAGAAAACTTAAAACTAGATTTGGTTTCGGGATCCATCACTTAAACTCACAGCAAAATAAAGTTAACAATTCATAATTAAAAAGATTATTTTAAGAGTATAATAGTTCATGTGAAAAAAATTTTGTAAACTACAAATGATCATTATTAAACATTATTGTTATTAAATTATAAATCCCTACAATAAGTTAGCAAGCATTTTGAGCTTATCTCAATTTCTCAATTTTTTGTGGTGAAGATTAAGAGAGGGTAGATATGAAGTACCTAGTAGAATATGAGAAGTATATTAAACATTTAATAAATTTTAGCATAAATAGTTTGTCCTTTTACACACAGGATACTGTATATATAACTATATATGTAATCATATATATATAATCACATATATGGAAGGAAATATGTCAAAATGCAAAGAGATTTTCTCTGGTTATTTCTCCAGTCACTCTTCTAGATACTGAAGATACAATTAAGAATTGGACAAAATATCATTCTCAATTTTTTAATTTTTTTTCTACTTCTCTCTCGTGTACAAGAATCACTATTTTATTATAAAGAAAAATCAAACTATAAAAAGATAGCAGTTGCCAGAGTTGGGGTGGGGGGCGGAGGGGAGAGGGATGAATAATTGAGAGCAGGGTGTTTTCAGGGCAATAAGGAATCTAAGTTTGATAGCGTGTTTGATGTCAGATAAAATCTATTTATCTCCCAAATTAGATAAGAACAACCTAAGTTGGGAAATAAAGAATAATTGACTAGTTAAAAGCAAATTTCAGCAGTGACTTCTGCAAAACTAAGCTTCAAAGGAAAAGCTGACTTTCTAAGCAATATTCTCTCCTCTTGTATTACCTGAATTTATTTCCATTTTACTTCAAAGTCAATTTCTCATATTCACAGAACATATCTGACAAAAGAGCTTATATCTAGAATATATAAAGAAATACTACAACTCAATAATAAAGACAAACAACCAAATTTTTAATTGGGCATAAGATTTTGAATGGACACTTTAGAAAGATACGTGAAGGGCCAATAAGCACATGAAAAAGTGTTCCACGAGATACTAAATTTTAACTTTAGAATGGCTAATATTAAAAAGACCAACAATACTAAATGTTGATGAAGATACAGAGCAACTGGAACTCTTGTTGGTAGGAGTGTTAAATGGCACAGTCACTTTGGAAAAGGTCTGGCAATTTCTTTTAAAATTCAATATATTCCCTACCTTATTACCCAGCAGTTTCACTCCTAAACATTTGTCGAAGACAAGTGAAATCCTGTGTCCACAAAAATAAAAGAATATATAGAGCAGTTTTATACTAAATGTCCCCAAACTGAAAACAGACTAGGTGCTATCAATAGGAAAATGGATAAATAGTCTATAGTGTCATCATACAAAGGAATACTTCTCAGCTATAAAAAAGAGTTCAATAGTGATGTGCACACATGGATGAATCTCAAAAACATTATGTTAAGTGAATGAAGCTTTACATTTAACAAAACACACAGTATCATTCCACTTGAATGAAATATGAAGTTCTAAAACAGGCAAAACTAATCCAGTAGTTACCTCTGGCTGGAAGGGCAAGTGGACAGGGATTAACTGGAAAAGAACAGGAGAGAGATTTCTGGAATGAGGATAATGTTCTATATCTTGAGAGAAATTTAGACTATACTGATGTATACATTTGTCAAAATTCATTCAATTCAATGTCACACTTAATACTTGTGCATTTCACTGTTTGACAATTTTACCTATAAAATTTAAAAGAAACCTTGAACTCAAGTTAATGATATTCATGCTAAAGCATCTAGGGATAAAGTGTGACAATATTTGCAACTTACTTTGAAATTCTGCAAAATAAAAACAAAATGGATTGATGGATAAATGAGGGATGGCTGTGTGACAAAGCTAATATAGCGACATATTAATTTTAGAGTTTAGGTTATACATAAAATCTTTCAACTCTTCTGTATGTTGGAAATTTTTCGTATTAAAATATTGATGGGGAAACCATCAATTTCTCCTATTTGAGTTTACCTCTTCAAGGGCAGGAATTGACTCTTCTTAGCCTATAATAAGTAGTCAATTCATTTCTGATGAATGGATGAATGAATAAATGTAAACCAAAAGAAGCACTGTAAATTAATGATAAACCTCAGAGAAAATATCAGAGTATTATAGAACCTGGCTGGACAGTAAAAGAAACTATTCCACAGTGAACTTTCAGAATTGAGCTGCACATTGTTTAATACTTTTCAGACACATTTCTCTGATGATTAATTTCATTTATTTATTTTAAACTAAGAATAACATCACATGTTTTATTAACAGAGAAGCCCCATCCTCCCAGACATAGTTGCTTATTAATTATAATGAGCCAGTAACTGAAATTTCAACCGGAAGTAAATTGGCCCTAAGAGAAAAGTCAGCCAGTTACCACTCGATGTTTCCCTCTTCTACTAAGTATTTTACAGAGAAATTAAGGCTTAAGTTACATTAATTTTATCTTCGTTCCTCTTTGAAAATAAGCAACTTCTACTTTAAAGGGAGTGAGGTTGTTGTTCTCTATTCGAAGATAACATTGCTAACATTTTGAAGTTTATTATTCCAAGGTTTTTTTTTTACACATAGTATAGAAGCTTTTTCAACTTAAAATAACATTAGATTTTAATTTTATATGCATTTTCCACATACCTTCTGTACTTACTAATATATGGTAGGCATTATTTCTTTTCATTAAGTATTCTTCTAAAACATCATTTTTAATAATATTCCCCCCCGATCCCACCTACATTGAATTTTATCTTTTCTTTTAAACCTTTGCTACTTTAAGGGATTAAAATATATCTCTTTTTAAAATATTTATTACCATAGTGAGGTTGAACTTTTTCATGTTAATTAGTCCTTTGTCTACTATTTTTTTAATCTTTTTTATTCGAGTACTTTTATTGATTTATAAAAGCTATTTCTATATTAGAGTTATCAATGTTTTTGTCATATGTATTACAAACAGAAATACAAAATATATATTTGTTCCAGATTTTTAATGTTGTTAATAGAATTTTTATTCACAAAAATTTAATATAAAATTTTTGGTTTTCTATCTATTGTTTGTTTCTTTACCATGCTGTCTTGAAAAGGACTTGGAGAGCTTGTGAGAGGGAAAAAAAAAAAACTACTTTGAGTGGAGAAGCTTGAGGAAGAGAAAGAAGTAAAAATATTAAAGCAAGTGTTCCAAGAAGGATCTAGTTTTAATTCCATCTCAGTCATTAACTAAATACTAATTGGGCAAGTGGTTAAGTCTCTCAGAACCAGTTTCCTCTTTCATGGATTGGAAATAATAATCCTTTCCCTGAAGAGTTGTTGGGAGGACTA
>NW_006494611.1:15216928-15256038 GCF_000325575.1 Pteropus alecto | reverse complement strand
ATAATAATAATAATAATATCTCTTCTTTGAGAGATGGAGTAGGTACCCAACAAGTAAGTACTACAAAAAGGAAAGATGTCCTAAACCAGTGCTTCTCAAATGTTAATGTATATGAATCAATGAATCACTGAGGCATCTCGTTGAATGTGCCCTCTGATTCAGTACACCTGAGGCATAGTCTGAGCTTCTGCATATCTAATGGGCTCCCAGATGATGCTGATGCAGATTGAGGGTCCTAGAGTCCTTCGACATGGGAATCCTTTACAGGGAATATTTAAGAACCAATTAAGCAACAGATGTCTATTTTCAGAACTGTGACACAGAATTTACAAGACAGAAGAGATGGATATCCCTTAGAAGATGAAACTTGAATCTAAAATTATCTTAACTAGGTCAATGTTTCACCAGATGAAATTTAATTACAGTCACTGTTGCTAACCAGGGAAACCAAACCTCAGATGGGGAGAAAATTGTGTATAAAGAATAAAGTAAAAGAACCAGTGGTCAAGACCTCTCAATGACCTCCATCCCAAAAGCCCACCCAAAACATCCATCAAAAGGAAACATCCTATGAAAGAATCAAGGCATTTAAAGGAAACTAATTGCAGTGCATCTTTCTCCTGATGTAGCATTTCTCAGGCTCCACCAATCAGAAGCATCACTTGGGCATTTGCTCCCACTCTTAGATCTTCAGAATTCATGGATGTGTGTGGGAGAACCCCAAGCCTTAGTATTTCTAAACAGAAATGGCTTGAGAAACACTGCCTTACTGTATTCATCTCCCTTCCTTTCAGTTTAGAATTTATAGCTAAAATTATAGGAAGGAGTTAGCCAAACATAATAGACAAAGGTTCTATTGGGAGAACAGGGTGACATTCATTAGCTGTGTGACCTTGAGCAAGTTACTCATCCTCCTTGAGTCTGAGTTTTTTTCTCATCTGTGAAGTAAGAAGAATAAAAGCATCCACATAAGCTCACTATAGAGATAGGTAATGTAATGGACATGATTACCACTTTAAACTGAATACAAATGATTTCCATAAATGCATTCATTATGTAAAATCTTCACTGAGGTTTTTTTTTTAGTGAGATTTTACCCACTGAGCAAGAAGGAGTTGGTAAACTAAAGATCAAGTTGACATAAAAACTGGCTATAATCCCTCTTTGCCTTGTCTTGTTTGAGTTACCTGGGGAAAGATGGCAACCTTCCCATCTGCTATCTCTTGATCTGCTATCTCAGTTGTAAAACATGATAATAGCTCCTTGCTCCCCTTTTAGAGAGGTGGAGATGATTTGTAAATGATGAAAGCTGAAGGTACCTAATAAAACTACAAAATCCATACACGTTGTTGGTGCCTATCTGTGCAAGAGCCGGAAAGGGCAAATCATCCTCAGCTCTTAGACCCAGTAATACCTTACCCTGATCCCACCTAATCCCTGCCCCCAAAGGGAAATTTCTGATGATGGGAGGGGCCACTTTGAAATCATGAACTTCTATCAGCAGTTCAAGAAATGCAAGAGTACTCAGAGTTTCCAGGACGAAGGTCAGTGCCCTGGGGTGTATTTGAGCTGCTCAGCAAGCAAAGAGGTTGGCCAATTGTTGGGGTTGTCTGGCATCTTTTCATGTTCCCAAGAGTTTAGTGATGGACGGTACTACATGTTCCCCCCACTGCTGCGGGCTGAACCTGTCATGCATCAGATTTCAAGAGTAGAACTGTAGAATCTGTGCCTTGGGAGAACTGGGTTCAGATTTCTGTAGCATCAAGCACAGATCTATTAAGGGATTAGAAATGTGGAAAGGTTTTACAGGGTGAAATTGCTTACAAAGATTAAAAGTGGAGAAGTGAAAACAGATGTCTGGGAAAATAAAGATCACCACTCGGAGATGGAGACAGGGCTTGAGATGGGAAGCGGACAAGAAGACAAGGCAACCAACAAAGCCAGCGCGTGGAGCGTGGACCCATCAGCTTTCCCCAGCCCAGACCGCTTTCCTGGAGGAATTCTAGGAAACCAAGAAACAGGGCTCAGCAGCGACATTTGGAAAAGGTGAGCTAAGGAGACTCATACTCCAAACAATAGCGTCCAGCCTGATATTTTTCAGGTTTTTTTTTCAAAGTTCTCCTTTTCTTATCAAATTTCACTCACTTAGAAACCAGCAAGAAATGTGGTAATCACACGTATTTACAGTCTAAAGGTAACAATTCTGTATATGTTCCCTTTCATTATATATTAGAATAAACAGGATGTACCTTTAAAAAAAAAAAACCTGCGTCTTGGGATGAAGATCTATTTGTCATGAAAACTATCACTTTAAACTAAAGGTTCTCAAACTTTAGCTAACACCAGAATCATCTGAACGGCTTGCTAAAACACCAAGTGCTGGGCGGCACCCCAGTTTCTGATTTATTAGGTCTGGGGTGAGTCCTGAGAATTTGTATTTCTGACGAGCTCCCACACGATACTGATGCGGCTGCTTCACAGCCCATATTTTGAGAGCCACTGTCCTAGATAATGAGGGATGTTTGACAGGAGGAGAAATAAAGACTCTCTGGTGGCAAATACATTTCATCATTAGCATTCCAACCTTTCAGATTGAAGTTCAGAAATGTCACTCCTCCCGAGCAGATCACTTGACTTACTAGTCAGTGTCTCACTGTGTGACAATAGTCATGGAACACTAAGGGTAATCTGAAAATGGAATTGTGGAGTGGCTCACGGAACTAAAACCACAGCATGAGGTGGAGGTCACGAGGGTGCTCTTAGGGTGCGGTGACATCAAGTTCTATCCCCATGGGGACAGGTCTGTCAAGGGAAAGGAACACAGAATCATCTCCCTTGGACAACACTTCAGGTTTGATACTAGACCTTGCTCTCTGAATCCCAGTTAGAGAATTCATCATTCATTTAGTCATTCAGGGAACGATCTCTTTCGGTACTATACAGTGTCTCCTCTCTGAGGAGACAGGCTTTATCAGATTTAGGACATTCTAGAGCAGTGCTTCCAATAGAAAAATAATGTATGCTACATATATAATTTTAAATTTAGAAAAACAAAGCAGATGAAATTAATTCTAAATACATTTTATTTAATTCAATACATGCAAAATATCATTTTAACATATAGGCACTATAAAAAATTAATGATATTTTACATTCTTTTTTGTACTGTCTTCAAAATCTAGTGTGTATGTTATGGCACATCTCAGTTTGGACTGGTCACATTTCCAGTACTTGACAATCACATGTAGCTAATGACTACCTTATCAAACAACAATTCTAAATACTTTCTTCATAAGATCAAAGGCAAATCTAATTTAGCAGCACCAACTATTTTTAATAATTATTTTCTCCTGTGCCATTAAGCTCCATCAGATTCCCCCACCACCTCTGACTTCCCCTGAGAGTAGATCTCTGTACCAAAGAATGATAATTACCCCGAAATGTTCATTCTTCCCCTCTTCCATAATAATAGTGACTTTAGCTGGACATGTGGCTACCTAGAATAAACACTACATTTATCCTTGCAATTAGGTGAAGCCGTGAAATGACTTTTTGGTCAATGAGATATAAACAAACTCATGCAGCATCTTCCAGGAACATTCTTTAAGAAACAGCTGGTATCCCCCTTTTCCTGTCTCAACCTCCTTCCTCCTTCCTGTTGGCTGGAAGAAAAACAGATGGCTGGAATTACAGCCACTATCTTGTACCATGAGCTGACCTTGGAAATGGAACCCAATTCCTGGCCAGTTTTGGGGGTTGTCTGGCATCTTTGCATGTTCCCAAGAGTTTAGTGATGGACAGTACTAGAGCAGTGCCAATGTCCTAGGTTTAAAATGAAAGAGAAATTAACTTCTACTGTGTTGAAACCAATGTTGTTTTTCCAGTTGTTACAGCTGAGCTTAACTCATTATAACTAGTTATAACTAGTTATAACTAATTCATGTGCCCATCCTTTCATCCCTGGCTTATAAACATGTCACTGGTGGAGATCCTCAGTTAAAGCTGAGCACAGAAATAGATGCATATAACTGCCTCTATGAATTTGCTTACCCGATTCAGAAGAATATTCCTGTCATTGACAAGAAGGAAGTCAAGATCCAGACATGATCATTAAAAAAAAAAAAGTAAACAAGGGGGAAAGGTCTCTGGAAAAATCTACAAAAGGAAGTGGCTCCCACCCCGGAGGAGGGGGTGCCTACCCTGGAAGAGCCTATCACTCTCCTTGAGGGGCTTAACACTGCTGTAACAGCAGCTTCTGCCTGGAGTCTGTGTTGGCCTCCTGGACCAGAGTTGCAGCCGGGGCCCAGAAGATGAAAGCAGTGGAATTCCATTGGAAAAGTCTCCCTAGGACACAGACAGTTGCTGTTTCGTGCTGAACAAACCTGGGTTTCTGAAAAACAAAGGCAAGTGAGTGCATGCTTCTTACTCCCTGCCTGCAATTTTCCAATATGCTGTACCCCAAAGGTGCTTAGAGGATGTCAATGAAAAGCCTCCAATGAGGTTAGAAAACCAGGAGAAAGAGCACATTTGTGATTGTAAGTAATGGTGGAACAGTTACTGCAATCGGCTCCACCAATAGCTGAACTCCACATCCTCCTGCTTCCTGCTTACAGGTCTCATAGGCTGATGCGTTGAAGATGGTATCCATGGACCCCCAAAGGAGCGTGCTTTGGATAGTGGGATATGTGGATTGGGATACGGAGAATCTTGTGTTTTTAAAATGGAAAAACATCTCACAAATTACCGTATATTTTAGTAAGATGAAAAAGCCATTCATACTACCAAATGCCTACCCTTTTGAAATAGAAATGACCTCAGCAGCTTCTAAGTGGGAATATCTTCAGCTGAACATTGTGCAGGAATTGGATGAAGAAATAGCAGTAGTTTGCTTCCATGCTGGATTTCCCCCTTTGGAAAACAGACTACCTTAGGCACTGCTCCCTTCTCATAGTAAATGTAATAATTGATTGCAAATTGTTGAGTATTTTAATCCAAAGAGGAAGCTATTATTCTCTCTCCCTGCCTCCCCAAAATACATGATTCTTAAAATACAAAACAGCATTTTCCAAGTTTTCTTAACAACCCGAGACTTCTATGCTTTGGCTCTGGGCTAAAACACAGGGTACTTTGCCAGTACTGTTTCCACTTGTACTTGTTTTGTATACTTCCGCTGCTTAAAAACGTTTCAGGCTGCCTCTAAATTATACATATATAATATGTTGAATTTAAAATGCATTATGTAAAAGAATTCCTCAACCATTGTATGTAGCAGGGTAACATATTCATTGCACGCAAAGTATTGTTAATTAACGTTCTGAATTCAAGGGAGGATTAAGCCAAAAAGCATGATTTTCTTTTGCATGATTCCTTTTAATTTTGTGTACTTCTAAATTTATAGCCCTGGGAGTCTTAGAAAAGATTTGACATTTTTCACTTGTCTTGTGTTTTCATGGCGGTTTCCAACATCGTTTTATTATGAGTGGAGGATTGTCTCCCCCACTGCTCAGCCTCTCCAGTGAAGACAAGAAAGTAACGCACTGGAAGGGATGGGAACTGAAGAGTTTATGACCACATATGTAGACTGGTTTGGGCAAGAATCCTCAATGAATGTTTAAGCTAAAGAGGAAGGTTTACTGAGGAGCGGGATATGTGGTCCCAATAGTCTCTCTCTACTGCTGTTCATTAGCACTCAGAATTCTTCAGTGTAATAAATAATAGACACATTTTATTCCTTTAAAAAATGATAGAATGATTTGGGGTCCTGGCTTGTGATCAGGTCACCAACAGAGATCTCTAGGAACGAGACCAGGTATATTACCCACAAAGTAAAACTAACAGCTAATGACTATTGAGAGTTTACTTTATGTTAAGTACTTATCTCCTTTTAAGCTCCCAACCCCAAAACAATGAGTTTCCTGAGGGTAGAAGTTGTGTTGTCACTGTTGAATCACTACTCTCTCTTATTACCACACCTGGCAAACAGCAGGTCTGCAATAACTCTTTCTTGAATGAAAATGTATCAGATACTTCTTAGTGCCACTTTACCTTCTCTCAACCTCTCCTGTCTCTTGTTCCAGCTGCTGCAGAGACCAGTGCTCTGAGCAACTTCACACAGGCACAAAGGACACGCCTCCCCTGCACCCCATACTTCCTGCTTCTTGCCTTGGGGCTTCCCTTTCAACATAGGTCCAGGCGCCATGTAAACCCTACCATGCATGTGTAACATGGAAGTATGGGGGAGCGAATACCTCATGGAGTATAACTTTGACCAATGGGAGACAGGAATCAATAAACAAATTCTTCTACCTTTCTTCTCTCCAATGGACTATTCGGATAGAAATTATTTGGCTTTTTGCAGGACAGTGATAATGGTCCTATGGGATCAAATAATTAGCAGAAACCAACTCAATAACATACTCTTTTATTGGCACTCTCTCTCTCCCTACCTCACTTTCTTCGACTCTCTATCCTGCTCCCTGACCCCACAATCCCTAATTTTAAAAAATAGCACATAAACCCTTCTTTCTGGAGAGCCAAGACTAAGACAAAGTAAGTGAATCTATATTTGAATACTTTGTCTAAAAACATGCTGATGAATT
The DNA here is from genome assembly GCF_000325575.1 of Pteropus alecto. Classification (NCBI taxonomy): domain Eukaryota; kingdom Metazoa; phylum Chordata; class Mammalia; order Chiroptera; family Pteropodidae; genus Pteropus; species Pteropus alecto. The sequence goes on along the minus strand of NW_006494611.1, from coordinate 15,249,439 downwards.
ATTATACACTGGATCATCTTATTTTAATTGCTAAATTCAAATCAAACAGAACGATGGTTGTCATCTTCCAGAATCACATAACCCGCCACCCTGGATGCCAATGGCAGCTCTTTATTTGAGCTGTGGGAGCAGGGCCCGAAGGCAGCTGGGCCCTATTCTAATTCCTGCAATAGTCTTATTTCTCCACAAGAAACACCATCTCTACAGGATTCTTTGAGGACAGGAAGATGATGTTGTTGTGTCAGGGTTCCTCTCAGAATGCTTAAAACAAACGTTAACAGTAAACAATGGCACAAGGATGCCTGCGGCTACCGTCTAAAAAATTATACCAATCCCTGGAAGTTTATTGATTCTACTAAAAAGCAGCAAAACTAAGGAGACAATAGAGCTAATAACTAGCAGTAATAATAAAATAATTACTTTTTATAACATTTCCTGAAGGTTTGCTCTGTGCCAGGCCAAGATTCATGATATTAGATCTTCACAGAAGCCCTATGATAACATTATTTTTAATTTACAGATATCTGAAGGGTTTATAAGTTATGAACTTACCCAAGTTCTCACTGCTAGGAAGTGGAAGATGCCAGCCAACTTCCAGTCTGTTTTGTTGGGTTTTTTTTAATGCGAAAGTGAACTAAATCTCTACTTAAGCCCGTGTTGTATTGGTGGTTTCTGTTATGTGTAGCTAAAATTATAACTTACCTAATTATAAGGCAGTTCTGATTTTATTTTTGGTTCAAGCCCCAATCCAAAAACTAGGGAAATATAATACCTTGGTAGACATCTTAAATAGTTGTCATTATAAGATATTCTTCCCAATGTGCCTCAGAGAAAAAAAATCAATCATCTGATATACGAAAGGTATATCACAGAAAAAAAAAAAATCCCACAAGACAGTTTCTCAGTGTTCTAAGGCCTTATATAGGTATAATGACTGTATTTTTTTCCTTGCCCTCCAAATGAACACACAGTAAGTGATAAATATGAAAGTACTTACAGAGATTCTCAATGGTACTATAGGGAAAAATTAGAATATTTCGCTCATTTATTCATTAAGCTCAGGGAAGCTACAAAAATGAAAAGGTGAGACCTCCCCTCTAAGAGGCCCCAGGTCTACTGAAAGGTACACACAGAAGACAACCTACCCATTTGAGTGTGGGAGTTCTGTGGCCCAGAGAGCACAGACTAGAGTGCCTGATCCAGTGCTGAAGGAGGAAGGGAGGCTTCCTGTAGGAAGTGATCCTCAAATGACTTCTAAAAGTTTGAGGTGTCCCTGGGAAAATAAACCTGGGTAGGGGGTGGCAAGAGGGGCAGGGAGGGAGGCCAGGGCATACAGTGTAGTGTGATGGGGAACATGAGGAAGACACGAGGCCACTGTGTGTTCAGGAGCCGCATCAAGAGGTTTCCACATTAAGGTATATAGGTCACCCGGAAACCAATAGGGAACACAGAAGCCTCTTCAAGGAGGAGCACAGTGAGAATTTTTGTAGTTCAGAAAGATCTCTAAGATACTGTTCCCTGAGTGAGCTCTCTAACCTTTCCTGCTCTAACACTATGAATCAAGTGTTAGATTTGGTGCATTTTTTTTTAATAACAATAACTTGTTTGAATTTAGGCTGATAGGAGTGTAAAAATAACTCTTGCCCTTATTCGGGAAGCTAACTTGGCTCACTGAACATTCATGCCTGACATGGCTGATTCTGTCCTCTTGGGTCCTGCCTGGTGGATATACCTAAGTCAGGAAAACATGCATCCAATTCGTTTTGGCTGCCAAGTCAAGCAGAAGCCAGGAGCAAGCACTGGAGCGGAGAAAAGGTTAAGGCTCAGGATTCAGGGTTAGGGTTCCGTGATACTATGTTATCTGCTAGATGGCACCAGGGATTGAGGACCCAACAGGTGCCAGCACTCACACCACCAATGCTACCTCTAAGGGAATTTTCTTCATATTGGAACATTATCTGCAGAGTCCAGAGGGATTTCCAGAGGACGGGGCCTGGTTTGGACCCTCATTGGCTCCTGCTGTGATGGAGAAGCCCCTGCACCTTTTTCTTGCCACTTCCACACACATTGGCCAAGGTGGTGAGTCTCTCCTCAGCAATTCCATGCCTCCTTTTATGGAGTAAGAGCAATTCTATGCCTCCTTTCACAGGAAGCTAGATGCCAGGCAGAAACTAAGTCTGCTTTGTTTACAATTGTATCCTCAACACCTAGTCCTGAGCACTTGGTAGGTATTCAAGAAATATATGTGAAATAAACAAATATATCCATCATTTGGGCCTTTGCATGTGCTATAATAAAAACGGCAAACATATGCCATGTTTACCATCTGTTCTAAGAATTTTGCAAATATTTTATTCTCAAAACATTATAAAGGAAGTACTATTACCATTCCCTTTTACAGATGAGAAAAATTAGGCAAAGAGGTTAAGTGAGTTGCCTAAGGTCACACAGCTACAAGTATAGACTCTATCAACAAAAAGAAATTCATATTTGTTAAATGCATATTAGTATTTCTGGTACCTTGAGACCCAGTTATTTTTTCAATTTGAGGTACGCATAGGTTTTGGTTGTTGATAAAGTAGCATTATTAACAGATAAAGATAACATTGCTCATCTTCTGGGTATGAATTGCATTTCAAACACTGGAAGAAGGGAATAAGACTTGAACAGGAGAAATCCTTAAAATCCTCCACTGCGGTCCCACTACTCTTAAAATAAAACCCAAACACCATGCTTGGTCTATCTGATCAGGCCCCAAATCTTGTTCTCTCTGGTAACTGAGGCATCTGTCACATTGGCCAGCTTTCTGCTCTTGGAACAAGCAAACTGTATGCCTTTCTCAGGAGCTATGGCCTTGCTGTTCCCACTGCTGGAAATACTCTTCCCCAGGTTTTCTCCTGGCTAGGTATCATCTCACCACCCAGGTTGCAGTTTAAATGTCATTCCTTGTTAAGGCCTTCCTCAAGCACCCAGTTTAAAGAACTAGACCGCCATTCCCACCCCCACCTCTAGCTGACCAATCATTCTCTCTATCTTATTAACCTCCTTTATTTGCTTCATAGCACTTATTGCTGGCAGAAATAATCATTTTTGTTTGCTTGCTTGTTTCCTTATTTCATCTTCCCACTTGGGAAAATAAAATCCGTGAGATAGATCAGAGATGTTGGCAACATATAGAAGTTCAATTCATATTTGTTGAATGTCAAATAATTCAACAAATTAAAAATCTTTGCCAAGCACTGGCTGACACCAAGTCATATGAGGAGAGAAACCTTGGGTCTCCATGTACCCACCTCTCAGCGCCCAAATCATGCAGGATAAAATACCTTCTGCATCAAAGGCTCACTGATAACACCCAATTGTCCCCATAGGCTCCCAAACCACCCCCCACTCACAAATCTGAGAGATCAAATTGGAGGCTTTGGGCATGAGGCAGATGACTGTAAAATCAAATCAAGAGAAGGTTTAGAAGAACAAAGGATGCTGGAAATCTGCGGTGCCACTTCCAAGGTTCCCAGGGAAAAAGGGTTGGTACCACCACTAGTAATCAACAGGGAGCGGGGTTGTACTTGTTCCAGTTTTATACACTGGGCTATAGCATAAGATTTCACATGAAAAAAAAATGTTTCTTTGATTTAAGAAACATAGTTTGAAAAACATTTTTTTAGAGGATTTCTCCTTATTGTGTGCAGAGTGAAAGGGCTAGAGGAAAGCAAATGTTTTCTATTGAGGTCTTTCTCAATATTCAGAATGAAAATGTTCAATATTGTCCTTCCCAGGTAAATTTCTGAAGACCTCAAGGCCAACTACCCCTCCTGCGGGCCCAAGGGGTTGAACATGTTCACCCTTCCATTCACTCTTCTCTCCTCACCAGGTGCTAAGTAGTACTCATTACCCACTCCAAGCACAAAAAAAAAGAAAAAAAAATTGGAAATATAGGGCACTCAAACATGCTAAGGACATGGGTAATTTTCTTCCTGCAGGAAAAGAAGTTAGGAAAACAATTACCCTAGAAATAATTAAATCAATGGGCATCTTACGCCTGATCCTACCTCTTCTAGGTAGAGGTAATAGAACACTTGCTAGCAGCTAATGATGCACACCAGTGTCCCAGAAGGCTTTGATAAATTCTGCTCACAGCCATTGGAATGATTCAGAATGTTTAGCTGAAAATAAACTCCTTCCTCTCATTTGCACGTCATGCCTTTAAGCTCCCAAGGTGCCTCTTCCCTTTCTGCTAGGTGGAGAGTGGCAGAGATTTTGCAGCAATGATCTCCAGCAGCACAGACCCAGAAGCACAGAACAGCCGCCCCCACACCTCTGAGTTGTGACTGCCACCTCACTGCTGCTAGGTAAGAGATAATTGGTGGCAGTGGAACACAGCCAAGATTTGGCTGGAGGCAGAGCAGACATCTAAACATAGGGCTTTGGTGCCAGCATTTGAGCTCTGACCGTTGGGTAGGTGCCAAGGTCACCATACAGCTCCATGTGACCTCAGGCATCAGGACATCCAGCCTCCGCCTTGTCTCCCGCTTGCTCAGCTTTCATGCCACTTTGACGCCACTCTTCGTATATACCAGCTTCTTGCTAGGGTAGCAACGAGAAGGTGTTAGGTGACATTTGAATCCTGTAAGGTATGCAAGTGGTGACTGCACACCACTCGCAAGCTGGATGGTGATAGTCACAACTATATTTAGAAAAGAAGATGAGCATGGTCCTCTGTGGGTACTGCAAGTACTGGCACAAGGGCTCTTTGCATTGTGCCAGGGAGCCTATTAGCAATTTGGAACTTGTTTCATGCCAACTGGAAACACAATCACTTTTAACTTTAGCCAAGGAGAGAACAGCATCTGAGATTTAAAGAGCCTCACCCTGTGGTCAGCCAGACAATTGATTAATTGAATCCGGCAACCTGTGTGTTTGACCCTTTTGTTGGGGGTCACCCCACCACCTCACCCTGAGTCACTAACCTGTTATTACGGAAGCCCAGCTACAGCCCGAGTCCTGAGGTTGAGTGTGTGCCACTAGGGATGGGAAGGGACCTGTCTTTCAAATGGAAGGTTCTAAGTAAAGTAGGGACAGGCATCTCATTTCACAAGAGGTGCCAAGAGACCTTCTGGGCCAGGCCTCACTTCACGAAGGGCCTCCGATTTAGAATTTTGAAATGATCTACAAAAGAAATTATATATAGTCACTGAGATACCCTAACAGAGTGGAAGAAAATAATATTCAAGATAAAACTTTAAATTAGTATCGTCTTACCAGATGGGATGCATTAAAATAATAAGAACAATAATAATAATGACTGACATTTATAAAGTGCATACTGTTTTAAGAGTCTAGGTATTCACCTAAGAATTGTATTTAGTCCTCAAAAAAATCCTATAAGGAGGTACTGGGGCACAGAAAAACTAAATAACACATCCCAGATCACACAGCTCATAAGATCACACAGATGTTAAGTGCTGGGCCAGGATTTGAACTCAGGCTATCTGGGCTCCAGAGTCCCTCTGCTTAACTACTATACTATGAAGTAATTGTCTTTAAAAAGAAATCCTTGGTAACAGCACGATTACATTATCATGTTATGGATTAAAAGCATTCACCTCAGTATAGAAACTTGGCATCTCACCATTTTTTAATATCTCCAGAGTCTCCAAAAAATGGAAGAACTCCAGGCTCTCTGAAAGACCTCAAGTCAGGCTAACGATAGCCTGTCTTCTTCGCGCAGATTGCTCCTACTCTAGAGAAAAGTGATACAAGTTCTGGAGGAGGATGTTGGCGGTCTCACGAATGAGCCTTTCTTTATGCTGCAGAGTTGCCCTTTATTTAGTCATGTCAGTTCTTCAACTCAAATTAAGGATCACATTAAGGATCAAGAGAGCTTCCCTGTCCCTAATAACCGGTGATGCCAAATCCCTTGGGGTTTCTGATTCTGCCCCAGCCCCTCCAAAGAAACGGCAGCATCAGAGGGTGGTGTCAGGCACCCAGCCAAGGTGCCAGGAAGCATAGCCCAATGTGAGCTTAAACATAGGAGTAACAGCAAGGCCCACAAAAGAAAAATGTGGCTCTACAAAGCTGGGAAATCTATCAGAAATAGAGCCCTGCGTATACTAGAGGGAAAACTGTGCACAATTAGTATTTGAGATAAAGACAGTAGGATATATTCACTCAAAACCCATCTGCTAACCCTCCCTGGGAAGGCACTGGGCTAGGCACTGTGGGAGTGGAGATGAATGAGACAGGAGAGCCCAACACAGGTGCAGTGAACGGACAAACAAATCTATGATAGTATGGTTGGTAAAGTAGACTATGGCATGTATGAGTCCAGTGAGAGCCCAGAGAGGGCATTTTTCATTCTGTAGAGGGACTTAGTGGAAGGCTTCATTACAGGAGCTGTCATTCACAAGCGGGCCCTAAGGATGAGCAGGTGCTGACTTAGCAGAGCAGAGAGAGTTGAGTGAAGGACAGAGAGGTAGCAGGAACATAGGAGTAACAGCAAGGCCTCCAAATGCTAACCAACTTATTTTCTTTCTGCCTTTGAGCAAACTTCCTGTTAATTTAATGAATATTTATGTGACTCATAATGCTTGAAAATTTGGGGGAACTATCTGAAAATTCTTAATAAATTGTTCAAAAAGATAAAAAACTAGGTGTTTCCAACTAAATTCTTTCTAATGCATGTTTATCTTCAGAAACTAAAGTCAGCAGGAGCCATGAGACAAATGCAGAATTGCGTGCATACACATGCACACACACACACACACACACACACACACACACACACACACCACCTCCTTGAGAATGGGACTGGGAAGAGTTTTTAAAGCATTTCTATCTTCGAGTTTGATTCCCTTCTTCCTCCGATTCCTCGGATTATGCCTGTTGGGTTGGCATCCTTTTCAGGGACTCTTAGCGACAGATCATACTCCCAGCAGGGAACTGGGACGTGACTGTTCCCCATCAAGGTGGCTACGATCAGAGACAGATGCCTTCATGTGCAAGCACGGTGAGAATAATGTCATCTTTAGGGATGTCGGCTGCCAATCTGACTCTCTTCTCTATGCCTTTATTGCCCTCAAATACTTTAGAAAACATCTGCTTCCAAGAGGAAGCCAATCATGCCCTACCCACCACCAAATCTTCCAGGCCTGGAACAGGCTGGAGCAGCCAGAAAGAACTTTAAATGAAATGTAGAGTTTTGACTAACCACTATGCCTGGATACTTTTATTACTGAAATGGCATCATGTTTCCAATAGCAAGTAACCGGAAAACCTTTAATTATCCACAGGTGACTAGAAAAGTCAGGGGACCTGCCCTACCTAGGAAGCAGAAGGGAACTAGCTCCACGGAACAGCTGCAAGCAGGAGGTGGGGAAAAGAATTAAGCTGGGTTTTCCATACAATCTTCAGAGTTCTCTCACAATGTAACATTCACCTAATCGCCTCAGGAATTCTCAATATTCTGCTAGCCCAATAGGTTGAAAGACATCATCAGTACAGTAGCTGGCTGGGTTCAAATCTCATTTCTACACTTACAGATTTACAGGTTTGCATAAAATTAGGCAGATGTTTATCCTCTATGTCTTGCTTCACTTATCCGTGAAATGTGAATATACATGGGACCAAGCTCATGGAGCTGTTATGAAGATTCATTATCTGCAAAGCGCTTAGGACAGGGTATGGCACACAGTAAGTGTTCTATCAGTAATAGCCCATATTATCATCCTAATCATCAGAGACCTTGAAATTAAAAGTTCGTTGATTAACCACTAAATAAAAAGAGAAGGAGGTTAGTAAGGATTTGGGGTCTTTCTCCAGCCAGAACAAGGCTGATGCCACTAGGTGTGAGTTCCTTACAGGGCAATAACATCTTTTTTTCCAGATTTCTGCCTCCAGGACCCAGTTCAATGCCTGCTCATAGTCATTGCCAAAAAAAGTCTTTTTGAGCAAATGGATGAAAAAGTGAATGAATGAACGCCTACCCTACCTATTGTTCTGACCACCTTTATCTAGTTGTTCTGGGGTCAGGAAAGTGGTAGGAATCTCTTATCTTTCCTTACTCTCAAGAGGGGAGCCTCTGGAATCCACTGCAGCATGAGTCCCTCACTCCAACCTCTGTCAGCTGAAAGGGGTTTGTCCTAATTAGTGAATCTCAAACTTTAGCATACATTAGAATCACCTGGAGTGCTTTTTAAAATACAGATTGCTGGGCCCACCCCAGAGTTTCTGGTTTACTTGATCTGGGCCAAGAATTTGCATTCTAACAATTTGCAGATGATGCCAATGCTGTTGGTCCTGGGACTACACCTTAAGAAATATTGTTCTAAACCATGACTCTGATTATATCACCCATAACAGAGTTTTCTTTAAAAGTTCACAAATGAAACCTACTAAATAAAGTCCACACTCCTTCATCTTGGGCCCTTCCAACTTAGCCCCAGTCTAACTTTCTAACCTTATTTCCTACCACTCCCCTTCATTCCCTTGCCACAGTGAGCCACTCTTTATTTTGTGAACATTCCAGTGGCCCTGCCTCTGTACTGTTCTCTCTCCCTGGAATGCCTTTCTCTCCTCTGCCAACAAAATCCAACTCATCCTTGAAGAGTGGATGCAAATGTCAGCTTCCGTGTCACTCTCCGAGTCCCTCCAGGCATGCTGTGTCCCCCTCGTGCATTGTCTTTTAGAGATCTGTTATGTTACAGGACTGTCATTGCCCCTCCATCCATGACCATGTATTACTCTATTCAATGCTCAAAGCCAAGACAATGTTGACTCGCCAAAAGGAACAATTTAATACACATAAGACAAATAAGTGAATTCCAGATTGTGGTTGCCCCAGTTGAAATCTGTAGCCTGATCCGCAGATGTTTACTGTATTAATCAGCTATTGTTTTTAGTATGTGTATGTATCACACACATATACACACACGCAATATCTCCAACAACAGCTCTTGATCAGCTAGGGCAGCTCTGATTCAGGAAGCAATTTGGCCGTAGGCTGCAGGTTGGGTTCAAGTTTCCTCTACACATTTCCTCATTCTGGAACCAGGAGGTACACGAGACATGTGTTCCTTTCATGTCAGATCACAGGACAAGGAAGTCAAGCCAAATCATGCAAGCTCATTTACACACTCTGGTCATACCACATATGCTAACATTACATTGGCCAAAGCAAGTCATGTGGCCAAGACCAACATCAATAGAATGGGAGGAGTACTCTGTCTTACACAGCGTCAACTGTGGCAAAGTGGATGGAGATATAATTCTAAAGCAGGGAGCCAATTAGGAATTGAGAAGGAAAAATGTACTTTTTCCCATTCTGGGGGCCTCAATCATCTTTATTTATTCTGTTCCTGTGACACCACAGAATTCCAGGCACCCAGCGAGTCTCTGTCACTAACCCTGGACGTTGGGTGAGCTGTCTCTGGACTTTGACTTCTGTATCCACAAAATGGACTGGGTCAAGCAAGGGCCTGGAAAACCAATAATATTTGGCCTTTTGATTAGAAACAGAAAATTTTCATCCCATATATTTCCATTACCTTTCTTGAGAGAATGATTGCCACTGGTTGTACAAAGTTTGTTTTTGTTTTTAATTTGATTTGTGTTTATACTGCTTCATGTTAAGATATGGCTTCTTATTTTGAAATCTCTCTTGAACTTCATCCATGCCTGCAGTTGTTCAAGTACTTAAAAAGTCATCTAAAATAATAGATTATCTAATATAAAATGCTATGTTGTGGTTTAAGAATTATTCCAGGTGGTCTAATGGTTTATAGACTGTGGTATATTCAGGCCCAGCTGGAAGTGTCCATTAGGATGACAGAGAGAACTAAGAAATAAAAGGCTTCAGACAAACACATGTCATTCTCCCCAAAGTCAGGTAGGAAAAACTCTCCTATTAAGGTACTGTACATAGTGCTTGCATCCTCTGAAAATAAGAATATGTTTTTTTACAGAATGCTGGAGATTTAATCTGGGACAGAGGACACTGTGACCCACTTTCTGCTGGTAAGTCAGGAGAGACTTACCGACTTCCCAGGGTGGTAACTGGAACCAGTAAACTTATTCTTGCCAGACTGCTTTGTCCTTGAACTTTTGTCTGCCATAGGTCTGGGCCGGAAACCCCAGAAGGACTCAGCTGTTGCAGTTTTTTAAATTATCATTTGAAAAGTCATTATATTCTTTAGAGGAAACCCCTATTGTTAGAAAAACACCACTTCATCTTGTCGTGTTTAAAATACAATTTCTTTTACAAAATGTTACCAGCTACGAAATTTCTCTTTATTAGTGCAATCCTTCTTTTCATATGGTACTTTCTTTGAGCTAGGTCTCATTCACTATGATTTTACCTAATGCTTAATCTAAAGGCTGACAAGCATTCTTGCCTAAACCAGCAGAAGGGGACCCTCAAGACAGTGGCTATGGAGATGGGAGAAAAGGTAGCCATGACCATGCATTATTTCTATTCAATTCTCAAAGCCAGGACAACGCTTGCCATAAGGAGCCCCTACCCACCCTCTACACATCCACACTCATGTTCTGTTGCTAAAACTTACATCACACTATAGATCTTCTCCAGGACAGTTTGCCAAGTCCCTTCTCTGTGAGCTTTTCAGAGACACGTAGCAGCACGTAGCTAATAAACCTCTCCTCTTCCCACTACTCAGCCTCCCATCAGCTTTTGGAAACGAGCCAAGAAAATATCAGGTATCCATACAAAGTTTCCAAAGCAGAAAAGGCAGATTCTATGTCAAAACAGTCAATACTGGAGCATACTCGAAAGATCCCAGGAGTTAGGAGACAGGGGTCTGGCCCTGCTGCTGATTGTTGAAGACCCCGGGCAGGCCCCTTCATCTTGCTGCAGCTCAATCCTCTTCCTGATTTCCCTGAAGAAAAATTCCCCCATTCTTCTCTATTTCTTCCCATTGTTTGCCTCTTTCATAACATAATTTGTAATTGTTTTACCTTTTCACTTGCTCTTAGTCTGTGCTCTCCACTAGACTGTAATCTCCTTTTGGTCATCTGAACCTTCACTGTATACCCAGCACAGGGCACACTGTCAGCACTCAATAAATATTCATTTAATTAATTAATGAATAAATGATATCAAATGATCTAGTTTTAATATTCTATGACTTTTCATCTAGTCAAAGCAAAAATAAAAACAAAAATAAATAACAATTATATATAAAAAGGATTACTCCCTTCTGTAGTTTCTGGGGGAAAAGAAAAAGAGATGAATGATTAAGTGAAAATCCCTTTTATCAGCCACTCATGATAACATTTTGTTTAGCGTCATAGAAGACAATTTATTGTTTATATATTTGTGTTTTTAGAATACCTTGGGTAATTGTTGTGCACACAGAAATTGGAAAGTCTTTCTTATCTTTCTGATAATTTCTTTCTATCATCGCTCACCTGATCTGATAAATCTCTAATTAACATTTAGGTACATGATCTAGCTTACTAACCAAGTCTAAGCTAGTTTCTCCACTTTTATCATGGATTTGTTCATCAGAATTTTTGCATAATTTCTGCCCAGTGCAACTACCAACCCCAGAGATCTTAAGAGTAAATCAAAACCTAAAAAGTATAAAAATGATGAAAATAGCCCTACAGACTGGGCTAGTTTAATTTTTCTTGTGTTAGCAGAAACCACCTGGGCAAAGTCACTATACTTGACCGCCATTCACCACTGTTTTTCAATATGATATTTAATTAAGGTAGTGCTGATGGTTAGTCAACGATCCTGGTCTCCATCCTTTATCTAGGCCACTCCATAGCAGTTCGGCTTGCACCAAATTGAACCATCCCAAGCTAATGGATAAATTACAGATAATTGCAGCTTATCTTCATACACACACACACACACACACACACACATACACACACACACACACACACTCACACACTCACTCATCTCTTCTTTTATTTGGTGACTTTGGCAAGAGTTTTTATCTGCTATTTGTTTATTTGCTTTCCAAATAGCCAGGATGGTATGTCTAGCTAGTATCTAGATGAGGCTTCTGAGACAGAAATGGAGAGCCTGGTCTTCTTGAAATGTCTCCTCCAGAATGATATAGATTTGTTCTTCTGTGTTGACTTCCAGAGAACTTCTGGCCAGGGCAAATATGGTTGAGAAGACTGTTCCTCATCAGGCAATGAAATGTGTCGGTGCCATGAAGAGGACAAGAGCACACAGCTGGGCTGTCACCCACCTTATTTTCAAGGTGATTTCCTTTTCCCTGTCAAGTCCCTCACAGATGCAGCTTCTTGAAGCCCAGAGCCATAAAGTTTTCCTAGAGCTGCAGGAATCCATGTAAGCAACCTCAACCCCCAGGCTTGGCTGAAGACTTGTTTTGGAGTACACTTTTGTGTCTCCCCAAAATTCCTGTGTTGAAATCCTAACCCCCAGTATGATGGTATTAGGAGATGGGGCCTTTGGGAGGTAATTAGGTCCTGAGAGGAGAGCCTGTGAATGAGATTAGTGCCCTTAGAAGAAGAGACATGAGACTTTGCTCCTCCCTCTGCTTCTGCCATGTGAGGACATAACAAGGAGATAGCCATCTGCAAACCAGGAAGTGGGCCCTCGCCAGACACCGGATCTGTCAGCACCTTGGTGGATCTCCCTGCCTCCAGACTGTGGGAAATACATGTTTGTTGTTTAAACCAGGGGTCCTCAATTCCCAGACCACAGACTGGTACTGGTCCGTGTCCTGTTAGAAACTGGGCCACATAGCAGGAGGTGAGTGGCGGGCAAATGAGCGAAGCTTCATCTGTATTTGCAGCCGCTCCCCAGGGCTAGCATCACCACTTCAGCTGCATCTCAGATCATCAGGCATTAGATTCTCATAGGGCACCAGTCTCTGGTGCCAAAAAGGTTGAGACTGCTGGTTTAAGCCACCCAATCTGCAGTATTTTGTCAGAGCAGAGCAGACTGACTAAGGCAGGGCTGCTTAACGCTCTAGTGGAGGCAGCATTGGTGTGAGAATCAATGAGTAAATTCTTATGGTGGCCAATCTCCTTTCCCATCAGAAACCCCAAGGTCTAAGCCAGCTCATCCCAGAGAGGGTCTGCCAGGCCTTCATGGAACTAAGCAAGGGACAGCCTTGCTCTGGGCCAAGTTGTAGGCCACCAGCCAGGCCCTGACACCTTGAGGCATTCGAATCCTGGAGAAGCCCTGCCCACATCTGTGCCCCCTTCTATATTCTTTGCCAGGGCAGGCTTTTGCGGGGTTATGTTGGCCAGGAGCCTAGCATAGCTTTCGCATGTGGGGCTCCTGTAGGAATCAACAATTACCAACTTCTTGGCTCCATTGTTGAGAACACTGAGAAGCTCTGTTCTCAGCCTCCCCAGGGCAAGGGTGGTCCAAAGGCCTATAACAACTTCTAGCTCTTACAGGGATCCAGACAAAGAAAAAGGAAGGGAAGGCTGTGCTTTGACTATAGCAGTGGTATAGGAAAAGAAAGGCTTGACCCAGGACAGGAGTCAATTCTCCTATAAGCCCCTCTACTGCCTTATCAAGTAAACATGATTTGTCCTCAAGACAACTCCTCCTTCAGGCAAAGAGAAGGGACTGACTTAGGTTCTGCTCGTTCTCCTCTCTTCAAGATCCTGGTGCCCCTGGGACATTGATCCTCAAGATATCATCTAGCCCCAAGCCCCTGTTCCTCAAAGCCAGAAGGAAGCTAGCACCCCATAACCTGGGCTTGGGGCTGGAACGACTTGGGCTGCCCAAGAAAGAAACTTGCAAATGGCCAGGCCTAAGAAATCAGGTGACTAACAAAGGAATCAAGGAGACAGGCCATCAATTTAGAGAGTTACCTGTGCTCATAAGTGGAAAACAGAAGATTTACCACCACGAACAATGCAAAAGAAAGCAAAAAACTGTAGGACAATTAGAGTCAGACATGGAGCAGACAAAGGCAGGCTGGCCTGAATGGCTAGTGTGGATGGTTCATTGCAAACTTTACAGAGGTCCAACATCTCTGTGTGAAATTCTGGAATACTTCCATTGGCTCGGGCCAGGGGCAGCTTCTCTTTCGGGAAAACAGCACTTAATTTATAGTACAGATTAAGCAACAATGTATGCTGAGAGCTGCGCCAGGTACTGGGGTACAGCTATGGATAAGATTGACTTATTCCTGTCCTCAGAGAGATTCCACATAGCAGGAATTATAGATTTCACACTAGTAGTTACAGGTGCAAGGAAGGAATTCTAGTTAGCAAGAAAAAGAACTTTTTTAAATCATTTCTCTACTCAATTCTTTAATAAAGGGAATTTGAAAATAGGTGTCAGGCTTAGGAGCTATCCAACCCTAGTCTCATGATAGTGAATTGTCCCTAAACATTTCCAAAGCTGCTCAATAAATCATTTCAATTTTATCATCCATGAATATCTAAATCCTTCTTGAAATTACTACTTACTACTTAATCCTATTCTACCACTGCTGGTTATGAATACATTCATGGTCTCTCCGTCTTGATCTTTCTGTGCGTGAGAATTCTTATCTCCTCAATGTATCTTCTCCTAGAAGTCACTCCCTTCCCTTTATCACTTCTCCTACCCTGGATTTTTTCCAGCTCCATTAGATCATTCTTGAGAGGGGTAGTCAGAAATAGTAGAAAACCCAGTTTTATTGCCAATGTCCTTTGCCAGAATATATGCCCACATATCCCACTGGCCAGGAACAGCCCCTTCCCTGCTTGCCCCTGCAGGCCCAGGAAGGCCACAGCAGACGCCTGCCCCTGCAGGATATAACCCCTCATTAATAATGCCTTTCTTGTGCTCAGATGTCTTAGTTTGTAAAGCTCTTTCATAGGCATTTTCTCATTTGCTACAACAATCTTGAGACATGGGCAAGGTAGATACTAGCATCCCCAAGTTATAGGGGAAAAAAAAAAAACCTAAAGTTTCGAAAGGTTAAATTAATTGCCCAATATCATAAAACTACCAGTGGCAGATGCAGAAACTGAACTTGGTTCTCCTGAGTTGTACCTGCCCCATCCACCCTCATTCTTCAGCCACAAGGCTACATGCCCAACTCCAAATATCTACCTCAGATTCCCTCATTTTTGTTGTGCACACATTGGATTTGGAGCACGTGAAGCTCCAGGTAGGAATTGTTCCCTCCAGCAGCTATGGCCCATGTGACCCACGCATGGGAGGCTGACTCTCGCAATGTCTCTTCTGCCCCTGGTCCCTAGCCAGCTGTGGATGTTCTAAATAGTGGCATCTCAGTGCAAGTCTCAATTTCTGCCTAGCACTGAGCCTTGCCCACAGCAACACTCAATATATGTTAGACCACTTGCTAGAAGCTCTGCTATCCGCTTGTTTTCTAATTCACTGTCTCATTTGCCCTCTGGTTCATATGCTCTTTAAGACCTGATTTTAGTCTGAATTTCCAACAAATAATTCCACCCTTTCCAATTTAGAGACCCTGATATGACTTATTTCTTACTACTCTCAGCATTGTTTCCAAAAAGTATTTAGTGTGTGCAAACAATACCAGAGTCGCCCTTTATCCAAACATATGATCAAGGCTTTGATACAGCTAAGGGGACCCACGATGTTTAACCCAAAAGAGAGTGAGGGTGGAGGGAAAAGGAGATGGTTCAGGTAAGGCTTCCAAGAAAAAAAAAAAACAGTGCCTGGGCCAGTCTTTAAAAACGAGTAGCCAGGAAGGCAGAGAGGAGAGAGTGTTCTAGGCAGAGAGTGTGGTACATGTGAAAACACAGAGCGTGAGAGCTTATGGCACTTTGGGAAACTCTGAGAAGGTTAGGATGGCCAGAGGGCAGGTTGGATGGGGCTGTTCTGGGGGATGAGTTGGAGAAGAGCATGGCCAGGTAAGGAAGGACCGTGTATGCCATGCAAAGGTGATTAGGCTCTACACTGAAGAGGATGGGCAGCCCCTGAAGAATTTTAATATAATATGATCGGATTGGTAGGAACACTCTGGATGCTTCAGGAGAATGGATCAGAGGGGATCTAAATCTATTAAAAGGCTGTTGCTTTAATCTGGGTGAGAAATTGTGAATGATGCACAGAATCTTGGAATATCAACACTGAAAGAGATCTTGCAGAGGGATCATTTCATCCAAATGCTCTGTTTTAGAGATGAAGCGGGGGTGGAGGAGGAGATGGGCATCACTCTGCTGCCATCAGTGCCTCACTTGAGCCATTTATTAGTCCTTTCTCCCACAAGTGTATTAGTTTGCTAGGGCTGCGGTAACAAAATACCACACACTGGGTGGCTTAAACAACAGAAATTTATTTTCTCACAGTTCTGGAGGCTAGAAGTCCAAGATCAATGTGTCAACCAGTTGGTTTCTCCTGAGGCCTCTCTCCTTGGCTTGCAGAGGGCCACTTTCTCACTAGGTCCTCACATGGTCATCCTTCTGTCTATGTTGTCTATGTCCTAATAATCTCTTCTTAGAAGGACACCAGTCATATTGAATTAGGGCCCATGCTAATGACTCCATTTTAATAATTACAGCTTTAAAGTTCTTATCTCCAAATACACTCACATTCTGAGGTACTGGGGGTTAGAGTTTTAATATATAAAGTGAGAGTAGAGGGGGACACAATTCAGCCATAACTATGAGTAACAAGAAAGTGTACAGAGGAAGGAATGTTATGACAGGTGTCTGGTGTTAGAGGATGAATTCACAGCAGAAATAGTGAGAAAGGATAATCCAGATAGAGGGGAAAATGAGCAGTGTCTTTCCTGGAAAGTCAATCATATGACAAAGTCCCTTGGTCACGGAACCCACATCATGAACAGAGTCTTACATCCATGCTAACACTCACTCACTGTGCCACACAGGTACACAGTTCGCCAGAAGCCTCTTCAGTGGATCACCTGTGGCTTGTTATTCATACATCATCCCCATGCAGTAGTAGAAAACCAGAAGTAAGGGCCTCATCCATATGACTGAGGAATGTTAAATTGCCTCATCAGTAAAAGAATCTCAACAGTAAATGAATATTCTGCAACTGTCCCCATGGTGAAATACCATGCAGTTGTTATATTGTGATAATCCCATGACAATAGAGAAAGACTCACAGTGTAGTATTAAGAGACGCAACACAAAATTGCATTATAACTGTCATTCTGAAAAAAAAAGTGGAAAACATTTCAAGAAGATGCCAGTAACAATGGTCTATGAAATCAATGGAACTAACATAACTAGTTTCCTAATTTTCTATATAATTATGTAAGAAAATACATTTATCAAAGTTTTAATCCTCCATCCATAATAGAGTCACTTTTTAAAATACCCTTTGTTTCCTAGTACAGTGTAAACAAATACTGTGGGTGTTTAAATCTCTAATGAAATTCACTACCAAGATAAAACATGTCCTCTATTCCATAATTATCAATTTCAAAATAATCAGTTACTGGGTTTTTAAAAATAGAAAACAAAGCAAGTGTTGTAATATGTATTTATATTCACCTATTTACAAAGTCACCTAATCTAACTTTCATAACCCTTTGGTGATTTACTTTACTGTGAATAACTGTTGAATGGGATCAAACTGCTTTATAATTTGCTTTTTACTTATCAATAAGTCATAGACATTTCCCCATCTATTCATTATTCTGACATATCATTTTTATTACTGCCCACTATACCATTACACAGATATATTTTACTTTACCTAACCAAGTCCCTTTGATGGAAAAGTAGTGTTTTTTTTCCCCTTTCAGTTATAAATTAGACTGTAATGAACTGTAATGGTAAATCAAAGCATATATACATGATTATTTCCATTAAATAAATTCCTAGCAGTAAAAATTCTGAGTCAGACACATTCAAGACATAGGATATGCATTGACTAATTACCTTCCAGAAATTTACCCTCAGGGTGCCTATTTTTCTCTCCAGTATTGAATATCATGATTTTAAAAATTCTTTTCTAATTTGAATAGAGCAAAATGGTGTCTCGATACTTTATGTCAAAGGCTTTTTGAATGTCTAAATATATTTTGTTCATTGGTTTACATATGCTCATTCACAGATTTTCCTCCTCGAAAAGCACATTTCTCCAACATTCAAAACTTGTTTTTTTAGTGTCTATTACATGTAAAGTTCTGTACTAAATACCTTTTCACACTGGGTTATATTTATTTTATGCTTACTGGCCCTATACTTTATCTTTCATTCTACTGTATTCCCAAGAATTACAGTGAAAATAACTTACCAGCCTGTTAATTCTCATGGCTGTCTCTGAAACTTCCTAAAAGATGTATGTTGCTAATCCACCAGTTAGCTGGTAACCATTAGTAATTTTAAGGTTCATATTTTAGCCAGTGGTTATACAGTTTTACCTCCAGAAACAGCTAGGTGGATGCTATATGCTCAAATGGTTTATTTACATCTAAGTTAACATTTTGTGCATGTATCATCATTTAACATACACCATCCAGCATGACAGCTACCAAAAGTAATTTAAAAGTCCAGCAATTTGTCTGAAGTGCCATTGCTAAAATGTCTCAGAGACACTAGATAATAATAATATATAGGGGAAAATGCCACTAAAGTAAGGAAATTCAAATTTAAGTTAAAAAATTAGTAACGATAATATGGAATCTTCCTATAATTCAATACCATTTTCATTTACTAGTCAGGAGTCAATGCACTTAATTCAGTAACGGGAAAGTGTCTTCAGTGTTTAGATTGTATTAATCAGCATTCTCTCAGGAAAACGGAGCTCATGCTAGATGTTTCCATGGAAATGAGTAAATACAGGAAACCAGTTATAAAGGTGTTGGAAAAGTTGAGAGGCTAAACAAAGGATAATGAGATAACCCAGAGATTCACAGCAACAGGAAGTTGTTACATCATATTATCAAAACCCAGAAGCCAGTGCGACAGGGCAGAAACTGGAAGCTCGAGATAGCCCCGAAGCAGAGAAAGGAGGGATAAAATATCCTGGCTTTTCCTTTTTCTTTTCTCTGTTTTTTTTCCAATCTCCCTCCTGGGCTCCTCATTGGTGAAATGTAGACAGAAGCCACTTAGTCAAGAAGCTTAGTAAAGGCAGTCTACAGGAGCAGTCCTGCTGGGATTTAGAGCAGAGTAGAGGAGATAGATATGGGATCTCAGATCAAACGAGTGGCACAGCATACCAGCAAAGAGCTAGAATTTTGTCATTTGTTCATGGAAGAGAACCTAGTGCCTCAGTCTCTCCAGATGTTCAAAATTATTGCCCTTAAACCCCAGTCTCCCCATGAATAGATCTCCCACACCAGCCCCACATCCACTTGCACTATTAACCTGTTTGCATTTTGGCCAATGGGACTCACATTTCATCATCTTTGTCCATGAAGGCTGATCTAGACTTTGACCAGCTTTGAATTCTGTGTGCCTCTTCAAAGACTCTGGACTTTGGGCCCACATCCAGGCTTCTGACCTCTGCTCAACCCCATGGATCTGTCTGCACTTCCAGTTTTCTTCCCCCAAATCAATGCAACCATAAATAGAGTCTTAAATATATTAAAGTTAGGATAGAAACTAATGTAATGACTGAAGAATTGTGTATATCTATCAATATTGGGAGGAGCAGAAGGGAATGTGTGATGGCGTAAATTAAAGCCTCATCTGATGCTGGAGGTTAATAGATAACATCAAGTTGATAAATCAAGATGGAGTTATAAGAGCATATAAATTAGAGACCTGGAGGCAACCAACAGAATTTAAAAACAGAAACAAAAAGAAATAAGATGGTTGCCTTTGAGCGGTGGAGCTGCAGGGTCAAACAAGAGTCCATTACTTTTCATTATAAACGCTTCTATAGTCCTTAAATTTTTTAACCATCATAGATTCCGTACTCATATTTTGCACTTGCTGTTCCCTCTACCTGGAATACACTTTCCCTAGACATACTCATGGTCGACTCCCTCATTTCTTTCGGGCCTTCTCCGAGCATCTTTTTTAAAATAGCAAATCTCTCCCCATCCTATGCTTTATTTCTCTACACACCACTTATCACCTTTAACATTCTGTACAATTTTTCTTATTCTTTTCTGTCTTCTCCAATTATGATGTAATTGCCATAGAAGCAGAGCCCTTGTTTTGTTCATTGGTAAATGCTAGCACCTGAAACAGTGACTGAGACTGTTGATGACTACATGAACAAATGTGTGTGTGTGTGTGTGTGTGTGTGTGTGTGTGTGTGTGTGTGTAAAATTAATGACCAATAATTGTTTTAGAAAAATTTTTTGCCTGTTTGTTTTTTTGTTTTGTTTTGTTTCACATTGAGCTAGCTCTTGGAAGATTAACTATGCCTGAAGTTTTCCAAATGGGTTTACTCGTTTGTGCACTTTGTCCTTCAAAGATTCCTTTGAGTTCAGCCTAATAAAGCATCAGTCTGGTAGAAGGGCAGGGAACCAATGTCGCTACAAAAAAGGAAAAGAAGTTCCTTGGCAGAACACTTCTTTACCCAAGAGGTCACAGTTTCCCCAGTGTGTCACCCAAGAAAAGAATCTTTAAAATGAGGGCAAGCTCCATTGAGAAATGACATAACTGAACTAATACAACATCTTAGCAAGTGGTAGATGTTGTTTATTTTCTTATGATAAAACTTTTAATTATTTAAATCTAAAAAGCTAGAGAATTAAAGGTTAGACAGGCTTATTAATGTACAGATCTTTTAGATAAGAGAGTCTAAAAACTGCATCTTTCAGAGAATTTCATTATACTCAATGTGCTCTTATCCAATTTCTTCTGAAAAGACAAGTAATTCTTCACAAAGGAATCCGCAGATATTGACAGCACCGAAAATACCCACTCTCTTCAGTCTCTCAAAAGACTTCATCTGCAACTTTACTGGTGAGTCCTCCCACCAATGGGACTAAATCACTGACACAGTTGAGTAAGTAAGACACAATGCAGAGTAAGACATCTCAGTCTGAGTTCAAGACCAAGCCCAACGCTTACTATGATGTGACCTTGGAAAGACCTCCCTGCTCTGGGGACTGGTCCCTTCAAGCAGCAATTTCTTCATCTCTATGACATGAATAATGGAACCTACTGCAAAGAGTTGTAAAGATTAGATGGAATAAGGCATGTAAAATGCTTGCCACAGTGCCTACAGCTTAGTAAGCATTCATTAAAAAATGGGAATTTTTATGATTGTTATTTTTATTTGGTAGCTATGACATTTTGTAAAGTTAAGAAATGTCTCTCAAAAACAAATAAATATTAGATTCTAAATTTGATGTTATATCCATCACTTCACCAATACATTCCCTGAAAATTGCCAATCCTTAGAACACTTTTAGTAAACATGTTTAAGCTTTAATTATCTTTCTCTTCCAGAATAGAAGATATACCCTTACCTTTGACTCAAACAATTTTGCCCAGTATTAGTAGACTTGTACTTTGTTGAAAAAACAAGTGTTATGGTCCCTTGTGTTCTACTGCCAGTTCTCATGCTGTATCCTTTACAGTTTAGAATAATTAACAGATCTCCATCCATTGACTACCATTTTCTGGGTAATGATTAGATTCTAAGATGACCAACATCTATGTTTGGATTTCACCAAGCAGGCCAAATATTACTCAAGAGCTTGACTTGACCAGAAATATCTAAGAGAAAAAGGCCACCTCTTGCTTTCTCTTTCTGGGGGCAAACAATTCAGGTTACCAGCCAAGTCACTGACTAGACAGAGACTCAGATACCCTAGAATAAGGGTTACCAGATAAAATAAGAATGCCCAGTTAAATCTGAATTTCAGAAAAATAAATAATTTTAGTATAAATATATCCCAAATATTGCATCATTACCTGAAACTCAAATATAATAGGTGTCTTATATTTTTATTTGCTGAATCTGGCAACCATGCCCAGAGTATAGAGACAATCACTAACCTCCCCGCTCTCCATCCCCCATGGTGCTATCTCCCCTACAAAATTTTGAGTTTCTTGAAGTGAGCCCTGCATCTTTTGATCCCTGTGCCTGGCACAGCATAGTTGCTCAATGACTGTGTCACGAATGAATGAATGATGCATTAAATCTTTGAGGACTCAGTGGTGGGTCAGGCTTTCAGATTGTAATACCTGTACTACTGCCTTGAGCCCAGCAGCAGCTTTACCCCAGCTTTTAATCCTGTATTTGTCCTGACTCCCAGCATCCCTGTGGCCCGAACAAGAAAAGGCAGGTGATCTGAATTGTAAAACCAGACACTCCAAAGGTGATAATAAACAAGGCTCAATAGGGAATAGAAGGGTCTGGATAGAACTGGAGAAGGGGCCATTGTTGCTTAGTTCCATCGTTGCCAACCAGAAGTATCCATTCTCAACATGGCCAGATAATCCAGCTTTTCAAGTGAAGACAGAAATTTGTGTATTTGTGTGAAATCCTCCAGGTTTTAATAACAAACGATTAATTCAAAAATTGTTTTATTAATACTCTATGGCCAAATAAAACACATCTGCAGGCTGGATTTGGCCCCCCAGCTCTCAGTTTATATCTCTGGACTTTGTAACTAAATTTTCTCTCTCTACAGAGTTTCTGCTCAGTTTATAAACTATTTTGATTTAAGTTATTGCTGTACTAAATATGTAACTTGAAGGCATCACACCACTTTTGTGGCTATTTAATCAAACTAATTTTATTTATTTATTTATTTTTGATTAATTTTTTTTAGAGTGACATTGGTTAACTAAATCCAATGAATTTCAGCTATACACTTTAACAGTAAGGCATATGTATGTTTACACTGTGTGTTCACCTCCCATAGTTAGATTTCTTTCTGTTACCACATATTTGACCCCCCTTACCCCGTCTACCTCCCCCCTCCCCTCTCCCCCTCCCGTCTGGTAACCACTGGTCTATAGTCCATGTCCATGAGTCTCTGTTTGTCAAACTAGTTTTAAAATAGTGCTAAAGAGATCAAGGACAGAGGAGCAACCATCCTATTTTTAAAACAGAACATTTCACTCTCAGTATTGACCAGTCTTCCCTGAATACTCATGTCATTGGTTACATAAAGATAAGAAAGGGGAAAAAAAAAAAAGTACGGATGGTGCAACATAAACCATCTCAACTCCTGGAAAGCCCACCCAGAAGATGATCTTTCAATATCATGAAATCATGTGTGTTGTTACCTAGAACATAACGTTTTAAAATATTTAAACTACCCTAATGAACCATTTCAAATCCAAAAGTTCTTTCTCCATACTGTGCTGTCCTTTCATTGTGGTTTTTATTATCTCTATTGCCTATTTTCTAATTGTAAAAATACTTTCGTAGTATCCTTCAGCTTGTTGAGCTCAAATATGTGAGTTACCAATTCTATTTTTTAGTCTGTTGACTCTCCCTCATAGAGTAATTCTTCCTTATGAATTTGTGTTTTTCACTGTAAGCATATTTTTAACAGGGATTCTTTTTTGCGGGGAGGGGAGTACCTATGGAAATCCCATGTATCCTGTTAAAGAAGTGTTGCTACAGACAGATTTCATATTTGTTCCTACAAATTTCACTGAGTTGTTACCTTTTTTATGTCTTTAGATTGAAGATTCTGGGACTACTTGGATAAATACACACTTGAACTCCACCTACACAAGTCACAAGCCTGAGTCTCCGATTTCTCAAGGGCAGAGAAATGTTTTGGATCACTTCCCTAGGTGAGCAGACAAACTTATTTCACTAAAGGTACAGCCCTTTAGGTATTCTCCGTGGAGGGGTCTCAGGGATCTTCCTATGTTACAAGAGTCCAAGGCCATACCTTCTGTCCTCAAATGAACGTAAATATTAACTCCCCAGCTACTAGCCCCTTCAGTCTGTTTCCAGACCTGTATCTTCTTGAGCCATTGTGACATGAGATTATGAAGTTACACATCTGGCTTCACATTCACTCATCGGTTTTGGCACCCAGGAAATTCTCTTTCTTTATTTTTAGCTTTGCTATTGCATTTAAATTTTTTATTACAATATTTTGTCCTGCATTTACATGTTCTTGGAGTGAGGAAGGAAGATAACACAGGGTAGATCAGTAAGCCATATAACAAAAACCCAGGCAAAAAATATTTTTATAAAGTTTCCTATTCTGATAAATTCTTATCAGAAAATTTATGGTATTTTATAAATGATATTTCCATTTCCCAAATCATTTTGGCTCATTTCCTCAGAGGAAATTCCTTTGTTAAAGGTAAGTAGTGAATCCAAAATTAGGCACAATTTGTATATACAATTTTATAAACTGCTCTTTTTGTATATGGTTTTTATCTTGAAACTTTAGACAATTACTACTTCCTATATCATTAAAAATTTATCCAAAAATTAATTTTTAGGACAAGTATATCACTGAAGTGTCTTAATTTATTTAACAATTACTCTAGATTGAACACGGACATATTTTCCAATGTTTTATATAACTAATACTATGAAGATTATCATCATACTTAAATATCTGTTTACATTTCTTATTATTTCCTTAAGATACATTCATAGAAATGTCTTTACGAGGGAGTTGTATTAACTTGTTTAAGCCAGTGTACTACATAGGAAAGGATTATTTAAATTGTATCCCTGCCAAGAACCTAACTGGCTACTATGCTAGCAGGAAGAGAATGGTTAGCAACTACCCTCCAGCAAACCACAATTTTGTAAGATTACTGTTTGTTTTACTAAAAATCATCCCTTAATTACGAGTTTAGGAGCCAATGATAATGAAAACCCTACATGGGTTTCACAAGTGAAATTAAATTTTACAAGCTTTGCTTATCCCACCAGAAAAGCCCAATTTAGTTAGGTGATTTCATACATTCTCCCAACCTTGCTTTTCAAAGACTGCCCTTCATTTCCTTCTCTATGTTTCCAAATGTCATCAGTCTGTAAAGATCCAAATCAAATGCCATGTCCTTTAGTATTTCACCTCAATGGAGAAAAATATACCAAATCTTGCCCTTCTCTATTCTTCCATAGCTCTTATTGTAATCTTATATCAAGCACTTTTCACTGTGTCTTACATTAGTTGTGCCCATATTTGATCCCCCATACTCGACTATCTGCTTTGAGAACAGAATCTTTTCTTTACAGCTTTATTGAGAAATAATTGGCATACATCACTGGATAATTTTAAGGTGTACATCATGATGTTTTGATTTACATTTGTTGTGAAATGATTATCATAATAGTTTTAGTTAACATCTATCATCTCATGTAGATACAATAAAAAGAAAAGAAAAAAAATTTCTCATTGTGATGAGAACTCAGGATGTACTCTTTTAACTTCCCTATGTACCATACAGCAGTGTAAACTATCATCATCATGTTGTATGTCACATCCCTAGTGCTCATTTATCTTATAACTGGAGGTTTGTACCTTTTGACCGCTTTCCTCCAACTCCCCCTCCTCCCTTCCCTCCACCCTTGGTAACTACAAATCTGATCTCTTTTTCTATGAGTTTGTTGGGTTTTGTTTTGTTTTGTTTACATTTTACATATAAATGAGATCATACAGTATTTGTCTTTCTCTATCTGACTTATTCCATTTAGCGTAATGTCTTCAAGATCCATCCATGTCTATCCATTTCCTCACTTTTATGGCTAAATAATATTATATATTATTTATTAAACTTATTATATATATATATTATTTAGCCATAAAATAATATTACATATATTATTTTTTACATACATATAAAGTTCAATATGTATATATATATATATACACACACATACAGACATATATGTATATGTATATAAATATATGTGAATATAGATACATGCATGCACACGTGCGCGCACACGCACACACACACACATACACACACATACACACACACCACTACTTCTTTATACATTCTTCCATCGATGGACTTTTAGGTTGTTTCCATGTCTTGGCTATTGTAAATGATGCTACTTTGAATATGGGGGGTTCAGATATCTTTTCGAGTTAGTATTTTTGTTGAGGGCAGAATCTTTGATTCACTTTCACATCTCCCAAACTACCTAGAATTCTAACTTTGTCTAAGGCATAGAAAAGACTCAATAAACAGTTCTTGTGGACTTTAATGCACAAATAGTAACAATCCTAACTACATACAATTTCATTAACAACTAACCAACAATATATAGTTAAATACTATTAAAGAGTGAAAAATTGATTTATATTCAACTATATTGAGGAAGTTTGTTTCTCAGAATATAAGTACTGCCTTGATAAAAGCTACCTAGTACTAGATTTGGAGACATCAAAACCTAAACAAATCAGTGTGATTCAAGAAGAAATAAACTAAAATTCAAAAATTCAGCTAATCTGATTTTTGCATTTGAGTTTAACTAATTTTATCTACATGATAGCTGAGAATAAGCCTAATTATAATGCAAATAGCAAAGTTAATTGATTTTTTTGCCTCTCTTTTGCAAATTTTAGTAATAATTTAAGATTATTTGAGAAATAAATCTGACCACCAAATGACTATTTTGGTTTTTTTCCTGTTAACACTAAGTTTGTAATGGATCGATTAATAGATAGATATGTGATGAGACAAATACTACATTTTAACAATTGTATCACTTAAACTAAAGGTTGAAAAACTTTTTCTGTAAAGTAGGTAGTACTTTAGGTTTTGCAATCTCCATTGTAACTACTCAACTCTGCTGTTGTAGTGCAAAGGCAGCCAGAAACAATACAGGAACTAACAGGCGTAGTTGTGTTCCAATAAAATTTTATTTACAAAAACAGGCAAACAAATGAATTTAGCCCATAGACTGTACTTTGTCAACTCCTGATCAAAATGATGAGTATATGGATGTTTGCTATACAATTCCTTCAATTTTTCTGTGTTTTAAAGCTTCCATAATAAAATGCTAGAAAAAATATGTCTATGAATAATCCAAAGGTTTTAACTATTATGCAAATATTTAAATATTAAAATCTTATAAATCGTCCCTAAGTTTTTGTTTTTATCTATGCTCTTTGATATAACCTTCAGATGGTAAAAGTTCAATATCAAATTTTCTGAAATGTCCTTAAGTTTGGGCAATGAAATTATCTTGAATAGGAATGATTCATCCAAAATGATTAGTACTTGACATCAGAAAAAAGAAAAATTTCCTCCTACTTTTCTCTCCCAATGCCTCACAGTGACTTTCAGTTCATTGTGACCTTTTCTTTCCTGTCAGGGAAAGAAAGGTGCACGTTTCCATGACACTATTATTTTGTATACAGTGTATGCGCCTTTTTTCAATGCTTTTTAAAACTTTCCATATTTAAAGCTGACATTAGCAGTAACTTTTTAAAGTTATGTTATTTCCCTTTAACTATTTTCACCTGCATGGTGCTTAACGTAATTTGACTTTTTTTTCTTCACAATGTAGATTTTTTAAAACTACTTTTTCGGGCAGTTGTGACACTGGCTTCTTTAAAATATTAAAAAGAATCTAAAATTGTAAGCATTTATAATATCAGCCTACTGGACAGAGCAAGATGACAATCAGGCAATAAGATACCCTTTAGGATCTGTATAGCTTTCTTGAATTGCAACAGAAAAAAAAATCCGTTTTATAGTCGCTGGCTTAATTTGTAATCCAAACCAGACATTAGGAGACAATCATAGTGTTTTTGTCCCTGAAAGAATTTTTCTCTCAGGCCTTTGAAGTCCTTCTGGTCTTAGGGCCAACCGTTCTCCATGGAAAACAAAAAATGAGAGCAGCAAGAAAGACCGTCTATGTTGTAGAATCATGCCAGTCACCACAGTCACAAATGCTTCTCTTGCAACTCCCAGCTCTTCTGGATGCTGAACACTATCTGTCTGCCAAAACTGAGGGGACTTCCCAGCCTTCCTGCCTCTAGGCTCTTTTCTGGAGACCCTTGATGTGAGACCCAAGGGATCTCCCCAGAGGAACTGGCCCTCTTCCTGTGCTGCAGTCACCTGCACTAAGCATTCATAGTCACCCACCTTGTTCTGCAGAGTCATCATTTTAAATGAAAAAACTGAGGCTAAGAGAAGTTAGATTACCACACTGTCTTCCATCCTGCTGCCATGAACCCCCACTTCAGAACTCTGCCCAGTTACCACCATTCCTGACAAGATAGCTATCCTGAAAATGCCTACTTTGTGAAATAGTGCAAAGAGTACAAACACTGAAGCCAAGTCGATCAGGATTCAGCTCTCATGACTGCCACTTGTAAAGTATGGATTCTTGTCAAGTTACTTAACCGTGCTGTGGTGGATGGATCATGGCTCCTAAGATATATCTGCATCCTAATACCTGGGACCTGTCAATGTTACCTTATTTGGTAAAGTTTTTGCAGGTATGATTAAGGATCTTAAAGTGAAGAGATTATCCTGATTTTCCAAGTGGGCCCTAAATGCCATCTTAAGTTTCCTTAGAAGAGACAGACAGATAGAAATTAGCCACCACGCACACAGAGAAGAAAGCATATGAAGATGAAGGTAGAGGCTGGAATGATACAGCCACAAGCCAAAGAACGCAACAGCCACCAAAAGCTGAAAGAGGCAAGGGATGAATGCTCTCATGAAGCTTCCAAAAGGAAGCCTCCTGCTGACATCTTGATTCTAGGCTCTGGACTTCAGAATTGTGAGAGAATGAATCACTGTTGCTTTCAGCCACCAACTTTGTGATACTTTGTTACAGCAGCCACAAGAAACCAAAACACCTGCTAAGCCTCAGTTTCCTCATCTTTTAAACAGAAATAATAATATATGCCTTTCTGGGCTGTGTTGATAACAAAAATGAACAAATGTAAAATACTAGTTCAATCTCTAGCACATAGTAGGCATACAATACATAGCAGCTATTATTTCTATTATAATTATCTTCATTATTTTTTAATATGGATAAAAGAATATGGGCTGCTTATCCTAAACCCATCACCATTGTTTTAAAAATCAGTCAAATCAAATTCCTAATGGTATTATCTTTGTATAGGAAGAACTGTGTATTTATGTATAGTTTTGTATCAAAGTGCTGCCTTTCATCAAAAAGCTGTCCTCTATACTGTTGATAAACTATGAAGTGCCAAATCTACTAATGCCAATAATTAAATAAGCCATGTTGCATTTTTCCAAGTATTTAATTGTATGGTTTGTCATAAATTACATGTTTAAAATGGAAAAT
Source organism: Pteropus alecto (assembly GCF_000325575.1). Classification (NCBI taxonomy): domain Eukaryota; kingdom Metazoa; phylum Chordata; class Mammalia; order Chiroptera; family Pteropodidae; genus Pteropus; species Pteropus alecto. Next base: position 15,220,338 of record NW_006494611.1, on the reverse strand, counting down.
AAACATTTCCAGCTGTTTTGAGGACAGGAAATCTAAATTCAAACTGCTGAATTCCAGAAAAATTACAGATCTTTTAAATATGCCACTATTTTTTTTAAACCAATGAGAACTCTTGCTTATTCAAAACTTGAACATTCACTGAGGTATAATTAGCGGAGAAGGGGAGTTTTAGGTGATAAAAGATTGCCCCTCCAAACACAGAATTGTAGTATGTAGGGAGTAATCATTTATTTAACCAATGATTTTCAAGGTGCTGTACCAGGCATTGAAGGATACAAAGGTGAATAAGACAGAGCTTCTACCTTAGACAGACTAATAGATAGTGAAGGACATTGAAATATAAGCAGATAAATTAAAATTCAGAATTATAGTGAAGCTAATATTTACCAAGTATCTGCTATGTGCCAGACATTGTATAACCCCTTACATATGTCATCACATTTAATCCTTACAATAACCTTATGAAGTGAGGATTTAGCCAGGTTAATTCCCCAAAGTTCACATAGCTAGTTTAAGGAGAGTCTAATCCCTGAACCCTCTCTCTTAACCACTACTGCAGAGGTATAAAGTACACAATATGAGAACACAAAAAAGGAAGAAACTTACTGTGCCTGAGGGAAGTGGATAGATTTCATCCCAGACATACATTTAAGCTGGATCAAGGATAAATGGTTAGAAGGACTGGTCTTCCTAGGTGGTCTCCCATTCAAGTACTAACCAGGCCCGTCCCTGCTTAGCCTCTGAGATTAGAAAAGGACTTTGTTTTTTAAGGTGGGGGAAATGTCAGAAGGCATTCTAGAAGGAGAGAAGAGCCTTTGCAAAGGTCAGGCATCAACAAAGAGTGATATATTCAGGGTGGCTGGAGTGCCAGTGAGGCTTAGTGGTCAGCAGTAGTATGCTGTATGCAAAGAAGGACATCAAATGATTACAGGCTTTGAGGAGAGACAGGGTCAGAATTGCATTTTAGAAAGAGGCATAAGGATCCATATGGAAGATGGGCTACACGAAAAGAAGTCAAGCTCAAGGGCAGGGATTTCTGGTGCAAGATAGGAATCAAAGCACTACTCACTTACCAATTCCCATTGGAATAATTAAGAAAATACAAAAGGAAACATTTTACATTACTGTTGGAAATCAAGGGAAGATGCATGGAACATTCTTCTTCCAGATACTTTCCCCTCATTTGTTCAGCACCCTATCAGAGGCAACTTCCTCGAAAACTGTCTAAAATAACATGCTGCCCATCATTTTCTACCTGTTGCCTTCCCTTACTTCACTGTACTCATTACTACTTGACTTCATATTTAATATATATTGCTTTGTTTCTTTATTGTCCCTCCAATATACTCATTCACACACATATTCACATACACATACACTATTTTATTTATCACTACATATCCAGCACCTCAAAAAGTGCCTGGCATATAGTAGAAGCTCAATAATTTGTTGAATTCGTAAACTTCCTGTAGACTTCTGCCTAAACTTGAGTTATACTAATTTACCATTCTTTACTATTTCTTCTGCTTTTCCTAAGTTAATAGTTATGGCAGACATTGTTCATTGTCTACCCATCACTTAAACCTCACACCCCACTTCCATAGCAATAAAACTTTGATTAGTTCAGGTAACCATAGAGCTATCAGTCTATCCCAGTCCCAAGCAAAAAATCATGATTCATCTAAACCAGTCATGGTAATGCTATTCTACTTTGCCACAGGTTGTTATACAGTTAACGTGTGTTCTGATTTTGTCAAAAGAAAAGTTAACCAAAAGATTTATCTTCTCAAATAAAAAGACAGTTTTGGAAGTCACTAGTCTTTAGTACCTGTCTCTTCCTTCTTTCTTGGGATATGGGTGTGAAGATATAATATTTAGGGCTGTGGCAGCTATCTTATAACCATGAAATGACATGCATGAAGACTGAAAGTCAACTCAATGAGGACAGCAGAATGGAAAGGTAGAAAGACAGTAGGTCCTTGATAACATCACTGCGCCAGTGATTAAACCTAGAACTGCCCACTTCTAATGTTCCTATTAAATAAACAGTAAATGTTCTTATGGTTTAAGCTATTGTTAGTTAGGTTTTCCTTTATTAATAGTCAAATGAAATTCTAATTAATTCAATTATTTTATTTGTGAATGTGTTTTGAAGACAAATGTCTTGTCCTTTATGTAGAACATCCTGAATATAGAACAAGGGGAAGGAAGGAGGGAGAGAAGGAAAGGAGAAACAACTCAACTAACTTGTGGATGAAATAATCCTAGAAGTTGGCTGAATTACAAGAAGGATCAGAAAGCAAAGAATATATACATATTTAATATCTTTCTCACTCATCACTTAGTCTCAACCCCCTCCCCTCTGTCTTTGTCTCATTCCTTCTACTAATATAGAAGGATCATAAATGAAGCCACTGCTTTCATAAATCTATCACCAAACTGTAAAACCTTTAATGGCTTCTTATAATCTATCAGATTATGTTGACCTCGTTAGCTTTCAAAGATTGTAAATCTAGTCACACCAATCCATTGGATTTACCTCTCACTATTTTCTAATCTATACCTTCCTGCTCAAATAAATAAAAACAAACTCTCCTTATTGTCCTCTTACTCTTTATTACATCTAAGCTATCGATCTCACGATCCCTAGTTGCTGGATGATATAATAGACAAAGTAAGTAGATATTTAAAACCCTAGCAAAAAGAGCAAGAGAAGGCACTTCAACTATAATGGACATACCCAGAATTCAGAATTTTCCAACCAGAATATCTGGAATAAACTGTTTTAATTTTATCATATATGCAAATTTTATGCTTTACAATTTTAGAATTGTTTTATTCTGAATTACATATGATAAATGTACATAATATATTTTCTTCTAAAGGTTAAATCAAGCACTGGCCTTTTATTTATTTATTTGTTAAGTTTATTGGGGTAACATGGGTTAATGCAATTATGTAATTTTCGAGTACACATTATAATTTGACATCTATATATTCTATTGTGTGATTACCATCCCGAGTTTAGTTTCCTTCAGTTACCATATATTTGATCCCCTTTACCCTCTTCACCCTCCCCCAAACTCCCTATATTTGACCCCCTTTACCTTGTCTAACTCTTCCCTCCTCCCCTACCGCCTACCCTCTGGTAACCACTAGTCCATTGTCCATATCCCTGAGTCTCTGTCCTGTTCATTTGTTGCTTTTAGGTTTATATCCCACATATAAGTGATATCATGTGATTTTCAACTTTTTCAGTCCGGCTTATTTCGCTTAGCATGATTATCTCAAAGTCCATCCAGACTGCAAATGGCAATATTTCATTTCTTCTTATGGCTGAATAATATTCCATTGTATATATGGACCACAGGTTCTTTAGCTAATCCTCTATTGTAGGACTCTTCAGTTGC
>NW_006494611.1:15195525-15216843 GCF_000325575.1 Pteropus alecto | reverse complement strand
TCTGTTGACACCGTGGGTGGTAGAAGAGAAAGTTGAAATTTTAACACTGAGCAGGGGTGAGAGATGCCTAGCTCATTTTCATATATCTTTCTATTTTTCAGAATCACATATATATGTATATGTATGTGTGTGTGTGTGTGTGTATATATATATACACACACATATATATATGTGTGTATATATATATATATACACACATACATACAATATATAAAACAGTATTATAAACTGTTCTATGTGAGTTATAGCTTATTCCCCTTATTAGACTCAAAATTGCCTACTCACAAATAAATTCTCTAGAATACATTGTACTTTTTTTTTTTACTCTTCCACATTGCAACTAGAATGGTAAGTATGCAATGAATTCATGTCGAATGGAAAAATACAGAAGCCCTGTCCTGCCAGTTTACGTGACCAACCTGCAAGTAATATTTGAATATAAATGTTTTATGTTTCAAGAGTTATCTACAAGGTATTAGGCTAAAGATAAATCCTGGATTAAGTTGTAAGGCAGGATATTATAGCAGCATCAATAAATGAAGAACCAAATCCTCCTTTAGGAAATTCTGCAATTTTAACCAAATGCTCCTTGCAAAGTCTTTCCTAACAGGAAAGGGAAGAACCACACAGTAACTCGTTAACCATTCTCACCCAGTTGTCATCCTCCACCTTCACTCAGAACCACTACTACCCCCAATACCAAATCAAAAATAGGTGTTTTAAATCAGAATATAGATTGGCAACCAACAGCATTTATGCCATACCAAAATTGAATACCAACACATGCCCACCACCCTGCTGCCCTCTGACAGTTTGCTACCTGGCTCAGTGACAAAAATTGATAGCCAGCATGCTTCTTCCTCCACTCCAGTGTTAGTGGGCTGTCTTGCTCCATCTCTGTTTGGAAATTAGACCAAAGAGGCTCTCCATGAGCCGTCTCAACATGCCAAAGGGAAGGGAGGAGGAACTTTGGCACCCTGATTTTAAAAGGGTGCCAGACTATGATGTAAAAGGAAAACAAAATTCTTCTCCAAATGTGGACACTGCCTGTTTTCTTTATTGTAGTCATTAGCTGATGTCTTTGGCAGACAACACATCAAATAACCTTTTCCAGGATGGGCTTATAGTCTTAGAAATATATCATCCAAAACAAAAACCTAAACTTCTAATTGTTTCTCAGTTTGCACCCCCACATTCACCAAGACACCTCACTTTTAAAAATATCTTTTTAACAAAGCAAGAGCCAAATTTATACTCCTGCCGTCCCCTTACCAATGGCAAGTAATTCAGATTTTTACTGTTCTTTTTGGTCTATTTTCTTAACCCCTCTAATGTAAAGAAACACTTTTTGTCACCACTTAACTACTGCATTTTCCATTTTCTGTTTCCTGGCCTCATTTTTCCTGTCCTCTACCTAAACAAAGGAAATTTTTAAAACTAAACTGAATTGTGGGTAATCTGTAATTGAGATTTTAAGGTCAGGTTGTTAAAATTGCATATAAGTAGGATTTGACTCAATAGATCATTTATTTCTTTATAAATCTGAATATAGATGTGTTTAGTGTTTATTATAAAGTGTTTTAAAGGAGAAATGTAAAACATTTTCTCAGGAAACATATTTTGGAAGGTTGCACACTCAAATTATGCCAATGTCACATTATGATAAGGTAACAAAATTGAACTACTATGAACTTTTTTCTACTGGATTTAATAACATTAATTTAATAGGCAATCCAGAGCTCCAACTTCAACTTTAATCAGTTCCAATGTCAAATCTCTGATTATTATATGCTCTACTTAATGAGTAACTAGCTGGAGAGGAAGATCTCAGTTTGATTGCAGCATGATATGTACAAACCAGACCACTGGTTTTTCTATTTTTAACACAGTTAAAGAGTAAAAAATATGTTTTAAAAGGCCGTGGAAAAATATCACACAGGAGAATTGAAAAAATAAATGCTTCTAATTACAGGCTAAATTACTCTCATATTCTGGGCTTGATTTTTCCTTAGGGTCTCAAAAAGATATAATATGACATTGAGCTACAGGAACAATAAATAACTTCCACCACCCTCTATATTATTTAAGCTTTGGTTATTTAATATGGAGACTAAGCCAAACAGATTCAAGCAAACCCATGTTTTGTTATTAACCTTTTCCTAAGAATTAATCACTATTTGAGTCTCAATTCTACTGTCATGAGCTATGTGACATTAAAAATACAATTAGCTTTTCTGGGTCTCAGTTTTCTCATTTGTAAAATAGAAATAATAACCCACCTCACAAGGCTGTTGTGAGGATTAAATGAGAGAATATATATGAAATACCTAGTTCAGTGCCTAGAATCTAGAGAACTTCCTTCAAACCCCTCCCCATCTCTAAACTTCCATTCTTACTATTATGAGCCAATAGGGATATATGTGAGCATCCCTTTTATCCCTCTGTAGAAATTAGTTAAATGAGTATCTTTTTATTTATCGATGTACTTGCAAAAATATCATGTGCATGTAATTCTAATTTGCATTAATAGCATTATAGATTTCATTATTTTTCTCAGTCTTTTTGAGGGGGGATTGAGGCTTGGAGTTCTTTATTGTTTATTATTGTGGTTTGGGAAAAATACAAAATCTGGTATAGTTCTTCATAGACCCTTTTCAAAGGCAAATTCAAAAGTGAGATTTTTTAAGTCAAGTATGCCCAGACTTGCTTGCAACAACTTTATCTGAAGAGATTAGATGTACATGAAAAGCAAATACATGATGAAAGAGTGCAGGGGTTTGTTTGTTTGTTTTTATATATATAGACCTTTTTTTTTTCTTTTCTTTTTTGGCAGAGGTAAGTGGGTGGGGTGGATGCCCCAAGTGCCCAGGATTGAGTTAATCGTATTCTTCACTTCACGGCCCATTATCATTGTTGTTCTGTGCAAGGCCTCACCCTTATTTTATGTATTTATTCCCGTTAGTTTCTATTTCTCATGCCTTTCTCCTTCAACCCCCCATAGGCAACCATGTTAATGAGTGGAATGGGTATCTTTTGGCTTGTTATTGGACTTGTAAAACATGTTGTTTTATGTAAAGATAATTTTAATTTCTTTAAATGGTATTATGCTATATCTTTCCATTTCTTATGTTTTCACTCTACACTAATGCTTTTAGTTCATCTATATTGCCACTGTAAATCTACTTAGCTATTTCTAATTCTTGCTTTGTTTTCATGGTATTCAACCACATTTTACCCAGCCACTTTCCCAGTAATAGACACTCAAGAGAGCATCCAATCACCTATCTTATATATAATGCTGAAATGAAATTTTTTATACAAGTTCCCACATTTACCTGTGTGAAATTTCTTTGGCATACATATCCAGGAGCAATTTTGCTACATATATATATATAGCAAAGGTATATATACCTTTAATTTTATCGAGTACTGCTGAATTACACCTGCTACCAGTACCCAAGAGTTCCTATAACTTTAAACTTGCCCCGATATAGCTTTCTAATAAATGGAAAGTGGTATCTCATTGTTTTAACTTGCATTTCTCTGATTATTGATGCAGTTGAATGTCTCTTAATTTGCTTATTGGAGTTTCCTGTACTGTAGAGTAGGCAATTCATGTTCATATCCTTTGCACATTTTCCTATTAGAATTGTCTTTTTTTGTTGTTGACTTGTAGGAGCTTCTTGGATATATTAGATATTAATTTTTTGTCAATTTTAAATTTTGAAAATATATTCTCATTATATCATCTACTATTTTTGTCCATAGTTTCCTTAATTTTGAAATCCTTAATTTTGACGTAATATCATTGTCTTATACTTTATGCTTTTGGAGTTTTGTTGTCTTCTCTTGCCCCTGGGTCGCAAAAAAAAAAAAATTATCCTAAGTTTTCTTCTACTAGTTTTATAATTTACCTTTCTCATTTTGGTCTTTCAACCATCTGGAATCCTACTCTTAGGTAGGGATTCAGTTTTATTTTTCTTCATATTTGGAGCCAGTTTTCCCAACAACATTGCTAATAAAACCGATCATCTTCATTGCATATTAAATTCTGGTGTCACCTTCATTGCATATTAAATTCTCAGTATACATGGGTCTGTCTCTGAGCTTTTAGTTATGTTCCTTAGGTCTGTCTATTCTTGTACCAATACCACACTGTTTTTATTATTATGGTTTATAATGTGTCTTAATATCTCAAAGGATGAGTCTTTTTTTTTTACTTTTCTTTTTGATTATTGTCTTTTTTAGTTTCTGCCTCAAGAGGGAAGCTAAGAGCTGCTCTCTGAAAGACCAATCTACAAAATACCTGTGTAATTGCAAAAAAAAGAATAATTATGATGTATATTACAGCCAAAAAGCTATGAAGAAAGGTATATATACACAAGATGTTGATATGAGACTGACTCAGCCATTAGCAAACCTAGAGAATCTAGAGTGGCTAGGTAATTGATATGGTTAGGGAAATGAGCTTAGAGATCACAATCTTTGTGTGTGTTTGTTTGTTTTTAAATGTAAGATTTAAAATGGTACTTTAAAAAAACTTGACTGCATCATAGTAAAATGGTGTTTAGAAAGGGTTCATCTACTTGTTTTAATAAACCTATGTTTTTTAAAGAAAAACTACTACATCAAAAGCCATTTCTGATGCAAAATTAACAAGCTGAAATTTGGTGATTTAACATAAAAGCTCTTAAAAATTAATTTTTGTGAAGTAAAATTTACCCTCCGAAAACTACTAATGCTGTTTTATATTTTTACTATATACAGCTTGCCCATAGTGGAAAGGAAATTCATTTTTTTAAACAAACATGGAGCAAATTATCTTTAAACCTCATTCTTAAATAAAGAAGATTCTATTAAAATTCATGCTATTATAAAAACAACTGAGAAATTGTGTGTTATTAAAAATAACTATTCCTTGGATACTCCCACAGGTACATGTGCTGACTCCATTTAAATTACGTTTATCCTTGAGAGTGAACATTTTAGTGCTAACCTATATAGCTATGTAAATATATACTTTTGGTATAAAATATGCATGTATATATCCTAAAAACTAAAATTAGTTCCAACAACAATCAGGCTATATCTAGGAATAAAGCAATTAATAGATCAAAATATTGTATTTGTATAACCAGGATGTCTTATAATTCAAAAATTAATGCACACACACAAAATGAATGTACAAACAAATATAAATGCAACATTTAAAAATATTTTAAATATATTTTCATTTAAATATATGCTATTACATATTCACAAGAAAGACTAAAATAAAAAAAAAAACTGACCGTATCAAGTGTTAGAGAGGATGCAGAGCAACTAGAATTCTTATACACTGCTGGTTGGGAATGTATAATAGTGCAACCACTTTGAAAAACTGGCAGTTTCTAATAACATTTATCATATTCATCCTATGACGCAGCAATTCTACTTTTAAGCATCTAACCAAGAAAAACTTAAATACAAGTCCACTCAAAGACTTGTGCACGTCTTCAAAGCAGTTTTATTCATAACAGCGAAAATATTGGAAACAGCCCACATGTCCATCAATGAGAAGATAAACAAATTGTGGTATGTACCGTGGAATACCACCCCACAATAGGAAGAAATGAACTACTGATGCTCCCAACAACATGGGTGATCTACAGACATTATGCTGAGTAAAAGAAGCAAGACACAATAATCTAAGATGGTTACCGTGGTTGCAGCTGAGGCAGAGGTAAGGGGAAGAATAACTGAGAAGGGCTATGAGGGAACTTTCTGGGAGAATGAAAATGTTTTAGGTCTTGATTTGAGTGGTGTTCACAAAAGTACACATGGGTAGAGTCATTGAGCTGTATACTTAAAATTTATGTATTTTATTATATGTAAATTTACCTCAATAAATGACTGAAAAAATGTAAACACACATGCATGACTGTGCACACACACATACACACACACACCCCTCTATTCTTAGAAGTTCCTTTCTAATGATTGCTATAATTGTTTTAAATTACTCTCACTTCTCCCATAAAAATGAGTGTTTGGGTTTCTAATACCACCTATGTTGTCTAATCCTTCGCAGAGAAAAACAATTGAATTGCTTCAAGGGACACATCTCAATGTCAATGATTCCCATTCGGTGTTTTCCAGTTGTCTTCAAAAACCAACACTGTTTATGTTCCTTTTCTCCAAAAACAATGAATTACTGCAATCTGTGACAGCAGTTTTCAAACTGGCACCCAAGAGGCAGTTTGGCAGTTTCAGAGGAAAAAAACAGTGAAAGTATTTTGTTCACACAATAAATTTGAAGTTTAGATTATATTTTTCACAGTGAGCCAACTCCAGTCTTAAAAATTGTTCTATTCTTAAAAGTTTCATATGCTTTAAGGATGGCATGTGTTAATACATCTCAGATAAAATTCAGTAAATGAGGTAAAGTTCATCTGAACTTACTTTTTTTCATCATTTGGCATCAATTTTCATGTTGGTAAAAATTGTAATTTTTTACCATTATGTTGAGTTATATCTATGATTCAAAATATATATCTGTCAATCAAATTGCAATAAAGCTGGAAATATATATGTACATATGTATATATCAAAGCTCAATAGTGGTTCATTAAGGAATATGAATAGTGATAAAAATTATAACAAATGTTATCATTAAGAATTATATCACAAGTCTACAGGGTGAATACAGAATTTGAGATGGTTTAGGGACATCTCTGAATATGATTATTCCGTACAAAAACTGCAAAAGAAAAGTGCAACTAAGTATGATGACTGATATCTGAATATAAGATTTTTAAAAACTGACAACCCATTTTCTCTCAGTGTCCAGAGCATTATCTGTTATGGAAATTTGTCAGATACTTCATGCCATTGAAACACAAGGGTTATTTTTAATTAAAGTACCGTGATCTCTCCAGTAAGCCAAATATGCACAAAATAATGCTTTCCATTCTTAAAGTGAGGAATTTTGGTTGCTAAAGGCAAAAAAAAAAGAAAAGTTAACATTACAGAGGCATTACTCAAAGTTCCATTCCTTGTAGCAAAAGCAGAAGTTGGAGTGTAATAAGAGCCAAAATCAATAAAATTGATGACTTTCTCTTAGAAAGAAAGCATAATGAGCTACTAAGCAAACTCCTTTATCAAATAACGCATTGAATTTTGAATATCTGGAATATAGCTATGGAAGGCAATTATGGTCATATATCCAGGCTGAAAGATACTTCACTGAATAGTTGCTCAAAACCACTGAAATTATGAATCAATTCAACATTATTTTAGATGATTATATACAAAATTAAATGCATTATACATTATATATATATTACCTACATCTCTATTCAATGATAGAGATGCACCTAATGGCTTTATAGGTTTATCATTGAAAATGCATGCTATAAAGAAGAGACTATGGTTAACAATTATTTTGTGAGTTCATGACATTAACTGGAAAATGTATGGTGGATTTAGTAGTAGTGGAATACCACTATATATTAGAGCAAGGGATATGCTGCTAAGCAAATAAAGGCTGTGGCACCTAAATGCCAATCCACAGGCTGCTGTTGTCAGTTACAGAGCACAGTAGGCTATCTCCATATAGCACCTGGTCCTCACTCAATGTGAAAGACTAGCGACACTTGTGACAATGATCAATGTTAAACATTTTAAATTTGCAAGGAGAAGTAATTTCAAAAAGAGTAAAACTGTATTTTTTCATGCTGAAGTGTGCCAGGTGATCACACGAGTGTGTAAAATGAAGACTGAGAAGAAAATGTTGTTCCATCTATTCTGAATAGGATGATCGATTCTGCTCATGATGTAAAGACCATTTTAAAATTTTCAAATGGCTTCCTTGAGCTGCTTATCTCAGATGTATACCTAGTATCTTGACTAGCCAGAACCTCTTGTTTAAGGTACAAATATCATGATGTTTATAATGCTGAAATTAAAGTACTAAGATTTCATAAAAAAAACTGAATTGAAGTAAAAGCGATTCAATAGTCAAGATATCACTCTGACAACACTTGATCTCATTACTCTTTTAAAAAAAGAACCAGATGCTCCAACAGAATATCAAGAAATATTTCTTAGAGCCACACACAACCAAAGAGTGTGTCATTAGACATTCAAACGTTTGAAATATTTGAAACATTAGCATCTGACCGAGAAGAGAACCAAATGTGCTGTTCAGAGAAAAATCTTTCTGACATTTTTGGATCTGTATTCAATCCAAATATCCAAAACTATCTGACAAAGTCTGCAAACATTCATTCTCACTTCTGATGACTTGTAATTGTGAATTAGCATTTTCTAATTTAGAAGACAATAAAGAGTAAGGAAAGAAAACATTTGCATAAAGTCTGACATACAGTTCAAGGTCATCCATGATCAAACCTGTCAGGAATTATTATTAATAATTTTAACATGCTTTATTTTTTTTAATGCCAATAGAATTTTAAACCTAAAACTGGTGATTTGCATATGCTCTAAAAATCCATTAAGTGGTCCATGGACATCAAAAGTTAGAGAAACACAGATTGATGATAAGTGTGATGACAAGGTATTTTTCTCTGTGCTTCTAGGTAACACTGATTCACAAGTAGCATCCAAGGTTTTAGGTACGAAGTAAAAGAAAAGAGTCATTCTCTTTTTAGATGAGTCAAGGGAATGGGTATTATTACTATATTATACTATTTTTATAAACAAAAAAAAAACCTGTCATTTGGGTAAGTAACATGAACAGTCATATAAACTGTACACACCAGAAGCAGACCTAACTCAGGTCTTCTCACCCCTAATTCAGACCCTAATCCACCATTCTTTCTCAGAATTGGAGCCTTTTGGGTGCACTTGGTATAGCACAATGCTTTAATTATTTAAACCATCAACTTAGAGAAATACTTATCCTGGAATTCTAACTGGATTGATGGCTACTAACTGAACTTCCTATATCACACCTAGGTGCTAGGTGTTCAGCTGTCACTGAGAAACTTCCTTATACCCCACAATAATGTCTTCTTCCTGCTGCCTTGAGAGAGCGTTCAATGTAGCTCAAAGCAATGCCTATTTTAGTCCAGAGCTCTCTTATTCTAATGGCACTCTATTCCCTGGACTGCGTACAAAGCACCAGTTTTTCTCACTACCCCACAACGTGCCCCTTCTCCCTCCCCCATTTTACTTCCAGACCTTGACATAAGATAAAGAAGTATCTAAACACTGGGTACTTTTTAAAAAATAGTTCTTTTAAAGACTTAAACCAGCATTGCAGTTTGCGGTTGAGCTGCAGGTTCGTACTCAATTTGGCAGTCTCTAAAAATCAGAACTATTTCCACTAGATGGCTGTCTTTACCAAGAACTATGTTCTTGTACAGAACTATGTTCTGTAAGAACTATGCCAGCTGGTGGTAATTTGCAAGTTTTAAAGCCTGTCTTTTACAGAGGTAAGTAAGTATATATGCGGCCATTTAGTAGACTTACACAAGTTTCTATCATTTCATTTTTTAGGTCCCACTTTAGAAAAAGTCAATAAATATTAAAAGTGTAATGGGCTTTTAAAAAATAGAAGGGAAATTTTGTTTCTGGTTGAAATTCTTTTTTTTTTCTTTTTTAATTAAAATATATTTGACCTTTCACATTGTGTAAATTGAAGTATAAAACATTAATTTCTTACATTTATATATTGTAATGTGATTGCCATTGTAGTGATAATTAGCACTTCTATCACATTACATAATTATCATTTATTTTTAGTAACTGGAATAATTAAGTTCTAGCCTCTTAGCAAGTTTGATGATTATAATACAATGTTGTTTATATTCACAATACTGTGCATTAGATTTCTAGGACTTATTTACTATTCGTTGCAAGTTTGGAGGCTTAAACAACATCGGAAAAATTTCTTAAAGAAATAAGGACGTTCACCCAGAAGAAAGTCTGAAAGACATATATAAAAATTATTTCTTTGTAATTATTGTTCATATTCTCAGGTCAAAAAGTACTTGTTGATTATAAAAATTAAGTGTTCAATATTTGGGGAAAGAGATTGGCTATTTCTATTTAGTGCTGGCATTTGTTTTGTATCTTTTCTTCAGGAGATAAAGATATTTTTAAGTTAAAATATAATCTATTGAGTAGAATTTATCATATCCAACAATTCCTACTCTGATCATCAATGAAATTTTTTCCTCCCCTCTCATGCTTGGTTATTTATTAGTTTTCACTGTGACTCGTTATTTGAGTCATGACTTATTTAGAGTTATGTTACTTTATGTCCTAACATTTTAGGCTTTTCTAGTTAACAGTTTTTATTTATTTATTTATTTTTTAGGCGAGGCATCCCTTGGTTGACTTCACAGATTGCAAGGACCTTGTCAGCTTACAATCCTTTATTTATTTACTTATTTATTTTATGCCTACAGCACCTGGTCTTCTTAGGTGTCTCTCATCCATGTACTAACCAGGCCCGGCCCTGCTTAGCTTCCGAGATCAAAGGGGATCGGGCTTGTTCAGGTAGTATGGCTGTAGACTAGTTAACAGTTTTTGATTTCTAACTGGATTCATGATGGTCAGAGAACACATTCTGTATGATTTCAAGCCTTTGAAAATTTGATGAGGTATGCATTATGACCCAGCATATGGTCAATTCTGATAAATGTTCCACATGTACTTGAAGTGAATGCGCATTCTGTTGGTGTGTGTTATGATCTATGTATGTCAGTTAGGTTGTTTTATTAATTATGTTGTCCAGTTCTTGTTTATATTTACTGATATTTTGTCTGCTTGCTCTATCAGCTATTGAGAGAGCCATGTTAAAATGTCCCACGATGACTGCGGATTTCCCTATTTCTCCTTTCAGTTCTGCCAAATTTTGCTTCGAATATTTTGAAGCCATCTTATTAGGTGTAAATAGGTATAAAATTGTTATATCTTCCTGAAAGATTCACCTCTTTAAAATTATTAAATATTTCTTTTTATTCCTAGTAATTTTTTGCCTTAAAGTGTTCTTATCTGATACTGATATAGATGCATCAGTTTTCTTTTGATTAGCATTTGCACAATATACTTTTAAATTCTTTTACTTTCAAATGTTCTATGTTCTTATATAAAGGCATGTTTCTTATAAGCAGTATATAGTAGGGTTTTGTTGTATCCAATCTGATGCTTTTTAATTGGAATATTTCATCCATTTACATGTAGTGTAATTAAGTGTACATTTAATGTAATGATTAATATATAATGATAATGTCTACTATCTTATTACTTGTTTTACATCGCACCCAGATGGTTTTTATCTTTTATTTTTTATCTTTCTTGAGGTTAATTAAATAATGCTATATTATTCTTGTTTCCTGTCTACTATTTATACTTTTTTAGCTATTCTTTTAGAAGTTAACCTAATACTATAATTTATTACAGTCTGTAAATTTTTTAGGGCTGCCATAAAAAGTACTATAAACTAGATGGCTTAAAGCTACAGAAATGTATTCTGTCATAGTTCTGGAGGCTAGAAGTCCTAATATCAAAGTATCAGCAAGGTCGGTTCTTTCTGAGGGCTTTGAGGAAGAACTATTATATGCCTCTCTCATAGCTTCTAGTGATAGCCAGCAATTCTTGGCATCCCTCGGCTTATAAATGTATCATTCAATCTCTATCTATATCTTCATATGGCATTCTCTCTATGTTTCTGTGTCCTCACAAGGTCGTTTTCTTATAAGGACACCATATTGGATTATGATCCCATCCTATGCCAGTATGACTTCATCTCTACTTCACCAACTCCATCTGCAATGACCGTATTTCCAAATAAGGTCACATTCTGATTGTGGGGGGTTAGAATTTCAACATATACTTCTGGAGAAACACAACTTAACACACAACACAGCCTAGAATTAATGATTACTTTTACTACTTCCTTGACAATGTTGAGAATTTAAAACACTAACTGTATTTACCTTTTCCTGCCATTTGTGGTATTGTTCTTGTGCATTTAATTTTACATATTTTAAATTGTAAAGAACATTACCGTTCTTTTATACAATCAAAGTCCATTCATACTTACCCATATGTTTATCTTTTTAATTGACCTTTACTTTTTCTGCATTTTCTTTTTCAAAACATCTTGCAGCATTTGCTCCTTCTTTTTCTCCTTATCTGCTGGAAATTTTATTAAATGTATGTTAGACCTATTGGCTATGTCCCATTTGTCTCTGGTGAAATTTTGTTTTTCTTAATCTATTTTCTCCTTTTTCTCTATTTTCTTGAATATATTTGACATAATTATATTTAAAAATTTGACTGATATTTATATTTCTGAATCACCTCCTATATTTTTGATCATTTTATCCTATTTCTTGATATGCCTGATACTCTTTGATTGACATTTAGATATTCTATTGAAAATTGTAGAAGCTCTGAATGATGAAGGAATCCCCAGAGAGGGTTCACCATTTCCTGTGCTAGGCAAGTAGAGTTAGATCACCTTAATCCAATTGAGGACTGAGCTGACTCAAGATTAGGGTGCAGTTTTCCTAAAGTTCTTTCTGCCTCTTCAGAACTCAAACATACACCACACAACATAGCCTGCAGAGTTCCAACTAAAAGCCTGGGTAGTTCCCTAGTCCCCCTTTCCATGACTTATCTTGAACTCTAATCCTTGACTCCTCAGTAGCCTGGGACAGCCAGAAACTCCACTCTGCTTTTCGGAAACTTTCTGCCTAGCTGCTTAGCTTCCTGCCCTTCACAGCTTCAGAATTCAGCAAAATGGTTCAGAAAGAAACCTGACCACTAGGTTCAGTTTTCTTCTGCATCTCCAGCCTTCAATTTGTGTCTCTTTAGACCCACAGGATTGCCAAATGCTCTGATAGTTTCTCTGTCTTCCAGCAGCAGCCCTTTACTCAAGACTTTAATTGGGTTTTCAGCCACATTCCTTGAGCACAGAATTGTGAAATTCCCTATGGAAAACCATGGCTGCAGAATGCTAGTTCAACTCTTTATGGTTTTCCCCTCTCCAGAATCTTGATGTCTCAAATTTGAAGTTGCCAAAAATGATTAAAGATATTTTTTAATCCAACTTCTGTAGTCATTCTTAAAGTGTGCATTTTTCTGCCCTAAGTTACCCTATCATGCTAAAAATAGAAGTCCTAACCACAGAGTTTTAGAGCTTCCTCTTGAAACTATTGGTTTTACTTCGAGAAGTTAGATTGCTGAATAAGAGAGTTTCTCATTTTTTAAATCAGGAATATAATGGTCTCTAAATCTCAACTGTATAGTAATTAGTGCACCCAATGGCAAAATGTGAATTAAATTAATGAAGAGAATTTGTCATAGAGCTATTTTGTAAGAAAACAAATTAGAAAAATATACAAAATTTAAAAACAAATATACAATTAATAAAGCATATTGAAAACAAGTTTTATTTAAGATTGAAGCAAAAAATCTTGGTAAGCTTTTCATAAAGACAGAAATGTTCTTATTATGTAAATGTATGGTCCATTAACCTAATAAAATAATTTGCAATTTAAAAAATTGAAGCAAAATGTTAAATTTATTTCATTTATTTCACATTGGTATAGATAACCTAACTAGAATATTTACAAAATAAAAATATAATTCTTTCAAAAGATGTTATACCTGTGAATTATTAGCAGAAGCTTCTTTTTTCACCTCAGGTGTACAGAATTGAATTGAGAATATTAATTTGATGGCAAGTTATTATTATCCATCCAGGTTAAGCCCCACCAAAAAAAATTTTTAATGTATTTATTGTCTTTCTTTTCTTTATCTCTATCCCCAGGCCCCAATTCCATTTTCTTTCTGCATCCCATCAAAAGCTTTCTCTCTCACGTCTTTAATGTATGTTCTTTCATCTACCTTTCATACATACATTTGTCCTTGAAAATATGTGGTACTATTTTGTGTACTTCTTAATTTGCGTACAGGAAACTGTGCTATCAATTGCATTCTTTTTTTTTCTGTAAAATCTTATTTATAAGCTCTATTCATATTGCTCTATGAAAATCCAGCTCATCTACTGCCATGCCACCCTGAACAAGTACAATCCTGTCTTGATCTAGGAAGCTAAGCAGGGTCAGGCCTGGTTAGTACTTGGATGGGAGACCACCTAGGAAGACCAGGTGCTATAGGTGTAAAAAATAAGGGATCGTAAGCTGACAAGGTACTTGCAATCTGTGAAGTCGACCAAGGGTTGCCTTGCCTAAAAAAAAAAATAATAATCCAGCTCATTTCTTCTAATCATTGCACCATATTTAATCATATGCTTATACATTTTCCTTATTCATTCTTTTATGAAGGACGTGTAAGTTGTCTCCAACTCTTGGTTACCATAAGCAACTGCAATAAACATCTTGTGCATGTCTCCTTGTGCATCCGTGCAGAGTTTCTCTGGGGTAAAAATTCCTGAGAGGAAAAATAACAAACATTTTGTGAAAAGAAAAAATATAAAAGTTCTTTTTTTACAAAATAAGATGAGAATGTAATTCTATCAGCTTTAGCAATAACAAAACATGCCAAATTTTCTGTCATAAACATAAAATAGCTTAAAGTACAATAGAAATTGAAAAGCCAAAATACCATCTTTATTTATGTAAATTCAAAGGGATACAAAAGATGAACTGTAAATAGGCATATGGCCAGTTCCCATTAGGTAGCAAGTTAAACACTGAGCCAAAGCTTCCTCACTATATCATTTTGCAGTTGTTGTCTCATTCTCAAGCTCCTGCACCATCACACTTGAGAAAAGGCCACTTAGTAACTCTTTTTTATTCTGTATTCCCTCATCACTTGTTAATTTAATCTATTTGCCCAGTCTGCCATGTTCTTGTGAGCTTTCAATCCTACACATACTTATGTTTGACAAGCATTTCTCACAATTATTAAGGGGCACTGTGTATTAATTTCCTAGTGCTGCTGTAACTAAGTGCCACAAAGTGGGTGGCTTAAAATAACAGAAATTTATTCTCTCACAATTCTGGAAGCCAGAAGTCTGAAATCAAAGTGTCAGAAAAGCCACGCTTTCTCTGAAACATTCTATGGAGGATCTTTCCTTGCCTCTTCTAGCTACTGGTGGTTGCCAGTGATCCTCACAGGACCTATTTTCCTATGTGTCTGTATGTCCTTCCTTATCTTTTCTTGTGAAGACTCCAGTGATTATGTTTAGGGCCCATTGTAATCTAATATGACCTCAACTTAATTACATGAGCAAAGACCGTATTGTCAAATAAGGTCACATTCTGAGGCTCAAACTGGACATGATTTTAAGAGAGGACACTATTCAACTCAGTACAGTCTGCCTTCTGGCTCCCCCAAACTCATATCCATTCCATGCACAAAAGACATCCCATCCCCAGAACCCTCCCCCTCCCCCAAAAAAAGCTTAACTCATTCCAGCATTAAATCTAAACCAAAACATTATCAACTCAAAAAAAGTTCCAAATCCTATCATTTAAATCAGAAATTCTAGGTATGGTCCATCATGAGGCAAAATTCTCTGGGATTACCTTTCTAAAGCAAGTTCACAACTCAGCAGGGCAAACTCTATTAGATTTCAAGGTTTAGTAGGAATCCTTTGTGGCTTTACTACTCTGTCCTCTCTGTCCTCTGAGATGGCAGCACTACCCTCTCTGGCTTCTGCATCGATGGCTCTGCCCTTAGAGTCATTCTTGCTTCATTTCATTCTGTCTCTGTCTCCTTCAGTCCAGGGCAGCTGTGTTTCTGCTGGTATAAAATTCTTAAAAACTTTGTTAATCTTCTGTCAAGATTGATATAATAGAATTATAATCGCAATAAAACTAGAATATGAAAGACCTATATAAACTACAAAAGTTTATTGAAATTCATTAAAGAAGACCCAAATAGAGAAAAATGCCATGTTCAAGGATAGGAGAACTCAATATTCTTAATATGGCAATTCTCTATATTACATATAGATACAGATATAACAATTGAGCTATAAATTCAGTGCAAGTCTCATCAAAATCTCAATGGGGTTTTCAAGGAATTTGAAATTCTGATTCCAAAATTTATATGGGAGAGCAAAATCTTGAAAAAAGCAAAGAAAAATAAGGTTTGAGATTTGCCCTACTAGCTATCAAAAATTATCACAAAATTGTACTTAGATAGAACTGAAGGATGTATTAAGACGTATTGGAGGAAGAATATATAAATCAATCAATGGAATGACACAGAGTCCAGAAACAGACCCATGAATACATAGAAGCTTGAAGTGGCACTGAAAGAAAGGAGTTCTCAATAAACAGTGATGGGACAATTTGTTATCTATATGGAAAAAAAGAAAAAGAAAAGAGAGTGAACACTTATCTCATACCATACTCTAAAATCAAGTCCAGAAAAATTAAGGACTTAAGTATAAAAGACAAAAATTTTAACTTTTAGAAGAAAATAAGAATATCTTTACCACTTTAGGGTTAGGGAGAATTTCTTAAACACACACAGAGACATAAATTCTAGATAAAAATACTTATAAATTTAACTATATTAAAACTGAAACATCTTTCCATTGGGAAAGTAAAACAGCAAACTATAATCTTGGAGAAGATATTTTCAACACATATAACAAACAAAGGATTAGTATCTAGAATATATAAAGAATGCCCACAAACAACTCAGAAGCAAAAGGCAAATAACCCAATAGAAAAATGGAAAAAAGACATAAGTAGGCATGTTATTGAAGAGGAAATACAAAGAGACCATAAACATATGAAAAGATACTCAACTTTATTTGCACTTTTTATACCATCTTAACCATTTTTACAGTAGTGTTAAGTATATTCACGTTGTTGTGCAACAGACCTCCAGAACTCTTTCATCTTGCAAAACTGAACATCTATACCCATTCAACAACAAACACCCCATTTCTTTTTCTCCTCAGCCCCTGGTAACCATCATTCTGCCTTCTCTTTCTATCTATCTACATTAGATGCCTAAAGTATGAACTGAATTGTATCTCCTACCCCCAAAGTCATATAGATCGATTGCTGTATATATAATATAGAGAATTGCTATCTTAAGGATATTGAGTTCTCCTATCCTTGTACCTCTGAATTGACTATATTTGGAGATAATGCCTTTAAAGAGGAAATTAAGGTTAAATGAGGCCATAGAGTGGGCCCTAATCCAATCTGTCTCATGTCCTTTTATAAGAAGAAGAAATTTGGACACATAGACACCAGGGATGCATACAAAGAGGGGAAAGGCCATGTGAAGACAATGAGAAGATGGCTATCTACAAGTCACTGAGAGAGGCCTCGGGAGAAATCAAACCTGCCAATACCCCCATCTTGGAATTTATTGCCTTAAAAACTGTAGGAAATTAATTTTTGTTGTTTAAGCCACCCATTCTGTGATATCTTATTATGGCAGCCTTAACAAACTAATACACTTCATAGAAGGGGAATCATATACTATCTGTCTTTTTTGGGACTACTTATTTCACTTAGCATAGTGTCCTCAAGGTTCATCCATGTTGTAGCATATGATGGGATTTTCTTCCTTCTAAAGCTGAATAATGTTCTGTTGTATGTATATACCACATTTTGTTTATCCAATCATCTATTCATGGACATTTGGGTTGCTTCCATCTCTTGGCTATTGTGAATAATGCTGCTATGCACATGAGTGTGCAAATCTCTCTTCAAAACCCTGCTTCCAATTCTTTTGTGTATATGCCCAGAAGTGGGACTACTGGATCATATAGTAGTTCTATTTTAAATTTTTTGAGTAAATACCATACCGTTTTCCACAGCTGTTGCACCATTTTACAGTCCCACCAGCAGTGCACAAGGGTTCTAATTTCTCCACAACCTCACCAACACTTAACGTTTTCTGCTTGTTTGATAGTAGTCATCCTAATAGATGTGTAGTAATGTCTCATTGTGGTTTTGATCTGCATTTCTCTAAGGATCATTTGGTATTTTTAAGAATTCAGACCAAGACCTCTTTAAGATACCATAGAGACCCACTATATTGGAAAAATTAATCTGCTAATACTAAGGATTGATAGAGGCTAAGATTAAAAAAAAATTACATCTGCTATTGAGCACGTACATTATTAACAAACTCTTTGAAAAATAATTTGTCATTTCCTTGTAAAATGACCATTCACATTCCTTATGACTCAGCTATTCCAATCCTAGGTAGTCCATTCTTGCAGTGTTTTCCAAACTGGGTCACCACTCATTTGTGAGTTCTGTCATCCATTTACCTAGAGTCACAATTAGCATTTTTTTAAACATTGGAGAGGTGAATATTGTTTTATTATTTCATGAAACTTTTGTTTTATATATATGAGTGTGTTTACCAGTTGAAGACACCAATTGCATTTAACACTAATAGTAGTCATACGTTTACCTGTTGAGAAGGGCTCCAGGTGGTTAACTGGACTCAAATTTATACACAGAGCCTAGCAGCCATTGCTAAACAAGGGCCTCTCATGCAAGCCCTGCTTCAAGCCGTGCTTACTTACCACATAACTGCCTGCCTGCACTGTGTTCCTGCCATCTGAGCCAACCCTTATAGGGGAATTCCTGGAATCGCATTTCAACCAATAGGGTTAAGACTTTCCCTGTCTAATCTGAGCTGCACAGCTATATCCCCATTAGCATCTTCACCAATTAATCAGAGCAACTCCATTGCAATCAATCAAGACAGTGCTTTTTGGACTAATCGAACTGTGAGGATTTAGAAACCTCATTTGCATGAGGATGGATCGATTTAGGGACCAGGAATGGGCACTTCTGTACACATCAGCTCCCCTCTGGTTCAAAAAGCACACTTTCCCTTTCTTTCCTCTAAAGACTGAACTTCCTAGATGGAGGTGAAATATCCAAGACCAGAGCAAAGTAGTGCAGGGCAGAGCAGAGTGAACTGGAGTGGACCAGAGTGAACAAGAGCCAGTTAGTGGTGCAGACAAGGGCAGAGCAGACCAGAGCTGTCTAGATAGAGAGGGGTCTTGCCCCAGGGCCATCTTGCTGCCCCAGGGCCACCTCACAACCATACTGTTCTATACTCATGCTGCTTCATAATTGAGCTGTAACACTATTGAGCTGTTCCACAGCCGTGCTGTATCACGAATGAGCTGTTTGCACTGAATAGTTTCTTTCTTCACAGCACCCCAAGTTGGGGATTCCCTTTGGTGTTATTTGGTGCCACCAACCACGGATTGACTCTCACATTAAATGTTTGCACATTGGGATCAGGAAAATGCATAAAAATGTTCATAGTAATGCAGAAAAGAGGCATGAGAACTAAATGTGAAATCAAGCTGTATTCAGAGCTTGCAATGTGCTGCCAAGAACCTACAGAATAAAGGAAGATTCCTGCTTGGGATTGCTAACAAACCATTTACCTATACCAATACAGAAAAACAGAGTCTTCAAGTCTTTAAGTCATACTCTACACAAAATAAATCCAACCATTCATTCTCTGTGGCCAGACCGTAGGAAACCTATAGATGAAAGGCTGGGATTGATAGCATGCCTTCAACGCTGCATACCCATGCCTTTCATGCCACATGCCCATACCTCTCTCTCTCTGTTGGCCCCTCTCACTGTCCTTCTCAGTCCTCCTCAGCTCTCATTCCGTCTCTCAGAGGGGACCACGCTCTGTCTATGGAGCATTTTCCTTTCTCTAATAAATTTTCCTTTTGTCTCTAACTCTGGTGTGAGCTTGAATTATTTCCTGCGCACTATTGTTCCCAACAACAAAAAAATTGAAAACAAATCAAATGGCCAGTAGAATTGTAAATTTATGATATATTTGTGGTAATGTGGCAACTCTATAAACCAATGAAAATAAATGCATAAGTCTTACAAACATCTGAAGTAAAAAAAGATCACAAAGACCAATATTTTTATAAAACACAAAAACAAAACTTGTTAAGGGATACACACATGGAAAGGAATTAAAGTACAAATTAGTAAGCAGGGAATAATAAATTTGGGAATACATTTGGCAACTGGATGAAAGAGGGAAGAAAAAGATGCAATAGCATTGGTTCTAGTTCTTAGGTACGTTCATGGACATTCATTTTATTAACATGCCGCATAATTTAAATTTATGCTAAATATACTATTATGTACATATATTCATAATTTATATATTTATTAAAATGCTCCCGAAAGTGGACTTCCTCTGCCTTTTAGCAAAGTAGTGAGTCAACATTTCCAAACAAAAACTGATTTTCCTGAAAGACAGGTTAAGAAGTTTAGGCAACGGGGAAAACGCTTGTCAGCTTGCCAAAGGTCAGCATGTATCATTTTAATCAGTTTCTTGAGGTCAGGGAGTGGAGTAAGGAATGTTCATAAACAGCTACATCACTACCTTAAATGTGAGAATTTTGTTTTTCTTACATCACTGGTCAAAACTCATTAAACTTTGTCTCATGTAGCCACACCTCAACCAAGTCAGTAAAATATTGATTTACGCATAGGCCCTTTAGTTAGCCCCGGACTCATAACTTAACTATGGTAAGTGTAATTAATCAGAACCATTCCTCTCAATTTTTGAGAATTGGAACAAACTTTCATGTCTTTCCTAATTTCCTTTCAATGATCTTAGAGCAGTTCATCCAAACTTCCCGTTCATCCAAATTTTCATTCATTTCCGAGAAGTAGCTTACAAGAAACAACAAAATAATCGTTGTGGGGGAAGGGAAGAGAGTAGAGATGACAGAAATCGTCCAAGAGAAAGGGATTGTGCAAGCTGAAAATATGGAAAATTTCCACACTAAAAATTTCAAAATAATATGCAAGATCGGGGAAAACTTTCAAGGGCTCTTTTCGGTTTAATAACAGTAAAGAAGTTCAGCTCCAGAAATCTTTTTTAAAAGACGATAAACAGCCCCCTCTCCTCCGCCCCCGCCCCGACTTTAGCAAAACCCACCATAAAGATGGCGGTGGGACGAAGCCCATTCTCCAGCAGTCCAATGCTCTCGCTTCACATTTCCCACAAACCCCTCCGCACGGCCACGCTCGTGGAAACCCGCCCGCGGGTCTCCGTCCACCGCGCACGCGCGGCGCGTCGTCACGTGTGCTCCCAGGTCTCCGCGGAACTGGCAGGAGGGGCCTTGCCAGCTTCCGCCGCCGCGTCGCTTCGGGGCTCGAACGGCGGGTTCGCGCTGCCTCTGCCGCCGCGGGGCAGCTGGGGGTCGCGGAGCCGAGGGAGGAGCGCGCGGCGGCGCGGCCATGGGACTACGACGAGCCCGGTGACAGCAGGGAGCCGAGCGGCCCGGGCCCTGAGCTCGTCTCCTCCCGGGGGCCTCGCCCTCCTGCTCGCGGGGCCGGGGCT
>NW_006494611.1:15149260-15195405 GCF_000325575.1 Pteropus alecto | reverse complement strand
AACCGGCCGCCCGCGAGCTGTTCGAGGCGTGCCGCAACGGGGACGTGGAGCGAGTCAAGAGGCTGGTGACGCCTGAGAAGGTGAACAGCCGCGACACAGCGGGCAGGAAATCCACCCCGCTCCACTTCGCCGCAGGTAACTGGGGCAGCGCGTATCAACTCGCGCCAGACCCCACCTGCGCACCCGGGCTCGTAGGCTAGAAACCAAACATAGTGCTCTTCTGCTCCGGCCTTTTCCCCTGGGACTCCTGTCCTGGTCTTCGCGCTTTCGTCAAGTGGTAATTGAGATTAGGGTAGAGGCTAACAGGCGGCATGCCACACTCACTAGAAGGTCTTTTTGCGGGGGAGGGAGGGAGGAGCTTTGTTTTGTATCAACAATACCTGTATCAACTTCCGGTCTTGCTACCCTACGAGGCCTCTACACAGAAAAAAAGTAGGGAATGTAGTGTGATGTGAAAGGCCAGTCATCTCCAAAATCTGTCGTTCTTACAGGTTCCACTGTAACTCATAAATCCTTTGAATTAAGGTTTTAAGGCCTTTGTAAAATGTAAAGGCCTTTGACACATTTGCGTTAAATTCTTTAGGTGGTAGTCATTAGCAAGTTCTGGAGAGACTAGAACTGGAAATTGTCAATTTTAGGAGAACAGATCTGAGTTAAGCTAGATGCGGGTTTGTAGTCTCTGGCACACACAAGTTGGGGTGGAAAGTAGTAGGAAGAGAGAAAAAATAGTACAAACACTTCAGCTTGGATCTAGAATTTAAACTGAGACTAATCTCGCCTCATTCTGAGATTTAGATCGTTTGGATTACTTTTAAAAAAAATATATGCTGTTTTCTTTATGATATAAGTATATTAAATTTTATTCAAGAATTTAAAAGAACTAGAAATGAGACTCAGCTTATTTCTATAAAGCATATACTTTTCACTTTGAAGGAAGATCATGACTATCCTCAAGTTAGTCTTGCATGATTGAAAATAGGAGTAGGTTCTCATACTTCGGATAATCATGGTTTTTTATTTAGTGTATTACATGATTGTTTATTTTTTGAAAAAGCAGAAGGATGTTTTTAAAGCACTTTATTCCTTTGGAGTAAAAATGATGAGCAGACAAGGAGCTGTAAGAAAGATTTCCTTGTTCACATACATTGCTTTTACACTTCCTACCAACGGGAAATGTGTTTGCTTTATTTAACCTGTCTCTTTTTAAATGTAATTACTATGAAATATGCTTTCTTGATCAATTATAGCTTTGTTGGATTCCCATTGGGTGCCTTTTTAAAGGGACCTTTGGTGGACAAATTGGAAACCTCCTACGGGCAGCAGAAAAGGGAGAATATTGAAGTCAAATCTTACCTGTTTAGTAGCCATTTTGCCTAAAATTTTGATGTTCGGTGCTGCCTTTCTTCAGCTAATTTTGATTGTCCTATTTAACCATGTAGTCAACATTTAATTGATTTGGCAAACTGTCATAACCAACTGATACATAATCCAAAGGGTAGTGTTACTTAGATTCTGTTCACTTGATCTGTGGGATAAAAATAACCAAGGAAGATCTTAGTTGCTACCCTACCTTTGAAGAATCTGGTGTATTAATGAGTTCATATCTGAAAATAGTAATTTTTAGAAGTTTAAAGTTATGGAATTAGCATCTTATTGATTTTGTTCCCCCATCATACCACCCTCAGTTCTGTCCCAACATTTCAAAGTACCTTCTACATAGATTACATGTGGTTCATTCAGACTGAAATGGACAGCTTATTTTAGGAACAAACACACCCCTCACAATTTACCTATATTTTTCAAGTAAAGGTTATAAGATTAAGGTATAAAATGAGTAATAAAATAAAAATTACTAATGGTCTGTATTTAAAGTCCTGCATTTAAACCTAGGCATGTAACTTTTATAAGTTATATAAATGTCTAATCACTGTGTTGTACATCTAAAACTAATGTCAGCTGTTACTGACATTTTTTTAATTTAATTTTTAAGTCACAAAGACTAAAATTATATAGAAGTTGCAAATGCCAAATCATAAAAAAAACCTTATTTTTAATTAGCTTTGTAAATTCTATCTAAAGTGTTAATTAGATTAGCAAGAGAACTTGTTCTCTTAAATTTTTTTATTAGCTAAAGTCCATACTTTATTGAGATTTTCTTCATTTTTTAAAATTTATTTATATGGTGACATTGGTTAACGAAATCCAGTAAGTTTTAGCTGTACATTTTTATAGTAAGCATATATACATTTACATTGTGTGTTCACCTCCCATAGATTTCTTTCTGTCACCACCCTTAATTTTTAAATAAATGCATCCTCCTGCATTTTCTCTTAGTATATGGAGAATACGTTTTATAATATCTTTTGTAGATGGTGAGTCATGTTCATGTGCATGTAAACATGCCATTGGAAGCCCAGCATAAGTGGTGGGACTCTGCAGCTGCCTGACCTAGCAGTTTCTGTGTTTGTATACTGTAGAATAAGCTATGGGGGCAAAACATTTTTAAGCCAATTAAAGTTTGGAGGTTTTATTGGAGAAGGGGGCATGTTTTTGTCTTTTTGTTTTGATTTCTAAGGAACAGAAATGAGAGATCTGTGTAGACCAAGGAAAGTGGATTATGATAGAACACTTTAGAAAAAATTTTTTCTGTCTTTTCATCTAAAATATTTAGTTCAATTAAAAGAATGGTCATTCAGTTGCCAGTCCCAAAGGAGTTCTCTTGTTAATGAAGAAAAGTAACCAACATAAACTGGAACTTCTATTAGGTGCTTATTATTTAACTAGATTACATTTCTTCTAGATAGGTAGGTATGCTTTAAAGAAGTCATTTCTTTTGAGAAAAATTGTTCCCTCTTTAATCCCCCGCCACTGCCAGCTCCCCATTTCCCCTTACCTTCCTCCTCACACAGGATATGAATGATTTTTTTGTGACACATCACAAAACTTGTAGAGGCAAGTTGGTGGTAGGGAGGCTGCAGCTCTGATTTCACTGAAAGCAATAGCATCTAAAATTCTTGACAGTATAATCCCCTAGAAAACAGCAGATTTCAGTAAAGGAGATTGCTTCTCTGAACTTGTTTCTGAAAAATAAAGAAGAAGGACAGAAACTTTGGGAGAAAGTCATCTTATTGTCCATCATAGCCAAAGAAAAATACATAGCGTTCTCTAGAATCTTAGAACTGGGGTGGGGGTGTGGAATAGGATTCTATGGCTTGAGAATCTTAAATATTGTGAGGTAGGGGAGTGTCAGAGAGATCATTCAATAGAGAAGTATGTAAAATCATTTATTAGGTTCAAGGAATTCAGATACAGAGATAGTGGAAAGAGATGGCTGATCTATGTGTGTGTATATATATGTATATATGTTATTGAAGAATAACAAGTTGAAAAGAGCTTGTACAGTTCTAGCTAAACAAGATAACACTTGTTTTGTATTTGTAGTGTGTTATGTTACTGTTCTGTATTTGTAGTATGCTACTCAGCCATGTACATTGATTGGACCAGTCAGAGTGAACTTTGATTATTATATTCAATTGTGTGAATTGCATGTAAGAGAGATTTTCTTTTATTCAGAGAGAGGAAGTGGGATTAGATCTTCTGGAATTTATTATACAAGTAACATATGAAAACTAGAGTTACTTATTCTAGAGATGAAAGAAGACTAAAGTTAAACATTGTTATTGTCTTCACTTATGTAGATCACAGTCCAGTAGAAAAGAGAGTGGATATAACTTGTGTGGCTTCAGTAGTCAAAACTAGTTAGTGCCAGTAAATGGAAGGTTACAGGGAATCAGACTACCTTTAACCATCTATTCAGCTGTGGAATTGGCTGGAAGTATCCAAGCAATGGCTGGATTGGCATCTTTCAGAGATGTTGTAGAAAAGATTTCCGCATAGGATGGGCATTTGGACCAACAGGTCAAAATCTGACTGTATAAAAAGTGGAATGATTCCTCCAGTTGAAGGTTTTAACAACTCAGCTACTTAAGATATAATAGCTTTTGTGATTTCCATTCTACCCTTTCCCAAAATGCTATTTTAAAGACCTCCAGTAATGTTTCAATAACATTTTCTTCTTTTGGTTATAGGCCAACATCGTAATTATAGGAGATGCACAAAATGTATTCACATTCCTTACCTAGGACTAGAACTATAGGTTATTGTTTCCAGGATTGATATTTGCTGTGAGGGTGATTAAATTCTACATCAGAAAACCCCAATATCAAACAAACAGTATATTTAAGAGTTCAGAATCTTTCTTGATTTAGCATATCAAAACTTGAGCTACACTCTTGCTGAACTTAGAGGTAGCGAGATCAACTTCAGTAACAAGTAGTTTGTAGTTCTTGTTTCCATACTTCCTCATTCAGATTGTCAGAATTTCATCACCCCAAATGTCATGGCACCCTTTTCCAAGTTTCTCCTAGTCTGACCAAATAATGTATCTGTCCCAGCTTGAATTGAGCGAAATCTTTCCTTTGTATTCCTCATTCTAAAGAAGTATATGTGGGAAATACCTTTTCTGGATCTTTGTTAACTAAGTTACTGGTAAGTGAGAAGTTTTAAATGACATCCCTCAGAAAAATCTGACAGTCCTGGCTACATAAATCAAAGCTAAAGGCTGTTTGATTATACATCCCATCTCCCAGACTATAGGAGCCTTCTCTGTTTCATGGCATTTATTGAATTTTTTTTTGTTTCTGAAAGTTTTCTTCTGACAAAACGCATGACACCAGCTTACCTTTAGTTTGACAAGACATCACTGTCATTTCATATTGGACCAGTTGTATCATCAACGGCCCAGCCCACCTTTGGACTGTAAAAAAGGGGATGTGGTGGCTCTCAGTGAAACTTCCTAAGAGTCTAAGTTGGTTTCTCTGTAGTGACTTGCAGTGCCTCATAGCTTTTTGGAAGCCATTCAGGTGAAAGGATATTTCCAATAATAGCAGCTAAATTTGATACTGTTAACAATAGTCATGGGTGGGAAGACAGTCCCTAGAACTGCTGAAAGTGATGGCACCTAGGTGGTAATGAAACTTGACAAGAGAGAAATCAACTAGACTGCTTTTTGTAGTGGTCACAAATAATTAACTCCATATTCTATGTGAGGGTCATATGCTTACTATTTCAACAAAGTATTAGATATGCACTAAACAAATGTTTATTAAGTCCTATATGCTAGATCCTGGCCTTGGCCAGTGAACAAGAATAAACACAATGGCAGGACACAATACCTGCCATTAAGTGACACCGTTTATTGATAAGCAAATTTACTTTCCAAATAAGCCTACTTTGTTTCACTTTATAGTGAGTGTTTTATAGGGTACTCAAACGCAGTGTTAGGTTTCAGACAGATTTTCACACATAGAGCAGTGTTTGAAGATATGTGCTCTTCTATAATTATACAATAAACCACAATATATCCTCAGCAGCCATGACTACTAACTCTAGGCTTCTGATTCCTTTGTAAAGAGATCCTTAGGACATGGAGATTGGCATTGACTCTCCGGATAGGCCTATTTATGTTCTACCTGGCCAGTGAGAACATGATCAGAATATACTCTGCAAAGCTATTTTTCTATTCAAGAATGAGTACTTAACAGATGCTTTGAACTATTCTTTAGACCATAAGAATGGGAATTTCATCGGAGATTAGCCCTCAGAGTTTGGGAAGCATCTCGAATCTAAAGGTTTCACCAAGCTGCTAACAGAAGATTTTTAGATTTTAAATAGCTACATACTGACCCCCCTCTAAATAATTTCCTTTTATGCCAAGAGTTGGCTTCAAACATTCAAAATCTCAGACTCTTCATCTCTTCTCTCAGGATGGCAATATGACCTCTGCTCATATGTTGTAGTCCTTACAATGTGACTGTGAAAACACTGATTTCTGCTGTCAGGTTCCAGACAGGTTTCAGACATCTTAATGGCTAGGGAATATTCTACAAAGTCAGAATAGATGTTAGCTGTGTCTTGGACTTTCGGTATATCTAATATAGATATAGTCTCTTCACTCTTCTACCCATATCTCCTCCCCAGCTTAAACTTTAATTTCAGTATTTAGTCATACATTGAGTATGTATTGAGTCTCTTTCTTTAACTTTGGTTTTACACAACTCTATTCTCTTCCCATGACATTTTGACAAAAAGACTACTTGACCTTTCTTTGTCTAGATTGCCAATCTTTTGGAACAGATAGCTTCCTAATTGACGCTATCTCTTGTAACAACTAAATGTTCTACTACAGCTGTTTCTGTGCCCACTTCACTCTCCTTTTTTGAGAAGTTAGCCTGTGAGTCACCATTTTGTTTACTTCAGATGTCTTGATCTCCACTGAAGATCCTTCTTAATAAAAGTGCTTGGGTACATCAAGTAACTTTCCAAAGGAAGAAGTACTTTTACTAATGTTTTTCTCTTTGTTCTGATTCCTTTCTTCTTACTCTCCAATTTAAGAAGTTTTTTCTAAAAGCATTTCCTCCAGATAAGTGCTGAACAGCTGGGTTAGCAGAACCATTGATTGGGGCAACAATAGATGGCTTACTTAGGGACAACAATATGATCAACAATGCCCAGGCAGTGAAAAGAAAGACTCAAGTCAGAGAGCATGGTGGCAACAGATTTGGCCTTTCTCTCCTTGAAATTTTCTTTCTTTGCTTCTGCAATGCCATTCTTTTTCAATTTTACTTCTTAGTCTCCTTTTCTCATACCATGATGTATTTGTTCAGGAAATATCAACAAGGACATTGGAGAAGTAATGATGAACGAAGGTAGAAATATAAGTGCCAGAGGATACTGCTTTGAACAGTGAAGACTTTAATCTCTGTTCTCCTGGGACTTGCATTCTAGTGGAGAAGAGAGGAAAACAATAAATAGAATGTTAAGACAGGAAATAATGTGGGTGGGCAGAATAGACTGCTTTAGATAGGATGATCAGGGATGGCTGTCTTGATCAGGTGACTAGGTGATAACATTTAAACAGGTTAGACAATGAGTAGAAGTGAGAGATGCAAAGAACAAGGTAGGAGCTGTCCAGGCAGAAGGGCAACATGTACCAAAGTAGGATGGTCATACTTGATGAACGAAAAGAAAGCTGGATCATAGTTCAGAATGGGGAGAGTGGTAGGAAATGCAGTTACAGAAGTAGGTAAGGACCACTCCATGCAGTGAGCCTTGTAGGCCATAGTAGACTGAATGAATTTTATTCTAAGAGCATCAGTGGGAGGCCAACGAATTTTTTAAAATGGGTATGATATATGATTGTTTTTAAAAGGTCACTGGGGACAAGTGGAAATGAGAGGTCCAGTTTGGAGACTGTTGCAAATAGTTCAGGCTGGAGACAATGACGGTAGAGTTAGAGAAATGTCAGTGAAAATATAAAGAAGTTGGGGAAACATGTTGAGTTTGAGGTGGCTTTCAAATACTCAGGTGGAGATATATCCATTAAACAGTCTAGAATTCAGTTGAAAAATCTAGACTTCAATTTGTAGGTTGTATATCTAGATGGTATTTAAAGCCATAGGAGTACATGAGATCATCTAAGAAGGGAAAAGAGAATAGTGAACTGAGTCTTGAGGAATTCCAGCATTTTGAAATTGGATGGAGGAAACAGGAAACCCTCAGAGAGATAGGACAGGTCCAAAACTTGAACTCTTCACCTTCTGTCACAAACCTCTTTTTTTCTGCAGCCTTCCCTATCTGAATTGATGCCAACTCCACCCCTCCATTTCTCAGTCCAAAAACTTTGGAATCATCCATGACTCCTCTCTCACTCTTGCCCTCTCTCATCTTCTTACCCTTACCCTCACTCTACATTCAGTCTATGAGGAAACTATGCTGGATCTACCTTCAGAGTTATCTAGAATCTGCCACTTATTATTCTGACAAGTATCACCAGATTATGGTCCAGACCATCATAATTTGTCATCTATTTTACTTTTAACCCCTTAAGTCTAGTCTCAACACAACAGCCAGATGTAAGTCATGTCATGTAATTTCTCAGTGCAAAACCCTGCAGTGACTCTCCATTTTCCTCAGAGTAAAAAAGCCAAGAGTCTTACAGTGGTCCTCAGTCTTCTCTATCTGGCCCTCATCACTTATAACCTCATTTTCTACTATGCTCTTTCTCACTCAGCTCCAGTCACTCTGGCCTCCTCACTGTTGCTGTTAAGGCTAATTCCCACTCTTGCAAATCTTTGATCAAATGTCTCTATCAACAAGGTCTATAGTGACCTCCCCGTTCAACTTTACAGTGCTGCCTGTATGTATACACTGATCACTCCTTATTCTGCTCTTTTTTCTAATTACCTTCTGACATATTTTTTTGCACATATTGCTCATCTCCCCCACCTCCATAGAAGTTCCTCAAAGGCAGGGATTTGGTTATCTTGTTCGTTAGTATGTCCTAGGCAAGCACCCAGAAAAGTGTCACATAGTAAATATTCCCCAATCATTTGTTAAATGAATGGATGAGACAAAGAAAACTAGGAGTATGTGATGTCATGGAAACTTTGGAGAGGATGTTTCAAGAAAGAGGAATGAGTTAGTTGTTGAATGTTGCTGAGCGATCTAGTCAAATGAGGACAGGCATGTGTCCTTTGGATTTGTCAACATGGAGATTGTAAGTGACCTCAATTAAAGCAGTTGTAGGGAAGAAACAGAAACCAGATTGAATTTGGAAGAAGAATGAATAGGAGATAAAAAAATTGTCGACAACCCTTAGAGATTTCGTTATGCAGGGGAGCAGAGAAATAAAAGTGAATTCAGGAATATTTTTTATAAAATGGAAGATATAGGGCGTGTTTACATATGGTTAGGAACAGTCTGGTAGAGAGGAGGGAGATTGATGGGGTTGTGAAAAGGACAAAGACCTTGAAAGTGAGAAAGAACTACAGTGTAAGGTGAGAAGGGATTGCTCTTTGATAGAAAGTACGCTTCCTTCAACAAAACAAATAGAAAACTAGTGCTCTCTAGACAAATTTATTCATTTTCACACATGGCTTTAAATACCATCTTTATGGTCACAACTCTGAAATGTCAGCCTCTGCCTCATACTGGTTTCCTGAGTTCAAGATCCACAGAACCTGCTACTTGACATTTGTTCCACAAGCACCTTAAACTAAGCATTTTCAAAAACAAATCACCTTATCCCACAAAACTTCTGTTTTATTTTGTATCTCAGAAATCTGATAGTCATTCCCATTCCTTTTCTCCTTTCTCCAAATTCATTAAGCTACCAGATGCTTTCAGTTTTCTCTCTTTAGTTAGTCCTGGCAACATTGTGAGCAGTGGCAAAAGATTAGAAACAACCTTAGTATCCATGGGAAAAAAAAACTAGTTAAATTGTGATACTTCCAACAAATAAAAGTTGTATGATAGGAGTTGATTTCTAGGATACTTACTATTAGATTTTTAAAAAGGGAGTTGTAGGACAGTGCGTGTTTTTAATGTTAGATATTTGCTTGCACTTTAATGACCACTGACATGTTGTAGCAGTATTTTCTATACTGTTTCTAAGAGGTGCCTCAGGAATACAAGGATAATTTCCTTTTGGTCTTCGTGAGGGGGAAAAAGGGGAATTCAAATTGAATAGTTTCATTAAGTTGAATTCATTTAATTTGCAACTTTATGAGTGCCAACCATGTACCAGGTATTGGATATTTTTGCAGTGAACATGATGACATATATTGGGATTTTATATAAGATTTCATTAGGAAATGCTAAGTTGAGAAGATATCTGCACCTCCACGTTTATTGTAGCATTATCTAAAATAGCCAGGACATGGAAGCAATCTAAGTGTCCATCGATGAATGAATGGGTAAAGAAAATGTAATATATATACACAAGGGAATATTCAGCCATAAAAAAGAATGAAATCTTGCCATTTGCGACAACATGGATGGACCCTGAGGGCATTATGCTAAATGAAATAAGTCAGAGAAAGACAAGTACTGTATGATCTCCCTTATATGTACAATCTTAAAAAAAAAGAAATCTGAACTAATAGATACAGAGAACATCTGGCATCTGCCTTCTTGGGCATTCTGTGTCCTGGCTGTCATGAAAGATTTGCTTTTTCATGCTTCTGTGCCTGTGTACATTTTGTTTTTTTCTGCTTTGATTCCAGTACTCATCCCATGTTCTGCTCCTTCTCACCCACTTTTCCTCTCATTCTCTATGATCCGTTTATTTTTCTGTAAGCTTTCAGCTCAGATGTCATCGCCGAAATGTCCTCTGGAATAGGCCTTCCTATTCTCTGCTTTCCTCCAATTTAGGTATTCTCTTCTTTGAGCACTAATAGCATTTTATATATACCCCTATTATGGCAAGTTATACTGTTTTGAAATTATTGGTTCTTATTGCTTCTCCCCATCTTAAACTGAGCTGTTTGAAAATAGGGAGAATCAAACATACAAAGATCCTGTGTTTGTGACATAGAGCCTAGCAATATTAAAACAAAACTAATAAATCAGTTAATCTCTTCAACCATCTAACTCCACAAGGTGGGAAATAATTGAACTTTAGGCTTTCAGTGACTTATTTCATAACCTTTCTCCAAAGACATTGGAGAGACCCTTTGGCTTTCTCATCGAGATAAATTAGTGATCTATTTCAGACCACCTTTTTTCAGTGAATTTTTGATTTGTTGAATCTCTTATTTTCCATTCAGAAACATTTTAGCATGGCTTCTACATACTGATTTTAATTGAGGTATTTGGAGGACTTAAATGTGAATAATTTGTTTTCTTCTAGGTTTTGGGCGGAAAGATGTAGTTGAATATTTGCTTCAAAATGGTGCAAATGTCCAAGCACGTGATGATGGGGGCCTGATTCCTCTTCATAATGCATGCTCTTTTGGTCATGCTGAAGTAGTCAATCTCCTTTTGCGACATGGTGCAGACCCAAATGCTCGTGATAATTGGAATTACACTCCTCTCCATGAAGCTGCAATTAAAGGAAAGATTGATGTTTGCATTGGTAAGACTGTTTACTTTGCATCATTTTCTGAAATGGTTTGTAACTAGGCTGAAACTGAATCGACTTCATTTGTTAATATGATCAAATTCTGCCAGGCTGAATTTAAATAGTGCTTAAGAACACTTCCTGTTTAATCTAACCGCTATTTACTGAGTATCTTTTTGTGTATTGTTCTGGGCTTAAGTTCTTTAGAGAATACAGTACAAAATTCCTGTTGTCTAGAAATTTGTATTCTCTTGGGAGCTAGGACACACAAAGAACCAGATAAAAGCATGAAAGAAGTGAACAGCTATGTTAGAGGATAATGAGCACAATGAGTTAACTGGAGTCAAGTCACTCCTTCCAGGAGTCTTTCCAGGAAGTAGTGGGAGAAAAGTTTTTGTAAAGGTTGCCAGGGACTTTCTTATAAAGAGCTTTGAATTCCAGGTTAAGAAGCTTGATACTGTTACGTAAGTCATGTGGAATTATTAAAGACTTTTAAGGATATATTTTAGAGAGAGTGATCTGGTAGGAGGCTGGTGGAATGGATGGCATCAGGGAGATTAACTAGGAAACTGTAGAATAACCCAGATGAGAACTGATGAGGGCAGGAACTAGGGTTGTTGTTGAAGAATAGAAATGGCAGGATAAGTAAAGAATCATTTGAAGGAAAAAATATCAACCATTTAGAATACTATAATGAATGTGATAGGATTTGCCTGACAGATTGATCATTGACAGAAAATTTTATGTGAGAAAGCTACTTATCTGAGAGTTTTCATTAACCTGGTACTGACTTTTCTGAGCCTCACATAGAGATTTTGGACTCTGCTACCTTAGTTTCATTTCCTAATGCAAAACAGGGACAGTTGAAGTCCTTGAGGCAGAAAGAAAGCCAGTTTTATGTACTAGGAAAAGTCCAGGGGCTTTATGCTGGACTTATATTGTTTTCCCTTGCCTCCAAAACCCCAAATCACTATTTATACCAAAGTCACCATCTTAGTTTAAATCAGGTAATTTATAAAGATGTAAAATACATTACCTAGTAACCTCTGCCCAATTCTCCTTTCCTATATGTGTTATTTTGTTACTGCTTTCCGCTCATAATCTTTTTCTGCTTTCTGAGCTTCAGATATATAAGTAATTAGCTTTAATAATGAAGGGTTTTCCAAATATAGTTATAGATCTGCACTATCCAGTACTATCCAGTACTATCATACTATCCAGTATGATAGCTGATGATTTGTAATGTGGCTAGTCCAAACTGAGGTGTACTGTAAGGAGAAAATACACGAAATTTCAAAGACTTAATATGAAAACAAGAAATGTAAAATATCTAATTTTATATAGGTTAAAATGTAAATATTAAAATGGTAATATTTTGGATATATTGGGTTAAATAAAATGTGTTAAAATTAATTTAACTTGTTCTTTTTTTCATGTGGCTACAAGAAAATTTTAAATTACATATGTGGGTCACATTAATGCTTCATTTTTACTTCTTTTGGATTGTGTTGATACAGTTTAGAAGTAGAGTAAAATGAACATTAACCCTGTCAAAGAACAGGAGCTGGGCCTCACTTTCTGCATGTATTTGCCCATCTTTCCCCATCTCCTTATTTAGAGAGTATGATGGAATATCTTTATATATAACAAATAGCAGTACAGAGTATAGCACAGGTTTTTTCCTTTTATATGCTTTGGATTATAATGTAGCAGTTTTGGGATTTGTTAACGCTACAGAGAGTATTTTTCTTTTTTTTTTTTTTTAAAGACTTTACCTGCATCTTTTTTTTTTAATTCCACAGATCCCTATTCCTGGGCTATCCACAGCTTTAGAAATTTCATTTCTGTTATGATAGAACGATCTTTCTAATGTTGCCAATATTCATTTGGAATGAGAAAATAAGCTTTCAAGCAAACTTTCCTTTTATTCCCTTATACACTTTTATCTGTCCTTAGTCACTTGTCTGGCAGAAGAAAATCTGACCTTGACCTTTTATTAAATAAAAGAGGACTTTTATTTAATGTGTAAATACGTTAAATAACGGAATGTTATATATATTTTTATAATTAAAATATATTTATTATACTATCAGGATATGAAAGTTCTTAAATAGCCTTGAGACTTCTGATATGGAATTTTTGAGAAAATTATTTACTAAAATCAATCTGTCATGATTACCATCTTAAAAAAGGTAATGTTGCTATTTTTCAGTGCTGTTACAGCATGGAGCCGAGCCAACCATCCGAAATACGGATGGAAGGACAGCATTGGATTTAGCAGACCCATCTGCCAAAGCAGTACTGACTGGTAAGTCTATGTACTCTCTAGGTATTCCTGGAAGAATATAAAGAATGAGCTTGCTAGATAGTCAGCTTCCTGCAGTCAATGACCTTAAACTAGATATCTTAAATAGTGTTAGTTCAGTTGATATTTTTTTCTACATCTGGACAGTTGGCATTTGATTCTTATCTAAAAAAGGTAAAGCTTTTGTTTTTTCTTTTTAAATTGGTGTTCCTCCTTCACTATTTCATGCTTTTTCCTGCTTTTGTCTTTTCAAAAAATCTTGGGAGCTCAAAGAAGCCTTATAGTAGCAGTCAGTACACAATTCATATTGTGGGCAGCAGTTTGGATTTCATTTCAGCAAATCAAACAGTACCCGTATGTTATATTATGTTAATTTAAATTGTATTAATTTTAAAGGGGTTTTTTTGGTATTCATTGTAAATATAAAAGCTACAGGCTTA
The DNA here is from genome assembly GCF_000325575.1 of Pteropus alecto. Lineage (NCBI taxonomy): Eukaryota > Metazoa > Chordata > Mammalia > Chiroptera > Pteropodidae > Pteropus > Pteropus alecto. The sequence goes on along the minus strand of NW_006494611.1, from coordinate 15,181,700 downwards.
AAAAGTTTATATTTAATCATTTTTATTTGTATATAGTGTTGTCCCTTGATATCTAAAGTTCCAGGATCCCCATGGAGAGAAAAAATATGTGAATGCTCAAGTTCCTTATATACAATGGCCATAGAACAATGCATACAGTCAGCCCGCCACATCTACATATTCCCAACTGTAGACTGAAAATACTGTTTTCAGTCTGAGGTTGGTTGAATTCGTGGATGCAAAGACTGCAGATATGGAGGACTATATTTAAAATAACATTATAATATAAACAATTTTAATGTTGAAAAAATATAGATTCACAGGAATGTTAATGATTATGTTTAATTGGTGATGCTATAGATTATCTTTTATCATTTCTGAATGTTGGTATATTGGATTTTGTTTTTTCTTTGGCTTTTGAATGAAGTTATGGATACATTTTGTGTGTTAAGCAAATAACATAGTGATTTTAGAAAATTTAAGGAGTAAAAAGGAAAGGCTCACCCATAACTACCACCTAAGACAAACTTTATTCAAATTTTGGTATATTTCCTTCTTGGCTTTCTTTTTTCTATGCATATTGTTTTTGTATAATTGTCACACTTCAATATATAACATTGAAATTTTTTTTTTTCACTTTTATAACAGGTAATTTGTTATGTAAATATTTTTAAAAAGCATAATATTCTATTGATTAACCATTTTCCATTTACTGGGAATTTATTTCCAAATTTATCTACTTAAATATATTTCAGTAAGCATCTTTATGCATAAATTTGTCATTACTTTTGTAATTAAATTTTTTAAATTTCTGCCTTTTTTTTCCTAATTCACAGGTGAATATAAGAAAGATGAACTCTTGGAAAGTGCCAGGTGTGTTATAAATATGTACCATAAATACTTCACCATTTAAATGGTTTTTTTTACAATAAGCAAACTTTAAAAGAGAATGAATTTTTTTAATGTTCACATAAATGTCTTCAGATAGGATCTGATAAAGAATAGAAATTGCTAATACATTTTTTGCGTATTTATTAGGAGTGGCAATGAGGAAAAAATGATGGCTCTGCTCACACCTTTAAATGTCAACTGCCATGCAAGTGATGGTAGAAAGGTATTTCTTTTTGCAACTAAGTTTGTATTCATCTCTTGGTAACGTGAAAATACATTTATCTTATTGTAAATTAAAACATTTAATGAGAATGCTGATATTTTCTTTTGGATAAAGTGAAACAGTAAAACTTTATTGATAATAAACATTTAGTTGTTTGCTTCCTATTTCCAATAATGAACTTATAAACTTTTATACTATGCCTTGAGTGTATATGCTGGATTTTATAAAACTAAATTGGTAACTATTTAGACAGTGAAATTATGAAGTATTTTCTGGATTTCTGGTTTTATATTTGGGATTGTTGCTTTCTGCACTTTTTTTTAGCCAGTATTTGAATTTCATTCATTTTTATGATTAATATTTCAGTCAACTCCATTGCATTTGGCAGCAGGATACAATAGGGTAAAGATTGTACAGCTGTTATTGCAACATGGAGCTGATGTCCATGCTAAAGATAAAGGGTAAGTATCTGAACAAAAATGAGAGTTTCTTAAATGTTACTGTCTTTGTAATTCTGTAACCTTATAAAATTCATATTTTTTACTAAACAGCATAAACATTTATCAAGCTTTTACAATATGCAGATTGCTTCAAGGATATGGCGCGTTAAAAAACATTACGGCAACACTCTTAGAGCTTACGCTGCTCTTTAGGGAGCATGAAGAGATACCTAACAAATACAAGTTCTCTGCTAAGTGTGTGGTGATAGAGAGGGATACATACTACTATAGGAGTTCCCACGGGAGAATTCTCAGTGATGGCTGTAGTGACTGGGAAATCCTTCAGAAGGAGATGGTACTTGACCTGAACTCAGTTCAAGAAAGAGAGTTTAGAAAACATCACTACTTTGTGCAAGAGAATTGGTGTGAAGAGGTGCTAAAGCAGATATTATAACATATTTAAGAAAACAATGACTAGATCAGCTTGGCTGAAATAGATTTTCACACAGAAGAGAAATGAAGGTTGGGGTTGGAGAAATAGGTAAGAATCAGGTTTTAGAGGACTTGATATTTTACACTAAGTAATTCAGACTTCATTCTGTGAGCCACTATAGCCATTGAAGGACCTTAAGCAAAAAGGATGATGATTCTAAAAGGAGTTTTAGGAGGTATTTCCTCGCAGCAATGTGTAGGGTAGATTGAAGGTGGAGACTAGAGACCAAAAGAGCAGTTAGGAAAGTGAGTTTTGTAGTGGTTCAGGCATAATGAGGATCTGTTGTGGTGGCAGAGGAAATGGAATTGAAAAGACAATGCAAGAGATATTACAGAGTAAGAATGAATAAGATTTGTTGAATGTCCAGATGTGATGAGAGAATAAAGGAATGAAAAGATAACTACTTTTCAAATTTTGAAGCTGAATGAGTGAGAGCCAACGATTCACATACTAAAATCCAGGGCGGAGGAATTCTTTTAGGGGAAAACATTGAGTTCACTTTTAGAACTCTTGGTTTTATGAGATGATGGTGGGAACTCAGGTGGAGGTAGCTAGTAAATAGTTGGAAATGAAATTAGTACTCTCAGGTAAGTAAGAAATCATAAAACCAGAAATGGTAAGGAAAGTCATGAGCCTTTAAAGAGAGGACAAATAGAACTAAAGAGTAAGTGATGGATGGCCATCACTCACCAGGGGCCATCATAATGTTGTATGTGGTAACTAATTGTGCATGGTCTCCAAGAAGGAACAGCTTAAAAGATATGTCAAGATTTTAAGGTTCTACTATACCTTCTTATATAGAAAGTTTTTCTTCCATTGCCATTCTGAAGGAATTGGGTTTCAGTTTTATTAAGAATAAAGCACTTTACCTCACAGAATCTCAAAAAAAGTTTCAAAGAAGAGCCAATGTTTGAGCTCTGAGTTTGGAAAAGATGTATAGAAGTAAGCCAGGAGGGAGGGAAATCTTTCCTAAACCCAGGAGATGGTGAACTGCATTCAGGGAACTGCAGATGGTTTGTCATACTATTATTGAGACTAGAGAGGCTCAGATCATTATATGCCAGGTTAAGCAATAGACACTGTCTTTCAAAAGCAAGGAAGAACCAGGGAAGGACATTAAAACAAAGAGTAACCAGACCAGATTCTCTTTTTGAAAAATTGGGCCACAGCTTGGAGGACAAATTGAAGTGAGGGGTTATTTCAGTAGTACAGGGAGAAATAGTAGAGGCCCAAACTAAGACAATGGTAGAAATAGTAAGGGGGGGGCGGGGAAAGATAGATTTGAAAGAGACCTTGGGAGTTAGAATTGTTAGGACTTAGAGTTCAAATAGATGTTATTAAATTTTATGCATTTTTATTAGAAAGTCACATGAGCCACTTGCTATTTAAATCTAACTGTAAGTTTAAATTAATTAAAATTCAATAAACAAGCCTAGGGAGTCTATAATAACAGACTTTCTCCCCTCCCCCGCTTCATATTGTAGTGATCTGGTGCCCTTACACAATGCCTGTTCTTATGGTCATTATGAAGTAACTGAACTTCTGGTCAAGGTTAGTTCTCTTGTACTTTTTTTATAATTATATAAATTATTTAAATACATAGTATATCTGTTTTCTATGTTTTTAGTGCTTAGTGGATAGAAGAGTATATATAATTATTATAAAATGTAGATGATTGATTATAGATCAGCATCTGACTGCTTGAGATTTTTGAGATACCATAAGATTTTGAATGTAAAGTAGCCCTACCATCTTACGAATAGCAGATTAAGTGATTCTGTAATTTGTGGCTAAAGGTGAAGTTTAAAAACTTGAAAATATTAGAAAGCAATTTTTAGTGAATCATATATTATTAAAACCACCAGATACATTTGCAAGACTTATCCAGTTGTACTTTGAGTTGGAACAGGCTCACTCGGTAAGCTTTACATCTTCTAGTATGCTAGGTGGCTATCGTTTAACAAGCAGGTTCCCAGCAAGAAATTCCTTGTTTGGCTCACTATTGGATGAGAATAGAATATATATGTTCACCTTAGAGTGGATTCAAGAATATTACCCATCCCCATTTCCTTTTGTCCCCTAGTCTCTATTTATGTATGTGATCATCCTTTTAGATTTCTCTTACTCTGCACCCATTCTGTCTTTTTAATATTTTTCCTCATTCTATAAGCAGCTGTCATGGGAAAAGAAAGAGTACATTTATTTCCAATGCTCCTATGCTTCCTGTGGAGCATGTGCTACCACAGAATACATTTTCCCACAGAAACAACTTTGTTATGATTAAGTACTCTGAGTAGCCCATAAGCCTTTTTAAATTTATAATATAGGTGTAATGTTATACATTTATAATAGTAATACTTTTGCTTGTTATAAAAGTGAATCTTGAATTCAGCAGACTATTTGAAATGTTATGTAAATGAGAGTGAAACATCAGACAGGTTGCAGTGGTACTTTTACAGACAACTGAATGGTGTTTTCCTAAGACCTAGTGTTTTACTAAATGAGAGTGGAACACTGACTAGAGGTCATATACAGAGAGAAAGTTAGCAAAGGTGAGGGTGCAAACAGGTACCAGAGTAGTCAAGTTCAGGAGTGTCAGGAGAAAGCAAGTAGATAGAGAAGGGAATACAGGCAGACGTCCTGGGCAATGCTGAGTCTGTTGGCAACCTTTGCTAAAGGGTCTGGCTAGCAGAAGCTGGCATTTACCAGCAAAAATGCAGCAGCTTCTTTTCATGACCAGGATACAATATAGATTGTGATGTGACTGCTTGTAAAGCTAACATAATTTTATGCCAGTAGTAGAAGTATGGTGTCAGGAGCAAATGTAATAACAGATGCATTATACTTTCACAGTCAAATCACATTGAAAATCTATTGTTATTCTAGGCACTCAGTATTTTTTAATGAATTTTTAAAACAAGCGTATTTAGTTGAGGTCCACTAGGGTGATAGGAAGTCTACAAAGCATTTGATAAGAAAAGTGACTGAAAAAGCTAAAAGTATTTAGACTGGAAAAGAAAAACATAAGAGTTGCCTTCAAATACTGCAACGAAGAATATTGATCTTTTTTGCTCCAGAGAAGACCAGTAGGTCAAAGTTTAAAGTACGTATTTAACTTAATGAAACAGTTATCAACAGTTATCTAGTAAAGATAAAAAGTTAGGTTAGTTGAGAATTAGTTTTCCCATCACTGAAAGTACTAAGAGAGTTAAGTCGCAGGTTTCACCTTCTCCAGGAATACTGTGGAAGGGATTTCGTGTTTGATGCGAGGCTGAACTAGAAGGACTTTTGTGGTCCATCCAACTCCAATACTTGGAAATGGCTAAAATTAAAAAGACGGATGATAAGTATTAGCAAGGCAGTGGAGCATTGAACTCAAACATTTATGGAAGCAATGCAAAAATAATACAGCCATTTTAGAAAAGTGTTTGGCAGTTTCTAATAAAACTAAACATATATCTACCATATGACCCAGCAATTCCACTCCTAGTGATATATGCAAATGACAGCATGTGTCCATAAAGAGACTTGTACGTTAATGTTCATAACAGCTTATTCGTAATAGTTAAAAACTAGGAATGCTCCAAATACCCATCAACAGGATGATGAATAAGTAAATTATGGTATTTCTTATACAATGGAATGCTGCTCAGCAATAAAAATGAATTATTGATACAACAACATGAATGACTTGTAAACATATGTGAAAGAAGGTAGTACATACTGTGTTCTTCCATTTTTATGAAATTCAAGAACAGGTAGATCTAATTTATGGTGCTAACATCAGAATGGGGGCAGAATTGTCTATAAAAAGGAGCTTGAGGGAACATTCTGGGGTAATGAAAAGTGTCCTATATCTTGAATTGGGTGATAGTATCATGAATATGTACATTTGTCAAAACTCAGCAAACTACAGTAGTCCCCACCCACCACCCACAGTTTTACTTTCTGCACTTACAGTTACCCACAGTCAACTGTGGTCCAAAATGGAAAATTCCACATAAACAGTTGATAAGTTTTAAATTGTTTGCCATTCTGAGTAGTGTGATTAAATCTTGCCCTGTCCCACTTGGAACATGAATCATGTATCCATGCTGTAAATGCTACCTGCAAGTTAGTAATTTTTTAACTATCTGTTACCAGCTTGCTGTGCTGATATTATGGTGATTGTATTTAACCATTATTTTACTTAGTAAAGAGCAAAAGTAGTGATGCTGGCAATTCGAACATGCCAAAGAGAAGCCATAAAGTGCTTCTTTTAAGTGAAAAGATGAGTACAGTACAGTAAATTTTTTTCTCCCCTTTAATTCCACACCCCTCCCCCACTTCCACCCTTGATCCACGTATGTTGCCGTTTCCCCTTAAGAACTGGATCTCTGAAGGCGGGGTGTCCCCACCCACATGCTTGTGGCGTGCACCCAGGGCCTGGCACACCTGGGGCATGGTCTGTGGCTCCGCCTGGGGCGCGAACCCAGGACCTTCTGTGTGCAAAGCAGACGTACTAACCACTGTGGAGCTACCCCACAGTAAGATATTTTGAGAGACCACATTCATATAACATTTATTACAGTATATTGTTATAATGAATCTATTTTATTATTAGTTATTGTTTCTCTCTTACTGTGCTTAATTTATAAATTAAACTTTATCACATGTATGTATGTATAGGAAAAACATAGTGTGGTTTGGTACTATCCACAGTTTCAGGCATCCACAGGGGGTTGGAACATATCCCCATGGATGAGTGTGGACTGTATATACTTAAGAACTGCATTTTACCACATGTAAATTATTCCTCAAAAAAGGAAAAGATGCATTTTAAATCTAAAGCTTCATACTTAACTGTTTTTAACAATAAAAGAGTTAAATAGGCCTTTGTGGGTAGACCTAGCAACCAGCTACTGTTTCTTTTATGGAGAAAAAGTCTTTCTGAAATAATTGGTTTAAAAAGTGAACTTTGGAAACATAACCTGTTTAAGCTTGCTTAATGTTAAATTACAGAGTACTAATAATTCTAAATTCTCTTAAAAATTAAACTAAATATATGCTTTCCTCTCCCAGCATGGTGCCTGTGTAAATGCAATGGACTTGTGGCAATTCACGCCTCTTCATGAGGCAGCTTCTAAGAACAGGGTTGAAGTGTGTTCTCTTCTCCTAAGTTATGGTGCAGATCCAACACTGCTGAATTGTCACAATAAAAGTGCTATAGACTTGGCTCCCACACCACAGTTAAAGGAAAGATTAGCATGTGAGTATGAAATGATGAATGTTTAGCTAGGATATTATGATAATCAATAAACTAAAAATTTTTTCTTTCTTGTTTGTAGAAATTTTTAAATAAAAAATATTTTCCTTAGCCATGAGTATCTGTTGTTGCTCAGATAGCGTATTTAATCATTTGGAAGTTCACTCATTCTGCTCTTCAGATGCTATGAAAAATGCTTCTTTGTATGTATCGGTCTTATTGATGATATGCTTTTGGGGAAAAAAACAATTGGGGTTTTGTTCCTATCTTTGATGAGACCCTCTAGTTAATCTGCCATTGAAGTTAGTGTTATTTATAGGATTACCATATTGTAAACCTATTTCTCAGATTTACCATTTAATATTCTTTGGTATTTGGACAATTCTATGGTTTCTTGTTTGTAGCTGAAGTAGATGTACTGAGAAATAGTCACCTAGTTCAGATATAGTATTGTTGTACATAAATAGGAAACTTGTATTATTCTGTAATAATAAAGGTTGATGGATCATTTCACAAATCTGATGAATAAAAGAGAGGAATCTTGAGAAAATACCCTCTTTCATTTGTTCATCAGTAGGTGCCTCTTGAAAATTTCCAACTTGTCTAGTCCTCAGTTCTCTGATGTGTGAGCACAACTACCTGTTTCCATAGTGTCAGTATAGGGACTATGATCATCTTTTATTTCTTTTCTGAGGAAAGTTCTGTGCTTTGGAAAAGTCTCAGAACTCTCGTCTGGGAATATATTGCAGAACTCCAGATACTTCCAGACTGAAATAGACCTTGAGCTGGCCATGGGCTAAATGCATATATAAAGTTGAGGATGAATTGGGTCATAACTGAGGAGAACTAGAATACCGCTATCTCCCTTTTCAGGGGTTAAATTTGAAGAATATCTTCAGAGCCTCAATTTGGCTATTTTAGTAGATAATTCTGAAAATAATTTCAAGGAAAATAGTGTCTTTTACTGACTAAATCCCATCCATTCAATAATTCTCATGCAGATATAAATGCTTGTTCTTTATCTAGATGAATTTAAAGGCCATTCTTTGCTGCAAGCTGCACGGGAAGCTGATGTTACACGAATCAAAAAACATCTCTCTCTGGAAATGGTGAATTTTAAGCATCCTCAAACACATGAAACAGCATTGGTAATGTTTCAGACTTAAGTTTTTAAAATGCAATAACCAAAAAATAAAAATATAAAATAACCAAAAACATGCTTAACTAATCATAATGTCCTACTTCCTTCGATGATACAGGGTAACTACTTTCTGTCCTACTTTCAATAATAGCATTATTTTAAAATGTGCTTTTTAAAAATTAATGCCTGTACATAAAGAAAAAATGTCAAAAAATATAGAAAAGTAGGCAGTCTCACCCCGCAAAAGGCAATACTGTTATTCATATGAGTATCCGTCCATAAAAAAGATTTATTTATATACCGGCATATATTATATGTAATTTTTACTACCACAAATGGTATATATTATAAATGTTTCTGACTGAAATCTTGGAACCCAGTGAAAATAATGAAAAAGAAGAATTCTGCCATCAAGATAAAAATTACTTGGTTTTCCTTCTAGTATTATAATATTTTTCAAAATTAGGTCTAAAATCTATGTGTCTCCCCTCTATGTTGTGTGAATAAAGTGTGTAAGCGGAGACTACTTCCCTAATAGAGGTAATGACAGCTCTGTGGAACTGTAACAAACTAAATGGGAGCCAGGCAGTCTGTGGAGAAACAGAAAAGAATGGGAGCTAGTAAGGGTAAACTGATTATACCCTTTCCTAGTAAGATAGGAAAAAGAATGATATAATCAGAGGCTACCTTAGAAGTAGAAATGTAAAAGGAACAAAGTCTCGCTATATGAATTATTGAATGTACTTTGGGTGAGGGAAGATGACTCTAAGTAAATTAATGTGTTTAGGGGCAAATTTAACTCATAGTAGCCTTAACTTTCCTAATATCTTTTATGGTTAATTTCTTTCTTTATGCCATGATGTAAACTATGCAAAAGTCATGTAGAAACCTATCCATAAAACATTTTAGACCTTTTTGCTACTTAACTTTTAAAAAGTATCCAAGTTAAAAAAATTGCAAAGATGCAGACTAATAAATGCTAATGCAAAATTAAAATCATAACGTTAAGGTAGTACAGAGAAACTTGGAAAGACTGGCATGGAAAAATTTCTGGCCTAAAGAGTTACTACTACGTGTTGTTTTCCCTGAAATATCCTGCTATTAAACAACTTATTTTTGTTTTTAACTTTAAAACATACTAGAGCTAAGTATTGGATAGTTGTGGTCCAGGAGAAATATCTTCCAGGTTTCCAGAGATCGCAGGCCCTGTCCCAGGATGGAGCAGAGGAATAAGGGTGCAATTTGAAATGGATGTGATCAAGAATTCTTAGAAATAGTTTATTTCCATCCTAGTAGATATCCTGGGATGATTACTCATAACATACCAAAGGAGTTATGTTCACCAATTAGAAATGGTTTTATTGAGGGCAAAGGGATTATTTTAGTGACAACATTAAAGAATGAATGAAGCAAAGTCACGAAGATCATACAAGCTTTATTTTTAGCAGGAGGTCAAAATCAGAACAAATTTCATGTTTACTATATATTTAGATGTATAGAACAATTTAACTTAACAATTATTCAGAACTTTTATTCCATGAATTTTTAGGTTTACACCAACATCAATTTAGTCATTCAGCCATTCAGACATTTATTAAACACTTATTTATGATATCATCCTGGACGTTGAGGATGCAAAGATTTCGGACCTGAGCATGAAACATTTAATTAGATTTATAACTAGCAAATTCCTACCTCGTCTCTCTTCCTCCTTGATAAATCCAACTCAAAGTATATCATATTCTACCACTCATTGTTGCCAAACAAGTAATCTAAGCTCCTTTTTCTGCTACAGCAACTAGTTGAAAGAGAAATACTACTCATCTTGTCAGCTATTCCATTAGTGCTATTACCAAGCAGCACCCAGAGCTGATGAGTGCTGTGTTACCTCACATAAGGAAACCCCAAACTTTGAGGCATTTTATTAATTAACCTTTAAAAAATAACATAAACACCATCTATTTTTTTAAAGGAGTATTGATCACATTAAATTTTTCGTCACATCAGTAGTGGCTTTTTCGAAGATGTAAGACAACTGTAAAGCTTGATCAGAATATTTAGTAACAGACACCATCTGGTAAATAAGATTTTCAGGCCTTGCTAGAATTTAGTAATCATTGCACATTCTATCCAGTAGAACGTCTTTGAGTAGCAAAGTTAAAATCAAAATAAAACAAGGAAGTGAAATAACGTCTTGATTAGAAACACAAATATTCTTAAAAATCAATCATGTATCATCCTTGTTTAATGCTGCAATTTAAATTATCTAGCATTGTGCTGCTGCATCTCCATATCCCAAAAGAAAGCAAATATGTGAACTGTTGCTAAGAAAAGGAGCTAACATCAATGAAAAGACTAAAGAGTAAGTATACTTTTAATAATTAAAAATTCTTGACATTTTATTATTTGGAAAATACATTCATTGTATGGCTGACTTTTTCTCTTTAAGATTCTTGACCCCTCTACACGTGGCATCTGAGAAAGCACATAACGATGTTGTTGAAGTAGTGGTGAAACATGAAGCAAAGGTATACTTCCTTTTTGCATTATTTTCTGTTTAGCAGATGAAATGCCTGAGTTCCTAAACTATTTACTTTCTGATAGGTATTAATTTTTTTCTCTTAATCTATACTTAATAGTCCTGCAGATAGTTTATCTGATTTTTGCTGGAAAGCTTATGGAAAATATCCCCAACTAGAGATATACTGATTCTGGCCTATCTTACTTTTGTTCCTTGGTTACTGTGGTAACTCCTATTGTTTACCTCAGTCACATCCTTTCTTATTTTCTTACCCTTTGTTATTTCTATGACTGAGCCAAAAAACTTGGAACAAAAGGAAATTATTTCAATAACTTAACTAAAAAACTACCTCCTCATATTGGGAAGTCACTGTTTTTCAGTTGACATTTGTACACAAAGCATTTTATTCATGGAATAATTATGTTTTCATCAAGACTAAAAGTCATCTTTTCTTACCCAGGAATTTAAAAAATTAATAGTCAGTGAAAGATACACATAGCATCCCAGATTAGGAGATGAAAGTCACCTAATTCAGCAGTTTCAGATCCTTGCTACAGATCCTTGCCTTCTTAAACAAAATATTTAATAGAAATTCGTTATGAAACAAAGAATGGTGTTGTTCTGAGTGAAGAGAGAAGAAAAATACAAATCCTTTCCCCCTGGGTGACCCCAAGGCTCTTCTCTAAATGCGCTTTGCAGAATAGTTTTCTGATCTGTCCTTCTTGGGTTTCCACTCGAAGAACACTTAGAATTCTACAATTTCTTTTTCTGTTGCCTCTCAGTATCTTAATTTTTCTTTGATTTGGAGGATTTTCTTGATAATGTATAATCTGAATCTTTTCTATTGTAAATTATTGAATAAAATAAAGTTATTTCTGCATGACTGCTTGGCATATCTCATTTGTCTATTCTACAACTTTCCACTGATTGCTTATTTTATATATATGATACGTTACTAGAAGAATATTGGGATGCATATTACATTTGAGTTGTGAAACTTAATGAAACCGTCCTGACTAAGGTGACCAATCATTCAGGTTTGTCCAGGACTGAGGGATTTCCAGAAACACAGGACTTTCACTGCTAAAACTGGGAAGTCCCAGGCAAACCAGGACAAGTTGGTCACCTTAATCTTAAAACAGAGTGGTACCCAAATAAAGTTTATAAGTGGATATGTCTCCAGATATGTTTCATATTTCATCGATTTTGGTATGTGAATAAATAGATTAATTACCTTGAGCATTTTAAATCTTCTCAGATTCTGTAAGCCTGGAGATTTAGCTATTTGTAGTTTTAGATTCATTGAGAAAGTCAACTATATTTCTGTTTATTCTCCAATTCCATGAATATGAATTGGACAGTGTCTCAAAACACACTAGTAGCCACAGGATTGTTTACTGAGGAACTTAATTTCTCAATTATGTTCTGAATTATTTCTGGTGCAGAGGGATTGGGGTTAGGGATGAGATGGGGGAGTATTAATAGGCGATTTTTTATATTATGATGAACATTTTCAAAAATACAACCAATTTGAAAGAATTTCATAGATAATAACTATGTACCCACCACCTAGATTCTATTACTGACATTTTACTGTATTTTATTAGGTATCATTTTTTTCCTCTATCAACATATCTTATTTTCTTGACACATTTCAGATTTAATTTGCAAATTATTGTGTACTTCTCCCTAAATATTTCCACATAGACATCAGCTAGAGGTTATTATTCATTTAAAGGGGTTTTTTGGATGTAAAATTTACATGCAATGAAATGCACAAATCTTAAATGTACATTTACTGAGTTTTGACCAGTACATACACCTGTGTAACCAAAACTCGCCAAAAAACAGAACATTATTTCATGGCACAGACAGGGCCCCATTTAAAGTAATCTCCACCCCTAGAGGCAATAACCATTTTGATTTTTTCCTACATAGGTTGTATTTGCCTGTTCTAGGCTTTCATGTCTGTGGAATCATACAATAAATAGTCTTGTGTAAGGTTTTTTCTTTGGTATAATGTTTCAATGATCCATCCACATATCCATTGTTTGTTCTTTTTTATTGCTTATGAGTATTCCATAGTGTGAATATACCGTATTTATTCATACAGGTTATATTGTACATGATAAATGTAGAAGATTCAGCTAATAGAAATAAGTGTTTCTAATTTAGTCTCTGGCTTTGTTATTGACTATTGTCTATCTTGGTGTTAGCCTCCACATTTCTGGACCTCAGAGATCCATAAAAATACATGGATTGGGCTTTCTTAGGCAGTGTCTAGCTCTGAATGCAATGAATCGATTAATACTGTAATGCCAAACACAACTGTTAATCAGCATTGCACACATTTAGCCCAAAATTGAGTCTTCCTTCTAATGTCAGCCTTCATGAATTGGTGAATTTACTCTTTAGATTTGAGTAGAAATACTTGCTTTGGCACTGGATAATAGGCTTCATAAAAAAATAATTGAAAATTTTAAATTAGTAGCAGGTGTTAAATACATGCTTGGATGGTTTTAGATTTTGCATTGAAGGCTAATTTCAGTGTTTTCTCCATTGTTAAGGTTAATGCTCTGGATAATCTTGGTCAGACTTCTCTGCACAGAGCTGCACACTGTGGTCATCTACAAACCTGTCGCCTACTTCTGAGCTACGGCTGTGACCCCAACATCATATCCCTTCAGGGCTTTACTGCCTTACAGATGGGAAATGAAAACGTGCAGCAGCTTCTTCAAGGTATTAGGTGCTTTCATGAAATTAATTTTTTTATTTAATCTTTAAATTTTTTTCACATATGTGGAAGTTGGAGATAAAAAGAAAACATTTTTTTTAATTTTGGCTGGCTGTTTTTTCTCCCTAATTTATTATTCTCAATGCCCAAATGTCATTAAATCTTAATTATCATTTTGTTCCAGTAGCGTTTTCTGTCCAATTTCTCTAAAAGAAAGCTTTTAAAAGTAAGATATAATAGTTACTATTTCTTTTTAAAGAAGGGAAAACTTTAAGGTATGTGTCTCTTAGTAGAGCAACCATAGCAATAAATCATGGTCTAAAGATTGGCTCTATTTCTTCACTCCTCTTTTAGATTTTTTGTATGAAAGGCATATAGATTTTGTTATCCAACCATTTGATGTATTAAAACATTTAACTATTAAATTCACTCATATTCATTACATTTAAAAATATATCTACACATAGGTTAAACATTTCAGTCTAGAAATCAGGTCACCTGAAATTAAAATCCTTTGCCTACGTTGCTACATTTTACTAAAATTTTGTGTGCCTTTGACGTCCTCAAAACTCAAATGAGAAGAAATGTAACACATCAAGCCTTTTGTATCTTTAACAGTCACCCTCGATGATCCTTACATCTGAGGCCTAGAAACTACATTTTGAGAAAAACACTACTTGAATAGATAATGGCAGGTTGATAAAACCTCCTGGAAACTGCTAAAACTGAACTAACTACAAGACTGCTTTCAAGATTACCTGTATTTTCCCATACACCACACATTTTTTCTGTCAATCTTGAGGGTATAACACTAGTCCTATTCAGTTGCCTAATGACAGACATTTACAGTCTTGATGGTTTTATGGTAAGTGCTATTACTTACCTTTCTAGCTACTTTCTTAGAATAAATGATCCAAGTACAATTTCTAAGTCAAAGGATAGCTTATAATTGTCAGTTCACCTTCTAGAAAAGTGGTTATGTACCATTTTACACTCTACAACTAACAGTGTGTGACAGGACCAGTTTTCCTTGTCAGCACTAGGCATTATGATTCTCAGTCTTTTTTTTTAGATAAATTTTGAATGTGTGTATAAATTACAGAAGTAATCGATGCTTTTAAAATGCAAATTATAGGAAAACTATCATGTAGTTCTCCCATTTCCTCTTTGCCCACTAATGGTTGGTGGGGGAATGTTATTTTGCTTTCTAAGATGTATGTTGCAATGTTCTATTTTTTTCTTTGCCTTATAACTTCATTTAACGCCTGGCAGATATTTTTTCTAAACCAGTTTTGGTTCTGCTTTTTTCTACTCTAAGACACTTTTCTACTGCAAGATAAAAAATATTCACCTATATATTCTTCTATTATATTTAAGTTTTAATTTTTATACTTAAGTCTTTAATCCATCTGGAGTTTATTTTGTTCTAAGATACAAGGTACATGTTTTGTTCCTTTCCTTTGAGATTTATATGAGTTATAAAACAGAATTTCAGACCTGAAAATGACTTCAGATATCTTCTAGTACAACTTGTCTCTCTTTAGAACTGGAAAAATTTGAGAGACCCAGTAAGTTCAGACAACTTGCCCCAGTCAGATAGCTAGCTAGTTAATGGCAGAACCATGGTTAGATCTCTGGCCATTGCTCTCCTAATTTAATATTTTTCTGCCATTCAACAGGCTTGGTTTTAGAGCAGGCCATCTTTTTTCATCTATTTTATGTTCCTTTACATTGTTTAAATCACATAGTGATTATTCACATTTACATATATATATATATTTATATATTTATATATTTAAGTTCAAAGAAATTATTACTGGTTTTTCTTTACTGCCATAGGGATTTTCTGCATAATTTACCAAACTGTAAAAGAACTCTACTTTTAGATAAACTGCCTCCTTTAAAGCTTGGTTCTACCTCTGAAGTAGGAGTTAATCACTCTTTCATTCTCTCTCTTTTTAGAGGGTATCCCATTAGGTAATTCTGAGGCAGACAGACAGTTGCTGGAGGCTGCAAAGGCTGGAGATGTAGAAACTGTAAAAGTAAGATATGATCTTATGTTTTTTGTTAACTTTGGATTTTTATTTTGACATTGCTTTCTTAATGAATCTGTAATGTTAAAATGAAGAGCCTAGTTATATGTCCTTTATTTTAAAAGGTAAATGATACTAATTTAGTTTTCTGCAAATTAGGGTTATTGAGTCATAAAAGAAACCTTTTAGTTTCATATGCTTCTCTGTAAATACATCATAGTCATAGGTTTAAATAAACTGCATGTTTATGGAAATGAATTTTGTTTAAAGAACCTATACATTTGTCCCTTTAAAAAAAATAAGGTATATCAAATTATTGTCCATTTACATACATATGCCACATAAAACAAGAAATGAGGAAAAAAGCTAAACATTGTGTCACTCTGTTTCTACATTTCTTCTGGTTTCTTCATTTCTTTGCCTAGTATTTAAATATAATAATAATAATACAGTGCATTGCCACTTTTAAGAGCCACCGTGTCCTAATAATCTTCAGTTCATCTAAACTGACATTTTTTGAAGAGCTAACTGCAGCTCTTACATGGCCCATCTCCTATAATAGTCTTTCCTAGAATAAACCTTCCTCAGATTTTCCTTTACTTTTTCAAGTAGAATTGTATGTAATGTAATACCTATACCAGATATTTGTGTTACTACAGATACTGTATATCTAGGTAAATATGTAATTCAAAAGCCTAACATTTTGAAAGAGCAAGAATGGTTTTTAGTTCAACTAATATAAATTAAAATCAACTCAGCATGTATGTTTTCTGAGTTAAATAATTTTTTTAATAATGCAGTAATGTTTTTTTTCTCAGTTTGGAAAACTTTTTCTGGCAATTATGTTATTTTAATTTCTAAAACTAGTAGGAGAAAAAAACTTTGTTATGTTCCCTCCCCCGACCCCAGACTTTTTCACAACAATACTGGTCGTATTTGAAGCATCATTGACAGGTAATAAATTTTATAAAAATCTAAATGTATTGATTTGATTTGTAGAAGTAGCTGTTTCATTGAGCAATATCACTATATTTCCATATGGTGTTCTCAATCCAGAACATACTCACCCCACAAAGTCAATTTTCTGAGATTTACTGGGAACAAAATATAAATGTTGGTCTCATCTGAGCTTGAGTGCTAAGGAAACTTATTCACTGTTTTTTTAAATAGAAAGATTTCCGGAAGTTAATTTAAAAGTCCATGTGATCCTTTCCTACTGCTTTATCTACATAGATAGTACAGTTATTTCCAAATAACTTAAGATTTTATTTTTAAAATAATATCATTTTTCAAAGAAAAAATGCTATTAAAATGCAGTTTTATTATTTGACATGTTTCATATTTATTCCCTTAAGTAGGAGGCTAGTAGGATGTGGAAAGGAGGATTTTGTTTCTGTTACTGACTACTGACTTATAGGAAAACAAATCACTTGAGTTAAAAGTGGTGAGCTGATTTTTTTTTCTGCAGATGTGAAAAAAAATTAAGTTAAAAGCAACGAGTTAAAGGGCAACTAGCTGATTTTTTTATTGGTTGTGGAGGCGATTAAAAATTTTAAATGCTCATCCACTGACATATTAAAGAGCATAAAATTATATTTAGCGTACATACTATTAAAGACTAGACTTTGTTTTCATAAAGATAGAAGGAGGAAGAAATAGATAAAGAGATGAGATTGGGGCCAGGAATTGGACTTAGAGAACGGAATAATGACATCGGTTGAGAAAGACCTTCCTCTCTCCCTTAGTCTGAGAATAGGCATCAGGCTGTCTTTCTTCACCTTGGCTTTTAAAATCACTTGAAGGACATTTATCTTTATTAACATTTCTATTCCTTATCTCTAGACTGGTGGCATGATGTGAATCACTGGGTCAGTAACATCTGCATATTACCCAATGCACACTTAATTATGTGCTCATTTGTATTTGTTTAGTAGTGATCCATAGGCTGGATAATTTCTATTAGAAAACCTGGCTCAAAGTAGACAAAATTGGAACTGACAGGTAGGGTGTCAAGTGGCTGGTGATAACTACCAAACCTAGCAGCACCTGGCACATCTCTTCCTAGAGCCTTCAGACCCATAAAATGCCAGCTCTCAATTGGGACCCTGAATCTATATTATCTGACAACCTTTTGTTTGAATAGCATAGAAGAGCTTTATCAGTTCTGTAATTAAACCCCTGGAGGTTAAACCCACTGATAGTTGGATTCTTTTGTTTATTAGGCTTAGGTTATTACTGCTTTTTGGGTAGGATAATAGAGTAAGGGTTTTTACTAATATTGATGTTCTTAACTTTGAGCACCATGATTTGTTATTTGTGTTGCTTTTCTTCCCCAAACACTTTCATGTACGATACTCTGATTATTTTGAGTGTTACCATCGTAGCCTTTCTCAGCTAAGCTTCCTCATCTAAACCAAAGAACACAAAAAATTATTTGATTAACTATTTTCTTAATTCTCCCAAGGGTGCGATACATAAGCATTCATTAGCGAATTCATTCCATATTAATGCAATATAATTCTCTAAATGCAGTTCCTTGACTACTAGCATCAGCATCACCTAGGAACTTGTTAGAAATGCAAAATCTCAGACCCTGCCCCAGACACAGTGAATTAGAAAATCTGGAGGGGGGGACCCAGTGCACACGAAAATTTGAGAACCACTAGTCTAGAGCACAACTTTTCAAATTTTAATGTGCTTACAGATCACCTTTGAATCTTATTAAAATGAAGTTCTGACTCAGTAGATGGGGTTCTGATATTCTGAATTTTTAATAAGCCTCAGGTGATGCTGCTATGATGCTGTGTACTTCTACATATATTTGCCAAAAATGAGACTTAACACTTGCTGATAGTTGATACTTAGATTATCTTTATGTAAATAGTAGCAGTGGTAATGAAAAAATTTACCTACTAGCTTTGGCAAATAAAAGATGATACAGGCATAGATGAGAGGACCAGAGGTTTTTCCAGTAAATGACAAAATGAAATAAGAATAGCAAATAGTTGTTGAGGATGCTGATTTGATGAGACAATAAAATAAAATCAGACATTTGAAATTTCTACTAAATGAATGAAAACAAGCCAAAATATGTATACTATGTATGCATCATGTGTATATTATGTTCCATCCTATAGAAATTGTGTACTGTTCAGAGTGTCAACTGCAGAGACATCGAAGGGCGTCAGTCTACACCACTCCATTTTGCAGCTGGATATAATAGAGTGTCTGTGGTGGAATATCTGCTGCAACACGGAGCTGATGTGCATGCTAAAGATAAAGGGCAAGTACCAGCAATTGCCATGGCCTCTCTCCTTTATCTGACCTTTCTAAGAAAATCTGAAAATATTTTTATGGTAGTTGGTAGCTTTTTTATTTTCAGGGAAGTCTGTTTCCTAACATTGGCTTAAATATAGCTTCTTAATTTCAGTTAAAATTTCATGATAGTTATCATTTATGTATAGACTTATTTGCATAATGCCTTATAATTTTATCATGGCCAAGGAGATTACAATATTAGTATGATACTGACTTTTAATATAGTAAATTTTTCAGTTTGCATTGAGGATATTTGAATTCTTTCAGTTTATCTTTAAATTACTTTTCTTTAAAATTATATAGTTCTCAATTATAGATACTAAGTAGATAGATGTCTGTGATAGTCTCTGCAATTTTAAGTATTTCCTCCCTGCCTCCCCCCCAAAATTTCCATCTATGCTTTCAGTAAATATTTAGGTTCTGTAAAATATAATCAGTATAATCCCTTGTGCAGTTCAAGAAATTTATCAGCTGTATGTAATTACCTCAATTAAAACCTATCTTTGTGTTGCATTGCTTACTTTTCATTTCAGAGGCCTCGTACCATTGCATAATGCATGTTCTTATGGACATTATGAAGTTGCTGAACTACTTGTTAAGCACGGAGCAGTAGTTAATGTAGCTGATTTATGGAAATTTACACCTTTACATGAAGCTGCAGCAAAAGGAAAATATGAAATTTGCAAACTTCTGCTCCAGGTATATATAAGTACTACAGACAGAGTGTATTTCATAGAATATGTTTGATATTTCTAATAACGCTAATATAAACTTTAGTAAGGAGATAGGAAGCAAAGTTACCTAATTCTCTACCTTGATTTCAGAGTAAATGTCATAAACAGTATTTTAATCTATGAGTATATTTACCACACGTAGATTTACTATTGTATAAAGTCAGCTCTCATGTAACAGTTCTATAATTTTTCTTTAGTACTTTAACTTCAAAATATTTGATGGATTATGTAATTTATAAGCCAGATTTATTTAGCACTCATAAAATTGATAATACTGGTTTAATACAGGTACCAGTATAGATATTTTACAGTAAAAACAAGACTAAAATTTAAATTTATAATTTATTTCAGTGTTTGTGAAAACTAAAAATAGCATACATGAAAGTTAATTTTTAATGAAATACCTTATTTTGAATGTAGTTTAACATTTTGATTATATTATTGCATTACAAGAGTCCAATAACATTTAACTGCCTCTATAATATTTTTATTATAATTTTCTGTGTATTAAACATTAAAAACAACAATGTTAAACTTTAAGGTAGAGTCTCAGTATAAAATAGTTTTCTTTGGTGTAGTTACATTGTCTATTTTCTCATTGACCTAGGACAAACTTAAGCCAATTTCTCCCTTTCTTTTTCACATGCCCAGCATGGTGCAGATCCTACAAAGAAAAACAGGGATGGAAATACTCCTTTGGACCTTGTGAAAGATGGAGATACAGATATTCAGGATCTACTTAGGGGAGATGCAGCTCTGTTAGATGCTGCCAAGAAGGGTTGTTTAGCCAGAGTAAAGAAGTTGTCTTCTGCTGATAATGTCAATTGTCGTGATACCCAGGGCCGACATTCAACACCTTTACATTTAGCAGGTAAGTGAATGAAGTTTCACAGAGTTAGTCTGGCAACACCTAAGATATTGTCTGAGTAAAATATTTAACCTGAGTAAAATATTTTCTGTAAGTAAACTTAAAGGATTCAGTTCAAATATCTTCTAATACCACCATTATACTCTAGTGTATTTATACAAGGCAACTGTACTTCATGTTCACTTTAGTACTAGTATGTGGCATTCAGTAAGAACAATTGAAAGCAGCTCTGCCAGCCACTGTGTACTTTGGAACCTTTGTTCCAGGTTACCGTATTGTTTGAATCTTCTTTGGTGAGTGAGAAAAATATGCTGCTTGAGCCAGCCTTCCTCTTGAGAAGCTAAAGTTTGCCATTCTTCTGATGATAGTTGTTAAGCACAAGCAGAAAAGAAATCTTAAAAGATTTTCAGAAGTTACATAAACCAACCCTGGACCATAGACTAATACCAATCCATGGCCTGTTAGGAACTGGGCCGCACAGCAGGAGGTTAGCAGTGGGCGAGCAAGTGAAGCTTCAACTGTATTTGCAGCTGCTCCCCAACACTAGCATCACCACCTCAGTTCCACCTCGGATCGTCAGTCATTAGATTCTCATAGGAGCACCAGTCCCTGGTGCCAAAGAAGTAGGGCACTACTGGCTTAAACAACAGAAATTTATTTTCTCCCGGTTCTGGTGATCAAGGTGTTGGCATGATTGGTTTCTCCTGAGGCCTCTCTCCTTGGCTGGCAGGTGGCCACCTTCTGCTGTATCCTCACACGGTTTTTTCTCTGTTGTGAACACGTCCCTAGTGTCTCTCTATGTCCTAGTCTCCTCTTATAAGGACACCAGTCAGATCGGATTAGGGCCTACCCTAAATTACCTCGTTTTAACTTAATTACCTCTTTAGAGGACCTGTTTACAAATAATAGTCACATTCTAAGGCACCTTTTTGGCACCAGGGACTGGTGCTCCTGTGAGAGTCTAATCCCTGATGA
Organism: Pteropus alecto; assembly: GCF_000325575.1. Classification (NCBI taxonomy): domain Eukaryota; kingdom Metazoa; phylum Chordata; class Mammalia; order Chiroptera; family Pteropodidae; genus Pteropus; species Pteropus alecto. The sequence continues at coordinate 15,160,105 of NW_006494611.1, read as the reverse complement.
TCTGAGGTGGAGCTGAGGTGATGTTGCTAGTGCTGGGGAGCGACTACAAATATAGGTGAAGCTTTGCTTGCTAACCTGCTGCTCACCTCCTGCTGTGCGGCCCAGTTCCTAACAGGACACAAACCGGTACCAATCCATGGCCCAGGAGTTGTTAACCCCTGTTCTAAGGTACTGGTGGTTAAAACTTCAACATAGGAACTTTGGGCGAACCCAGTTGAGTACATATGTTTGTTGTAAATTTTCACTCATAAAATTGGCACAGTGCACCTTTGTTTTTAGTGCAGCTACACTGAAGGTGATAGAGAATGGGCCATTAAAATCACTGAGCTAGTACTTCCGTGGATTTGCATCATAGGCACATTTGACTCATACAGTGGTTTAAAAAGAGAAAAGAGTAATGCAGGTGTTTCTGCCACTTTTAAAAAGAGAAAAGAGTAATGCAGGTGTTTCTGCCACTTTGATATGAGAGAAATCTACTCTCAGTTCATTTCCATCTCACAGTGTAACTCAGTGTGTTCCTAGTGTTTAAAGGATAATTCTGGTTTTATGAGATTTTTACCTTTAAATTCTCACCTCCTATAAATTGGGACTCCACTGCCCAAGGAAAAGAATTTTTCCATCAATGTTGTCTTTTAGAGAATTTTAGAGGTGATAAGGTACAGGTGCTATCACTTTTTCTCATATGGTGAGAAAATCAGGAGTTTCTAGTTTATGCAAGAGAAGATGTGACCTGATTTGATTTGAAGTGTGCTGTGCATATTTATTTATGTTAGCTTTTTATATCTTTATGGTAGCTTATTTAGAACATTTAACATTGCTATTTAAATCGATGTTGCCTTTGTAAGTGGCAAATATGTTATATACACAAAATATTTCTGCCCACTTGGGCAGTGTTATACCTTAAGACCTGGAAGGACTTTTGGATTCACTGTAATACTTAGCTTATGAAAGTTATGTGGTTTTGTTTTTCTCTTACTAAAATGTTTTACTTTAGATCCTTCAGCAAAAGGATAAAAACTACAATAAAAATAAGTGTGAATAAAATGTTTTGAACTATTTTAAAGTTTCAAGTTATAATCTAGTTTTATGTTGGCAAAGTTAAGGTCCAGATTTGGTTTCAATCTATGACTATGTGGCAAATAAAAGATACCTTTACCACAAGAGTGTGCACTAAGAAAGCTGACAGTTCCCAAGATGACAGATGAGAGGTTATGGCATTATTTATGAAATACTTAGTTTTACTTCATAGCATTAGCACCAAACATAGATTCTGCTGCCAGACTTGTAAAGATGTGTACCTCTAAGTTCTCTCTAGCAAAAAGCATGTCCCTGTGGCCATCTGGGTAAATGGGGTCCTGAGACCCATGGTGGGTGCTGTCTCCTACTTTGCCAGCCACTTATGTTCCTAACTTGGCTTTTATATGATTGACTGCCTTTAATTTGCAGCCCTTTAGACCATGTAACTGAGTTCAGGAACTTGTACATAACAACCAGGAGGGCAGGGACTTTGGTAAGAAGGTTTTAAAAGGAAAGATACAAGCAAATCACTTTGAGAGTCTAAAATGAATGGGTATCATTACTAAAAGCTTCCAACTTGAGGCCAGTGGACAGTTTTTTTCCATAAGATAAATTTTTAATAGACTCCAATCAAGAATTTCAGATTTTTCTAAAGTTTGTTTTTAAAATAATGTTTATGCTTTATATATAGGTATATAGAGATATAAGTAACTTTTTTATATTGACAGTTGAAAGTAATTTTACTTCTTTTCTAAATCAGCTGGTTATAATAATTTAGAAGTTGCAGAGTATTTGTTACAACATGGAGCTGATGTGAATGCCCAAGACAAAGGAGGACTTATTCCTTTACATAATGCAGCGTCTTATGGGGTAAGTTCTTTCATTTTACCTTTAAAAATCTCTGAGATTTTCAAAGTGAAAATCAGTATTGCAGTTCAAAGGGACTCTCTCATTTTATAGAGGAGTAAATATGAGGGCTAAAGAGGTTAAATAACTTCCAAGTTTCAATTCTGGATCTATTGCAAGCACATTTTACCATTCATTTTATTACTTTCCTTGGCAGCTATCTCTTTTCATAGAGATGTTGATTTTATTTATTTGTGCCTAGGAAACCCATTGGGATTCATAGGACTCTGTAGAGATTCAGATGCATTTTTCCTGACTTTTACAGCCCTAAATGTTACAACCAAGATTTACCATCTTCAGTAGTATAGTTTGAATAATTGAGGAAGGCTGCTGGTTTATAAATCGATGTTCAGCAGCTTTAACACTTGAAAAAATGAGAAATTGTTAAAGTCATATTAGTTAGTTCTCTCCCTTATAGAATTCTTCACACTATCTAGATCATTTCTCAAGTTATTGAAATGTCTACTATAATTTTAAGTTAACTACCCATAAATTATAATGTTGGGGAGAAACACAGCTTTTCATTTTCAGACTAAGAATGAAAACATGAAACAACAGATATATGACTAGATTCTTTTTAGGAACTAAAGTGTGATAAAATTTCAGACTGTAACAGGAGTATTTTCTTTTACAGCATGTAGATGTAGCAGCTTTGCTAATAAAGTATAATGCATGTGTCAATGCCACGGACAAATGGGCTTTCACACCTTTGCATGAAGCAGCCCAAAAGGGACGAACACAGCTTTGTGCTTTATTGTTGGCCCATGGAGCTGATCCTACTCTTAAAAATCAGGAAGGACAAACACCTTTAGATTTAGTTTCAGTAAGTGATGGGCTCTTTGAAAAATCTCAATGCTTTTCTCACTTTTTAAAATTCACTTGGTATAGATAAAATGTCTTCATGGTGAATGTGGCAAAATCTGGTTTTTAGCCCAATTTAAATGTAGAACTTCTTTGGTATTAAAATGTAATAACTAAATAATAGAATTATCAATCAGTTATTTTGTCCCGAGTACTTTGGGAAATGAGAAAAGGTATAGCTGCTTATGTTAGTTGGGAAACAAAACAGGCACAGGCCCTCATGAACACTACAGTGCATACAGTGCAGGGTAGTACAGGACATGGGTCTTGATGAACTTCCACATCTGGGAACTGTGCCCTCAAGGCACAGACGCAAACCCTGCTTCTAGTAGAGATTTCTTTCCCTCCCACACTACTTCATCCCAAAGTTCCTATTCCTTACCCCACCAGAACTATTCATGGAACAAGCTTGTTCTTCCAGTTTTCTATGGAAGTCCTTTTTTTCTTTTCCTCTCCAAGCAACTCATGTAGAAGTCTTTCTCCCCTCTGCCTCTGCTTTGGCCACTGTGACACAGGTGCCTCTCTTGCCTCCACCACTGGGGAAATTGACCAGAGCAGTGGGGAGAAAGGGAGAAGAAATTCTTGAGGTAGGTAGGAAGAAGTCTCTTCTGCAGACTGCTTTCTACTGAGAGAGATTTAGTTGTTCCAAGTTACATTGAGAAGCTGATTTAGTTCAGCTGCTCTGGGGGTTAAATAGATTTTTCTCAGGTTGACAACCCAAACATATCTGTAAAATTTTTTCAGGGGAATATCTTTACCATTCCAAATTACCTTAGAAGTGAACTTTTATAATTCAGTCAACCCATTTGTTAGTTCACTAGATATAACTGACAATGAAACCAAGTTCTTCAGAAAATATACATGGGCTTTAGAGTCAAACAAACCTGCCATAGAATTCCAACCCTACCATTTATAGTAGTCCAGTCTTGCAAGTTGCCTAACCTCTGAGCCTCAGTTACCTCATCTATAAATGGGGATAAAATATATCTGGCTATTATGAGAATTAGTAATGTACTTAAAGTCCTTGGCATGGTATCAGGTACATAAAAAGCACCCAATAAATGGTGCTAATATTATTTTAGAATGTTATATACAAACTATGAGTGCCATAGGAGTCCTCAGATTTGGGGGGAAAGAAAAAGGTGAGGATTGGAATGGATGATATAAATGACTAACCATGAAAACAAGTACTGATTTACTTCTTGCTAAACATTAATTACTCAGTATCATAACTGAGCATTGTGAAAGAATGGTGTATGTCACTAATTAAACAAATTAATGTACCAGTAAATTTGGGGATTTTTTTCATTCTAGCAGATTTGATTAAAATGATTATCTTTGTTACCCCCCCCCAAAAAAAATATGTTCAGTTTTGAGGAAAAAATATATCGTTGAATAGTTTCCAAGAAATATAAACAATCATTATGTTTGCTGAAGATCCATGTAGGTTAGATTAACTTCTTTCAGAGTAATTGTGATAATGTTAAAAGCTCTTCCTTTTTTAAACTGATACTTCTATAATTCATTTCAGTGCTTTTTCATAGTATGAAAGTTATTTTTTTTCATGCTTTGCCACATTTAACAATTTTATTTTCAGTGTCTCGGAAGAGATGTTCTGAATTACATTTTATATTTAATAATAGTTTAGCTAACTATCACTTATTTGCTTCACTTTTTTATTTAAAAATTATCTTACAATTTTTATATAAAAAACAAGTCTAGTGCAAATCTGCTGGGTTTTTGTCATGTTTTAAAATGCATTCTGTTGGATATAGTAGAATTTTAAAACCTGCTAATCATAGATTTCCTCTCTCTCTGACATGTACCTTAGGCAGATGATGTTAGTGCTCTCCTGACAGCAGCCATGCCCCCTTCTGCTCTGCCTTCATGTTATAAACCTCAAGTGCTCAATGGCGTGAGAAGCCCAGGAGCCACTGCAGATGCTCTGTCTTCAGGTCCATCTAGCCCATCAAGCCTTTCCGCAGCCAGTAGTCTTGATAACTTATCTGGGAGTTTTTCTGAACTGTCTTCAGTGGTTAGCTCAAGTGGAACAGAAGGTTCTTCCAGTTTGGAGAAAAAGGATGGTGAGACATTCTACAAAAATAACTTTCTAACTCGTAGCCACATATTTAGTATTTGGAATGCTAAAAAGTTGTTTTTTAACCTTAAATATAACTTTTAGTATCAGATTAATTAACATAGTCTAAAAAATTTATCATTGTATTATTTTCCTTACATTATTACTAGAATTTCTAATGTAACTTTCTCTTTCCAAGTTGAACTTGATCCTTCTAACCTATTCTTTAGATGTAAATATGTTTTTTGAAAGGTTTAGAAGTCCTTTTAGTTGAGTAGTTATGCCTTTATTTGCCTCTTCCAGTGTATTATTGCAAAGTTATGAAATACTTTTTACACCATATCAAAATACTGAATTTTGAAGATTATTTTTTAAAAAGAAGAGGAAAAGGCACACATATACGTGCAGCCTCTGTAAAGCTGCTCTCTCTTTAGCTTTTACCTGTCAAAATTTATCTTACCCTAAGCAACACTGTGGAACTTGTTTTCATATGCATTTTTGTGAAGTAGCTTACATCCTCAAAGAAAGAAACTTTCTTTTTTTTTTTTAGTGAAGGTAAAATTAACATTAATTTCAGCTGTATGAAACTTATGTTAAAGGTACAGTTAAAAATAAATTTTTAATGAAAAGTTTTTTTTAACCTGAAAGTGCCTCACCATTGGTTAACTGTTTCGTGATGATATTTTATAGCTTTCTCTTTGCAGTTTTTGATGTTATGTTCAGTATTATATCCCAAGTGGCTATTAATATTTTGCTTCATTTTTATTTTCTTCATGTATATAGTAATAGCACAAAGCTTCATTGTTATAATTTTGATATAATTCTGATGTGAAATTTTGTTCTGGATTTTTTATTTTCTAGTTCCAGGGGTGGATTTTAGCATAACTCAGTTTGTAAGGAATCTTGGGCTCGAGCATCTAATGGATATATTTGAGAGAGAACAGGTGAGTAGATGGATTGTTTTGCTTGGTTTGGTGTTCTGTGAAATCTTAGGGAAAAAAGTAGAAATACTTGAAATTCACTGAATCATTGAGCTTGTTTGAGGAGTTAGGGGATGGTTTTTTAAGAGACCGAAAATCAGTTACTCTTCTAATTTGGCTTGATCTTCGCATTCCTGTTTAGTTTATTAGCACATAAAAATTGATTATTGGGTAGTAATAGTAAAAGAGCTTTCTTGAATGGAAAGTTTAGCTTATTCAACCCTTATGTTAGCCTTGATACCTATTTGTTTAGTTCTGTTGGTCTATCACTGTAAGCCTGACATTTTGATAGCCACTAGAGAAAAGTATATAGATATGACAACTAATATCTGGGCTTTTTTAGAACAGTCCCAGTTTACAGTACTCTGTTAGAATACAATTATTGATTTTTTGGTTCAGAACATATACTTACTTTTGTACCCTAAGGAACTTTTGTCCTAGTTATGGAGCTATAACAAGAACATGAAGAGTTAAGTATTTGGCATAGATTTTAGATATTCAAAGAAAGAAAAGATTACCGCAAGCTGGAGTATTCAGGGAAAACTTCATGGAAGATGTGTAAATAAAACAGGATTTTAAAGAATGTCTTTAGTTCCACGAAGTGAGAATAATATATTTGAAATGAAAAGGTTAGTTTGAACAGTGATGTAGAAGGGCCAGTTAGCATAGCCTGGATCCTGTAGAAACCATAGAAGATGTTATATAAATAGGTTGGATGGTGGAAAAGATAAACTAGTGTACCTGAATGTAGTTAACTTGAAAGTGTATTTTTGTTTGGCACTTTAGTTCTTCTCAAGTCTTATGATAAATGAAAATGACGATAATTTTGACAATTTGTGACTCCGCTTTTTGTAATTAGTTAGCTAATTACCTGCAATATTTTTGTTTTCAATTTTAGTTTCACAACTGGTTTATTTTTATTCATAAGCTGTTTGAAATAACTTGAAATAAATGTATGAATCTAATATATTGTGAGATCACCAATATATTAATGTTCACTAAATGAGTAAGTCTTCTAAACAGTTTTATCCTCTTTTGTAAGATCACTTTGGATGTATTAGTTGAGATGGGGCACAAGGAGCTGAAGGAGATTGGAATCAATGCTTATGGACATAGACATAAACTAATTAAAGGAGTTGAGAGACTTATCTCTGGACAACAAGGTATTTCATTTTAAATCATTGCTATCATCGGTTTAACAGTTTACATAAAGGCATTCTTCAGTTTACTAAATGATAATAATATGTAAGAGAGAGTCTATTTAATAGGAAGAGCACTAATTGAGATTTGGGAAACCTGGAATCAGGTCTTAACTCTGCAGCTTTTAAGCTTTCTGAGCTGCTACTGTTTTCTGTATGAACCTAAGTAAAATTTCTGAGTCATTTAGAAATTTGAGGATTGCTTTAACTCTGAACTTTTTTTCTGTTATTTCTATTCAGTTATTTCTGAAGTTATTCTGCCTCTAAAATTTTGATTCTAAAAGATCTGAAACTTGGATATTGTATCTCATGTTAATATAGTAGGTAATGACTAGGTGTTCAGGCCTTCCCATAAAATAGTTTATAAATCTGTCTTTTGTTGTAAATAGCTAAATTCTAAAAGCAGTGAAAATGCTAAGAAACAATAATGTTGTAACTGAAGAAATTTAACAAAGTCGAATAATATTTTTATTTCTCCTGAATGTTGATACATAAGGAAAATGCAAATCGTATTGATACAACAAATGTTAACACTCTATGTACTAAAATGTGAATTAATTTAAGTGTCAAAACCACATTTTCACTTTATTGTTAAACTGAGGAAATGATTTACCCTGGGATCAGAGCATCCTATAATTGAAGTCCTGGCTGTATAATTAGGGTTGAAGATAAAACTCCACTAGCAAAATTAAGGAATTTTCAGGGAAAAATGTATGCTAGCCAGGATAGGGTTCATGTCTCAAAGAAGAAAAAAAGTACCTCTAAAAATTAGGTGATTCAAGCTTAGGAATGCTTTAAACTGGAATTTTGGAGTAGGATCAATAAAGGTAGGTGAGGTGGCAGCAGGGAGGTAGATAGGATAAAGGAGGTCAAATATTTGGCAGGAGAAGGAAATTTAACTTTGGGTGTATACACAGTGCAATATACATATGATATATTGTCGAATTGTATACTTGAAACCGATTCGATTTTGTTAACCAATGTTACCCCAATAATTTTAATATAAAAAATTTTTTTTAAAGGTAGATGAACTTGTTTGGTAGAGACTAAGGCAAAATGTTTAAAATATGAGATAGTCTTGGATATTTCCAGTATACATGACAAAATTTTATAAGATAAAGACGAGGGAAAAGCCATGGCTTCATGGGATGTTACTACACAATATGAATAGCATCGTAAATGAAAAACTAGAGCCCTTAGTTGTAAACTGTTATTGTGACACCACTAGAATAATACTGATCTGGTAGGGTAGTAATTGTGATAGAGTACTGGAATAAGAAGGGTCATTTAGGGAAGTGGCAGGTTAAAAAAGGAAAGCAGGCAGTCTTTGTACATTAAACACATCAATATCTGGCACACAGTTATTAAGACTGCATTGAAAGGCCCAGGAAACAGTGATGGAAACAAAGACACTGCCTCCAAGTGGCAGAGATAAGTACCTACATGCTACCTGTGGTGCTGGAGTCATTCTGAAACATCTAGCTACAATTGGATAATAATGTTCATTCCTACATGAAGGAAAACCATGCTCATGACACAGAATGTTGCCTAATCTGGCACATCAGGGTCACTTGCCTCATAAAGTTATCATCCTCCTCATCTTCATTTGAAGCCAGGATTCTATACCTACCGTATACCTAATTTGCAAAGTGGAATCTATGGCAGTCTTGTGACAGTCTCTCATCTTGCTGTCATTCAAAAGCCTTAGCTGTCATTCAGTGTATCAAGTCAACAGATTGCTTGTCCTGATCTTTCTGTACTAATAAGAATCTTTCTTTGGGGCAGTCTGAAGATATCTTAGTCAAGCATGTGTGACAGTCTTTATTCTGTTCAGTTCTTTATTCTATAAAATTTTCACCTCTTTCTAGTTTCCATGCTTATAGACATTGTAATTCAGCCATACCATTAAGTCTTCATCAGATTTTGGCATGTTGGTGGTAGTCTGGTTATTCAGACCAGAACTCAGAACTAGAATAGTACTCTTAATCTCCAGAGGCAAATTGCCATGCATTGATCCAGCAGTAAAGGATTTGATCCCTACCTGGGGAAACAGTGGAGCTTTGGCAATCTTATTGTAAAGATTAAAAGAGGATTGTGTTACAGATACACCAAAAGAAGTAGAAAATAAGATTTTGTTTAAAAAGCTTTTGTGAAAGTAAGAATACAAAAAAGCATATGGTTGTCATGATTATTAACATTCAGAAAATATGACAAATTCATTGCCAAATTAAAATTTTTATTATGGGTTAAACTGAGCATTCTGTTGTTAATAAATTCTGTGGACTTCTCATTCTAAGACAATTTTAAATTACCTTAGGCCATGCAAGTTTCATAATTCTTGTAGTTATAAAAAACAAAGGGACTGATTGCTGAAAGGGTTGCACATTTAGTAAAGGAAATAATTTTAGGAAGAAAATGTGTGGCAAACTCATTATGAATTGGAAAAAAGAAAAAGATTTTGTGAACTATTCCCACAAAACCCTATGCCTTGTCAGGTCAAAAATTAGTAGTTTAAATGCAGTGTGGTGTTCCAGTTTGGATTCTGGAACAGAAAAAGGTCATTAGTGGGAAAAAACTGGTGAAATCTAAAAAGTTTTTTTAAATCGGTAGTAAGCATCAGATAAATCAGATGGTTATTTTTGGTTGGTGTTAATTTTTTTTGGCAATTTTTTTTTTACTTTCAAATTTTACTTGATAGGTCTTAACCCATACTTAACTCTGAACACTTCTGGAAGTGGAACAATTCTCATAGATCTGTCTCCTGATGATAAAGAGTTTCAGTCTGTGGAGGAAGAGGTATGTTCATATACCTTAAATAAATGTTGGTTCAATAGCTAAGTTTCCTGAGGTTTCCAAGTCTACTTGAAAAAGTAGTAGAGTTTTTAAATTATTTCTAACTCTTTATACCATCTGGAAAACTTTCAAAATCATTTAAGATACACTCCCTCAGTAAACCTTAAGTCCAGCAACTTGACTCAGCACTACAGAAGTCCGTTGGAGAAGAAGTTGCTGTCATTGGGGTGGGGGAAGGAGGGGAATACTAATGTTCTCTTCCTTCACAAAGGCAGTTGCAAAGCCCGAAACTCAGACAAGACCCAGAACATGTGGATGCTACATATCCAGAAATTATTTCTTCTAGCTTTTCCCCCACAAAACTCTTGTATTCGCTGAAATCTAATAGTGCCTTACACGTTGAAGAATGTATACCCTATATGTTTGAGTTGAGTTCAGAAGATATAAAATTGAGACTTAGTTCTAAAACTCAAGAAACTCCAACTCTTAATGAAATGCAAATTGCGCTTTATTAGAGCAAAACAAATAGGAACAAATATGTTTTATTTTTTAGTATGTCAAGCTGTTAGTTTTGATTAGCTTGCCTATGTATCTGGTTGTTTCTTTTTCTTCCTTTAGTTTCTTCCTATAGGTTTTCACCTATAAATACTGTTTTCAAGTTGAGCGTACTAACATCTATTGCTAAAAAATAGTACTTGTGAACTTATAGAACTCATATTCTTTAAACAACAAAGTTATAAAAACCCATATTTTATACTCTCAAAAATAGAATTCTATGAGTTAAGAACTGTGTTCCCCAAATTAAAAAAGACATAAAAGCTAATGGACATATATTTGAAATATTTTTCCATCAGATGCAAAGTACAGTCCGAGAGCACAGAGATGGAGGTCATGCAGGTGGAATCTTCAACAGATACAATATTCTCAAGGTAATGTTAGTAAAGATAAGTTTGCTGAGACTATAGTTTTCAAAGCCCAAAGTTATAATTAACTTTCATAAGAACGTGATGAT
>NW_006494611.1:15147872-15149215 GCF_000325575.1 Pteropus alecto | reverse complement strand
ACATCCTTGGAAGGTTAAGATTCTCAAAACTGGTACTATTTTTATAACCAGTAATTTAGTTCAGCACTTTTTGAACATACTCAAATTTAGGGGTTATGCTTTATCTTGGGGTAATGAAAACTCCTGTAGGTTTAGGATTTCATATAAACTATTAAGGTCCTCTGTTGTAACAAAGGTGAATTTTTTTTTTTGTGACTCATGAAAAGACCCCCGTCTTTATAGTTATATAATGCTTTTTTTGTTTGTCCTAACTATGACTACTCCTGGTTTTGATGAGTCACCATACATATCCCATTTATAATTTTAACTGTACACTCAACTTGAGATACATAATGATTTTATAATTACATTTATATATTCTTAATCATCATAAAAATAAGGTCATCAATATTAAAATGCAGATATCTAATACCTAAATTTTAAACTCAAAAGTGAATCGTATCATCTTTCAGCTATTGTATTACCATTTCACAATAGTATATTATTATGAGTATAATATTAGATGTCATATTTTAGAGTTAGTGAATACTAAAATTATTAGTTGAAATGCTATATTTATACTATTAGAAATTAGATGATTTAAAACAAACACATTCAGGTAAAGTTTCATACTGGGAGTTCCTTTTGATTAGTTTATATCATAGTATGACATATGAATAACATCTTAATATTTCCATTCACGGACATATATAATCATTTTTAACAAGATAAATAATTATGCCTATTACAGGCAAGTTTTCAGTCAAGTCCACTTTGTAACAGTAACAACGTGTAGAAGTTTGTTAAGGGCGACGGCAAGTGTTTGATTTCCAGAATGCAAGCCTACCTCTCTTTATTGCGCTTCGCTTTATTGAGCTTCACAGATACTGCATTTTTTACAAATTGAAGGCAAGACCCTCCACGAACAAAAAGATTACAACTCGCTTTATTGCGATACTCGCTTTATTGCGATACTCGCTTTATTGCAGTGGTCTGGAACCGAACCCACAATATCTCTGAGGTATGCCTGTAGTTGGATTTGAGAAAGTATTCCGTTTTCTTCCTCTATAATGGTATTTTAATGCAATATTTAATGAGAATTTTTTTCAGTAAGACTTTTATTTTTGTTCCCTTTTTTTTTTTTTAACATAAATGAGATTTGTTTGTGTTAGTTGTTTTCCTTGATATTGTCTGTGGCAATATTTTGAATTATTTTGAGCCAAAACTAGAACCATCAGACCCCAATGTGCTTAGGACCAACAGGGGGCTGTAGCAATGTTAAACACAGCTTAATAAATGGCTCTAGAATTATGAAATTTGATCCTAGAAATACTCCAAATGAAACCAGCATTCATTTAACTCTT
>NW_006494611.1:15107941-15147842 GCF_000325575.1 Pteropus alecto | reverse complement strand
GAGGAAAAAGTAGGGTTATGTGTGTATGTGTTTTAAGAATGTGTTTTGGTGTGACTATTTCAAATATTTTTAATCAAAAGCAGGTAGAGATAGTACTTTGAGCCTGATAAAGCAGCGAGGGAATACTATTTACTCTTTTTAATACTTATATACAGAACTCAACATGTCTGATTTGGAGATGTGTTAGTAAGAACTAAATTAATGAAATGGAAGTATTTTAATGAATGGTATTATTAACTTTCACATATGGCCATATGTAGCTTTTTTCCTTTTGAAATTTTCTATTTCCAAAATGTAGCTATATTTCCATATTTGTGGTTGGAACAGAGTATTTTTAGTTTACTAAAATAACACAGTTTACATTTCAGAGAAAAGTTTTGTCTCTTCTGGCTATGTGGCCCATTTTTTGGTTAAGAGGAACAAGTAAATAAGTATTATGACCTAAAGATGTGTTTTTTTTGGTTTCTTTTTTATAGATTCAGAAAGTTTGTAATAAGAAGCTGTGGGAAAGATATACTCACAGACGAAAAGAAGTTTCTGAAGAAAACCACAACCATGCAAATGAAAGAATGCTATTTCATGGTAAGACTCCTCTTCCCCCACCCTTCCACCATGCTTCTCCACATTAGGGTAGTTTTTGGTCAGGTATGAAATAATCTGTATATTCCTCGTATCATTTTTAAAAAATAAACATTTCTGTAAATTTTACATTTATATTAGTATTATCAACCTCTTTTGAATTTGTATATTTTACAATGGATAGTTTATAAATAGGATTACTTAATGGAAGAAAAAATAGAAATGGGAATATTGACTATTCCTATTTTCCTTTTTTCTTTAAATAGTAGATTTTGCTTATTGTGATCACTAAGAAATTGTTTTACTTTTAACTAGTCGACTAAATTAAAATTAAAATAAGATCTGTGAATCACCTCAGAAGAATGTATGCACTCTGTCAAAACTACATTTAACTTCATTGTTAAAAGAACTAAATTAATGAAACTAAATTAATGAAACATCATTGAACCTGTGATGTTTTCTGAGTACTTTTGTTGAATTGAGAACACCATTACTTACATTCTTGACATTTCTTGTATATTTTTATGTTGCAAGTTGGCAGGTGTTGGTCTTTCAAATTTATAGATATAAATATAGATATTAATGTAGTATTTATCAAGTCTTCAAGCACATTACCCATAGTAGCCACAGTCTTTTTTTTTTCCACTGGGCTTCGACTACAGAAAATTTATTTAGAGACCTGTAAAGTTCTATAAAATACAGCATGTAAGTTTCACAATCCCTGGAGACTCTGTAGCAGTCTGAATTTGTGTGTAATATCTAAATGGTACTTCTCATTCTAAACTCCTAAAAATCATGATAACCTCTTGGCACAGAGCATAATGTTTATTTATGTATTGACTTTATGGTTATACTGAATGATTTTTCTGTTTTATAATATGAATGGTTTTGGCTTTTCCAAATTAACTCAAATAAATGATTGTATTCAGTATTTCTGTAAATTAGAATTGTGTATTTTCTCTTTGTGAATAGGGACACTCATTTTGATGAAGCAGTTAGCTGTGTTGTATTGGCTCTTCTTAGTTCCCACCCTCACAATACTCCCTGGCCTGGTTACCATGCTCAGTATCTCCTCCCCTTTGGCTAAACTTCCAGTCTTGGCACATGTGCAAGGAAGGAAGGAACACACCACATTTTAGATGGAATCTAATATAGCAGGTGATGAAAGGCAGAGAAGTAGAAGAATAAGAGAAAAGAGGTATAAAGAAGAGAATGAACATGAAAAGACAGAGTACATAGACATGCGTGGCTTTGTAAGACCTAATTGTAACCAGTTTTATTTCAGATGAGTTATAAGACCCTTGGTTCTAGATTTGTATGGATTTGGGGTCTGGAATTTGATAACTCTAGCATTGATGTTTCAAGTGATCTGGTATTCTAATTGAATCTGTATGTGTCCTTATTTTTGGTATCTGAACCACCACCCTATTAGAAACATTGACATTAGCAATTCCTCTAAAATAGTTATTTAAACTAGTGAACCAGCTGGCCATTAACTTGCTACCCTTGTTTTCTGATTTTGCTTTGTCGTAGTGGTGGTGTATATATGCTTAAGAATTTAACTTCTTAGAGTCTTTATGTTTTTTTTTCTTTTTCTAAGATTATTTTAAATTATTATCCATCTATATGTATTTTAGGGTCTCCCTTTGTGAATGCAATTATCCACAAAGGCTTTGACGAAAGGCATGCCTACATAGGTGGCATGTTTGGAGCTGGAATTTATTTTGCTGAGAATTCTTCCAAAAGCAATCAGTATGTATATGGAATTGGAGGAGGTACCGGGTGTCCAGTTCACAAAGACAGATCTTGTTACATTTGCCACAGGTAAGAGATCACTTGTTCTCATTTTTTTTATAAGAATCCAATTAGAACTGATTTCATATTTGAAATTTTTGAGAAGCAAGACATTATCTTGGACAGTTCTACGAATCCAAGCTAGGTGTGTTGCAGGTTGCTTTTGGCTCTCACCAGTTATAATAATAGCATATATTTATTAAAAGAACTTTATGGCCCAAGCACAGTTCCATGCATTTGATCTATTTAACTCATTTAATTATTAGACCATCTGGTGCTTTAAAGAAATACTGAGTATGAAAGATTTTTGTGGCTCTTGAATATTTTAGGACTGTGGACTCATTAAAAATATAGTATTCACATTCTAAGATGGTATTACTTGCCAAGCCTAATCATTTCGTGAGACTTCATGAGCGAATCTCTCTTCCATTATGATATCCTAACCCTGAATTTATAATATTACTACCTGAAAAGTTATAATAAAATGCATCAATCCTTTAGGAAGCATATTATTATCAAATAACTACTTTGCACGTTTTCCTCCCACTTTTTGTGACCCTGATCTAATTCAGTTGTTAAAATCATTCAAATAACTTGGCTCTAGTTGATAAATTCCTTATAGATAAAGAAATTACCTTTTGCCATTTGAAAAATCAAGTAAGATTAATTATTGAGATTTATCCTAGTTAGGGCACTGTTTATAAAGATCTAGAGCAGTAATTATCAAATATTAGCTAGTTCCAGAATCACCTAGAGAGCTGGTTAAATGCAAATTCCTAGGCCTTGCTTCTTGAGTTGCTGTTTTTAGTAGGTCTGGGATAGGAGCCCCTGGGAATTTCTACCAAGTTCCCAGGTGATACTGACACTTAATGATCACTGATCTAGAAACATCCCTAGAGCAATAGTTCTCAGCTTTGGCAGCACATTGGAATCACTCAGCAATCTTTAAAAACTACTAATGCCTGTGTCCCACCCTCAGAGGTTCTCATTTAATTAGTCTGGGGTATGGTCTGGACATTAGGATTTTTAAAGACTTCCCAGCTGATTTTGAAAGGCTGCCAAAGTAAGAACTATAGTCCTGGAGAGAAACAGCGTCTGTCGATTTTGTTTTGTTCTTGTTCTTACTGTTTTCCCCCAAAATTTAGACTTATATAGATGTCTATTAAAGTCTGCCCTGCTGGGTTTGACCTCCCACCCACTTCTATTTTAGATCATAAATTGGACTGGTTAGGAGACTTAAAATTTCTTGAGATTTTGTAAATTGAACACTGCTATTTTTATTTGTCATGTTATCTGGAGGCTAAATATTTCCGATTATTAGTAATAAGCAGTGTTCTAAACTGTCTTTGGAGCAGAATGCTTGGTTGTTTGGAAATTAAGACTTCTGTATTCTGTATTATCTAGGGGCTGATTGTGACTATAGTAGAAAATCTATTAGAAATGCTAAGAAGGTTTCCAAAGGGCATATTTAGAATAAAAGTATAGATAGCCTCTCTTTGGAGAACAGAATCATCAACTGGTCCACCACAATCTCCTATTCTCTCCCCTAAAAAGAAAAGAAAACAAAAGATAGAAACAGTAAAGTAACTAAAAAAAAAAGAGAGAGAGAGTGGTATTGGTACTAAAGAAGGCCAATCATATGCCTGAGGGGAATAGGAGAATAATCTACTTAAACTTCTGGTAAGGGAAGACCTATTCAAAGAAATATTTCAGCTGAAACCTGAAAAATGAGTGTCAGCCAAAAAGGAAAAAAAAAATAAGTGTTAGCCAGTTGAAGAGTGGTAGAATAGATACCATTCTAGATGGTAGAGGAAACAGTATATAGCATGTGTGATGGCCATGGGGTAAAAATAAGAAAGTTTGACCCATGTGAAGAAAGAAAATTAATGTGTCTGGGACATAATGAATACAAGGTAAGATTAGAAAATTTGGAGCCATTGTAAGAAATTTGGATTTTCTTCTAAGTACAGTGAGCAGCCTCTAAAAGGTTTTAAGCAGAAAAGTGATCTGATTAATATTTTTTGTTGTTTTTTCCCTTAAATCACTGGTTGCTTGGATGGAAAATAGTTTAGAAAGGAATTAGAATAGAAGCAGGAAGACTCGTTCAGAAGCCATTGCAATAAGCAGTGTTCTAAACTGTCTTTGGAGCAGAATGCTTGGTTGTTTGGAAATTAAGACATGTTGTAGTCCAGGTGAAAATTTTGGTGATTTAGACTTAATGGTCGTAGTAGAATTAAAAGAAGAGAATGGATTTCAAATTTTTATGTATAAATACATTAAAAAGCTCATGCAGTGCACACAAATAAAATTGTCACATACTACCTTATCTTCAGGGAGATCTTTTCCTTTTCACATTATAGGCAGCTGCTCTTTTGCCGGGTAACCTTGGGAAAGTCTTTCCTGCAGTTCAGTGCAATGAAAATGGCACATTCTCCTCCAGGACATCATTCAGTCACTGGTCGACCCAGCGTAAATGGCCTAGCATTAGCTGAATATGTTATTTACAGAGGAGAACAGGTAATTAAATTTTATTTGTTCATCTTGAAAAATGCTTTGGAGCCATTCTTTAACCTCTTCTTACTAATTTCTTAAATTGTCAAAATATCTTGCCTTAAGAACTGGCTTTCTTTTTAACTTTGAAAATAATTTTATACTTAGAGAAAAGTTACAAAAATAGTAAAGAGAAATGCCTTTATGCCCTTTACCCAGATTTTCCAATTGTTAATATTTTAATAGTCTCTCGTTTATCATTCTCTCCTTCCCAAGTGTGTGTATGTACACAGAGTTTTTTCTGAGCTGCTGAAGTGCAATTCCTTTACTCTTAAATACATGCTTTGGTGTATATTTCCTAAATACAAGGACATTTCTTAAAATTATCAAAATCAGGAAAATACCATTGATATATCTAACCTACAGACCTTATTCAGATTTTGCCCACTTACCCTGGATTTTCTTTTAGCTTCTCTAAAATATAATCAGAATCCTATATTTAATAGTTACCCTATGTATAGCAAAGAAATGTATAATTCCTTCTTGCTCTTAGTGACATAAATCCAGTCAAAGACATCTCTAGAATGGTGTTCTGAACTGAGGATATGTATCAGAATCACCTAACTTAATAAAAACAGACAAACACATACTTAGTACTTGTCATAGACCCGCCGATTCAGAATCTAAGGGATTGGACTCAAGGTAAGGATGTTTTGAGAAAATGTTCTTATATGATTCTGATCCACAGCACTAAGTTAGAACCTCTTCCCTAAAGATTAAGAATCCTTATGGTAAGTCTCCTTTCAAAAAATTTGTTGACCAATATTTCAATTCATCTTTCTTTTCCAGGCTTAT
This sequence comes from Pteropus alecto, assembly GCF_000325575.1. Taxonomy (NCBI): domain Eukaryota; kingdom Metazoa; phylum Chordata; class Mammalia; order Chiroptera; family Pteropodidae; genus Pteropus; species Pteropus alecto. The sequence goes on along the minus strand of NW_006494611.1, from coordinate 15,142,124 downwards.
CCTGAATATTTAATTACTTACCAGATTGTGAGGCCTGAAGGTATGGTTGATGGATAATTGCTTTAGGAAACTAACTCCACTGAACCTAAAATCATCTAAGCAGCTGGTGGCCTCTTAAATTTTTACTCCTTTGTCGAGAAAAATCATCTTGTTCACAAGCCTGTGGCAAAAAGGATAAAAAATGTGAAAGAAGTTTAACATTCTGACTCGATAAAGCTTTAATGATGTACAGTGTTTTCTAAATATTTCCTGTTTTTCAGCACTTTAACAGATGCCATTCCAGGTTAAACTGGGTTTGTCTGTACTAAATTATAAACAGTTAACTTGAATCTTTTATATGTTATGCATTGATTCTAACAGAAACTGTAATCCCCTCAACAGAACTCATTTTACTAATACAGTACTGTGTTCTTTAAAACACAGCATTTACACTGAATACAGATTCATTTGTAAAACTGTAAATAAGAGCTTTTGTACTAGCCCAATATTTATTTACATGGCTTTGTAATATAAATCTACTGTTTCAGAACTGCAGCGGTTTACAATTTTTTTTTTTGATATGTACCGCTCATCTGTATTTCATCTTGCATCATCATGATTGAGTGATCTTTACATTCGATTTCAGAGGCTATGCTTGTCAGTTGGGGAAGATTGCTGTATCACATTTAATTTGCTGATGGAAGCATTTATCTCTTTAGAAATCTTTCCCATTTAAGAACCTGTTTCATGAATACTCTGGGGATTTAACTTGTGCTACCTTTGTATGTATAAGATACATTCCAAAGAACTCTAACTATGATAGTTCTGATTATTAAAGACGCTTCTTTACTGGTCTCAAACTCTGGGTTTCACATTGGAAAAATTGCTCATTATTTTGTGAAAATTAGAGCAAGTGCTTTTTTTCTTTAGAGAGGTTAGATCCTGCCACTGAACAATTGTGGTGTTCTTTTCATGAAATATAAATAGGAAGTTAAAATTCAGAGGTGGGAAGGGTAATCCTGAATAATTTTCCAATATGTTCTAATTACTGCAAATCTAAGTGGAAAAAATAACAAATAGGAGTGCGTGATTTTTTTTGTCCTAAGTATTTTTTTCTTTTTCCTTGGCCTTACTGTTATAGCCAATCTATACACCATAGGTAAGTTTAACTCAGAACATGAAATGCAGATGTCCCAGTTCTCTCCTGGCCTCCTGAATGGGCAGGTGAGACAGGTGCTTCTGCTTTGGGTTGCTTCATGACATTACACCCAATTGGAAATGTACTTTGTGCATCACATGGTGACCAGGCTTGTTTGGCAGCTTTGCGGGGAATGCTATCCCATAAAATGCCACTCCTATTTTCTAATGTAGACTATCTTTTTCATGAAATATGCTAAAGTATCTTGGTACAGAAACGAGTTAAAGCTTGGCAGTCTATTGACTCTAGCTGCCTGGAAAGTAAAGGCAAGATTTTCACTCACTTAAGTCTTTGTAAATGAAGACATTTTCATTCACTCCGTAACAGTTTACCTTTGTTTTACATTTTACTCAGTCTCTAAATAACTGGCCCTTTCCAGTAACTTGTACATAAAGTGCTAGAAATCATGTTTTATGTCTTGCGTAAGAGTTAATCAGAGTAAATGCATATCTGGAGTTTCTATGATGTAAATTGTGATTATTATTTAAGAGGTCAATTGCTGACTTTGAAGTGGTTTTATACAGCTCTCTAATAATTGCAAACATGATCCTAAAGTCATTTCTTGGAACTCAAATGGAGTATGCCAAATTTTATATAATTTTTCAGGTTCTGGAAGCTTCCAAGTTTTATAATTAGAAGATAATGAGATGAGTTAATGGAGTTTATATTTACACACCTTATCTCTCAACCTTTATCCCATAATCCTTACCCTGGAATTACTTACCATGTAAAATTATCATGGTCTATGAATTTACGATATTGCAGCCTGTGTTGTTTCATCTAATCCATTGCTTAATTAGTGTGTTGTTTTTCTGTGGATGATTATATTGTGGTTAATATGCTAGCATGGCAGTATTTTCAGATAGCTTTTGTTTGTTGTGGGGGGTTGGGAGGTTACGGGATTTTTTTGGAGTTTTTGCATGAAATATTTTACTTTATAATGATGGAATTGCTTTTTCTTTTGTGAATTTTTTTTGAAGTAAAATTTAACTTTTTGTGTGAGTAGTACTATTATACCCATCTTGAGTGTCTTACTTGTACTATATCACATTCCATACCCTCATTTAATTCTTAATAAACTGTCCACCTGTTTTTCTGGGTAGCATGGTAATTACTGGAATAGTATAAATGTGTTGAATGGTCTTTGAGAAAATGGATTAAGATTACAATAAACCACAATTTCAGGAAAATCATGTATTTGAGTCTGATAGTGATAGAGTGCAGTTTAAAGGGTGAAATATTGACTGTTGTGATCATACCTGCTCAGATGCTCTAAGATGAAAGTAGCTATAAGATGCTTTTAGACATTTACTCTATCCAACACAACTTTTGGCAGACCTTAAAGCTCACTCCTGGGAAATCTGTCTTCTCAGCATAAAAAGAGGAATATGTTTTTGTTTTCCATGTCATCTAAAAAATCTTTTATAAGTTTTCAAACCTGTTTTTTCAAATCTTAAAGTTAGTGGTACTTATTACTTTTAAAAGAAACTATAGTAATATAAGTATTTTAGATTTCAGTAAGCTGTGTCTCTGTGTTTGATCAATTCTCTGCTTTCCATAATAAGAGAATAATGATGCAAATAACCCATAAGTCATGGCTTTGAAATATTTGTCAGCAGGTTTATATTTCTGCTTCGGTTAGAATAATAGTAAACTATTCACTTGCTAGTTCCTAAGCATGCATTCCAGTGTACGATGTGATCCAGTTGATTGCAGGGTGATGAAGAAAGAAAACATACAAATAAATTTCCCTAAGCTTTTATGATTAGTATTTCTGACTGGCTCTTTACCTACTGTCCTGCAGAGGAGTAAAGTGACAGAGGAAGAAGTAAGTTCTTCACCAGGACTGTCAGATTTTTATAAAGTTAGTCTATAATCTGGCCTTTTCACTATCTCCTGAATCTCTACCACCCTATCCCCATTTTCATGCTTACTAGTTTAGGCAGATTGTGACCTAAAAACTTAATTACACCTTATTAGAAGGTTCTTGCTCTCCACATACAAGCCGCCATTATCAGAAGTATCTTCTCCAATTCACTATCTACCCACGGTTGTCATCCCCATCACACAGATATACACAGAGTCCCCAAAATGGTCTGCCAAAATACTACAGAGCAGTGCTACATAAAAGTAGCCTGCAGGTGAGATTGGTCTGCAAACTATTTGTTACTAGCCCATGGAGAGATGAAAAAAATGGAGAGGAAACTTTTATAGGAGTTTCACATTGCTGCAATGTTTATAGTTAACAAAAATATTGGTCTGTAACAAATTGGAAATTTTTTTAAAATGGCCCCTCACAAATAATTTGAAAGGAATAAGAAATATATCTCTCTTGTTTACCACTAGACCCATCACTTAGCACATCCTGGCACATAATAATTGGTCAGTAAACTTTGGTTAAGTGAATAAATGGTGATTAAGTGATTGGTCTCTAGGGTCAAATGGATCTGTATTTGAATTTGACCCTATTCCTCACCAACTATACAGCCTTGAATAAATTACATATGCTTGATAAGCTCTATAGATAGTACTTACTGGCTTGTTGAGAGAACTAAATGATTTTCTCTGTGTGCTGCTAAGTGCTATACTTGTCAATAACTGGTTATTGTAATATTATTATTTCCCTGAATTCTCCGGGACTAGAGATTGAGTTTTCTCGCTTGTCCTGGCGACACTGAACATAGTATTTTAAAAACAGCAAGATTAGTTACTGATCCCTTCATTCAAATAAATCTTAAGAAGCTCAAAATGTAAAGTGTATAAATCCCTAGGCCCTGAGGATCTCAGTTTAAAAATTAGCAATAAAAGCACCAGGTCAGACATGGCAGCCTGGTGAGGGAAGAAAGATACACCAATAACCTGTGTCGTATTCCTACAGTAAAGAAAAAACAATCCCCACTCAAATGAACTCATGATCAAAAATATGAAACTATTTTAAGCACAAAGCAGCAGACAATCTTGAAGGATTAGCACCCCCACAAACTTAAAATAGTAGAATAACTGTAATGAGAATGTTTAAAATGATTGGGAGCGGAGAAGAAAGCATAAAAACCATTAGGATGGCACTAATGAAAAAAACCATTTGAAAAGCTACATCTTCTAGAACTAAAAAATACGTAATCGGTGAAATTAAGAACTCAGTGGACAGACTAACCCACAGATTGGGCATATCCGAAGTGAGAATTGGTGAACTAGGAAATAAATTGGAAAAATACCCAGATTATAACAGAGGAAGAGATGGGGAAATAGGAAAGGGCTAAGAGACATGGAGAATGGAACAAGAAGATAAAACATACGAATAGGGGATGGAAGAGATACGAAGATATTTCCAGAATTTATAAAGGACATGAATCCTCAAAGAACCATAACGAATACCTTGTAAGGTGACTAAAAACAAGTCTTCTTCCAGACATGTAGTAGAATGGCAAAAGACAAGGAAGAAATCTAAAAGCAATCAAAGAGGAGAGATTACTTACAAAGGAATAATTACACTGACACCAGGCTTTCGCTGGCAGCAATATAGGCAAGAAGACAATAGAACATCTAAGTGCTGAGAAAAATTTGACGTTAGCCTTGAATTCTATACATAAGTAAGTTGATATTCAAAAGAAAATGAGTAACATTTTCAGATTTCGCTGAACTCAGGATTCTAAATCAAGAAAGAATGCAGTTGACTCGAAGGAAGGAGTGATATGCAAGAAAATGATGAACAAAAATTGGTAAACATGTTGACAAATAGACAAGATATTCATGTATAAAACGAATATTAAGTGTTAACTGATATGGGATAATCTTCAAGACAAAAGGTTGACCTATATGGTTTGTTACTATTTGTATAAAACAGGAAAAACTACAATATGCATTAACTTCTTTATGCATAAAATACTTCCAGGATACACATAAACCACTGACAGAATACCTGGGTGCCTGGGCGACAGAGGTGTCAGAGACTTTCCACTGTATGTTCTTTTATTTCTTTTGAATAGAAAAAATAGGATTTTCATCTAAAGAAAACACGATAAGCACTTTCTATAAAACCATTGTAGACGTAGATTTGAGATTTTAAAAACAAGTTGGAACTTAAAGTACTACTTTACAATAATATGGAAGATAAACTCACATGTTGATGAACTGTACAGTTTATGCATATTAAATTTTTAAGGATAATCACTAAAAGAGTAGGAATAGAACTATAAAGGTAAAAACGAAAAGTAAAAAAAATATATACACTCAAATAGAAATGGGGCTCGCAATTTTTTCCCCAAAAGGTATAAAAGAACCTAGAATAAATAGGAAAGAAATATCAGTAAAGGGCTAAGAATAAGCTAAAGAATCCTGAAGAAAACTAATAAGACAGGAGGGCCAGCGATCAAGAATGGTATTAATGCTGCAGTAACTATGACATTGGTGCAAGGAAAGGTTCATATGACCAACTGAACAGAGCGAATGCAGTATTTTTATATACACCAGAAGTAGCATTACAGGTCATGTGGAAAGGAGGAACTATTCAGTAAATTGTTATGGAACAACTGGTTATCCATATGGAAAAAGATCTAGATGCATGCACAAAAATAAGTTCCAGATGGATTTCATATATAAGACATATATGAAAAGCAACATGTTTTAAATGTCGAGAAGAAAATTTAGAAGACTTTCTGATTTGGGAATAAGAAAGAACTTTGAGCTTCAAAGAATGCTAACTCTAAAAGAAAAGATTGTTAAATTTGTCTATATTAAAATTAAGAACATCTGTTCATCCAGTGACCTCTGTAAAGAGGCAAGTCACAAAGTAAGAGAAAATATTTGCAACACATAAAGGACAAAGGATTCATATGAGGATATATTAAAAAACTACAATGGGAAATACACAATTTAAAAAAGGATTTCTCAAAATGAGAAACTCCTGTGACCAGTAAGCATTCCAAAAAAACCCTCAGCCTCATTAGTAATAGATTCAAATTAGGTATCATAAGATACTGTTTTACACCTGCTAGAATTGGCAAAAGTAGAACTCACAATGCAAGTATTAGAGGATATGGATCTCTTACACATTGCTGTGGATCCAAGTGCTTTGGAAAACAATTTGGCATTACTGATTAAGATGAAAAATCCTACTTCTGCCTATGTAAAGACGAAACCCTTGCTCAGGACCTCCAAGATGCACATAAAAATGCAGAGCATGGATGGCAATGTTTATATGGTAACTAACTTCTCTTTGCCCTCCCAATATACTCTTCACTGTTTACCCTCTTTTCTGCCCCAGAATATTTATGGACCACATGGACAGATTCACTTGCCATCTGCTTCCTCTTGGGTTTGGCCAAAGGGGAATCCTAGCAGGATAAGAGGAAAGGAGGGAAGGGAGTGAAATCTGAACATTTAAGTCTCCAGCTCCCTTCCTGCCCAGTCTCAAGATGACCTTGGCACTGTTGACATTTTTTGTTATTGGCACAGCCTTGTGAAATGTAGGATGTTCAGCAGCATCTCTGATCTCTAACCACTTAGATGCAAATAGCACCTTTCCCCCAAGCGTGACAGCCAGATGTCCATTTGGAGGCAAAACGCTCTGAATGAGACCAGTTAGCGGTCTCCTTAACTTAAAAAGATCACTGCTCCTCAGAGAATGGCCTTCCTTCTTAGGCAACTCTTCTGGGTTTCAATACCACCCCCTCCACTTACTCCTTCAGGCCTAGGGGTGGTCACAGTTCCACTCCACTGCACTATCCTTTATGATTTCCCTCCACCCTGTCTATACTTTGTAAATACTTTATTAAATCTTTCTTGAATTACTGACTTTGCAGCATCTGTTTTCTGCTTCAGCAATAATACAGGATTATTACTAAAGGTGCCACTCCAAAACCACTTCCTGATTACTTCTTGTATGCCAGGCTCTTTGTTAGGCACCAGATGGAAGGCTAAGAAAGAATGTAGCAAAAAAAAAAAAAAATACTTTGGTGGGAGGGGAGCAGGAATAGATGTGCCCTTTAGTCAGCTGATAAAAGACGTGTTAGACTGAAATTCATAAACCAAGCTCTAAACTTTTGACTCACTGGAAATCTGTGACCACACGTCTAAGTGAATTTAGTAGTATCGTCCTATTAACATTAAATAATCAATTCTCAAGCAAAACAGTTTTTGAAGATTGCAGAAGCTGGTCCATGACCTATTAAAACTAGCATGTGGAAGCCTTTGTCATACTGCCTACCTCATAGTAAGTGCTGCATAAATGGATAACGAATCTGAAAGATAGATAGGACTTTGAATCTACCAAACAGTTAAGGCATTTATATGATGGATTAAAGAGACAAAAAAGAAGTAAAGATATGGAAGACCTAAATAACAATGTAGATCTAAATTGATTATATATTTTTAAAAATTCTATTCCCCAACTGCTTGTGGAACATTCACAAAAATTGCCCATGCATTAGACCACAAAGAAAACCTTAATAAATTCCAAATACTAGAAATAATGCAGACAATATCCTCTGAACACAATTTGTCAAAACTAAAAATTAGCAACAAAGCTAGCAAACAAAAAATCCTAAATTCTTGAATACAGAAGATGTTTCCTTTGTTCAAACAGGAAATTAAAGCTTAAATTGGAGAATAGTTGCTACTAGTCAAGAGAGAAAAAATGAGTTAAAAGTGTTAAAGTAGAAAGTAAAATTATTTTTACTTACAATTGGTAATAGCTGAAAAACCCAAGAAAATCAACCGAAAAACTATTTCAACCAGTAAGAAAATTCAGTAAGATGAGTAGGTATAAAGTTAATAAATAATAGGTTTCCTATTTACACATAAAAAGCAGTTGTAAAATATAATGGAAGAAAATATCACATTTACAATGACAACATATATATAATACATAAGAATAAATGTAAAAAGAAAATAGTGTTACTTAGAAATAGGACTCACAAATAGAATACCATATGCTATTCTGGGACAGAAAGATTTAATATAATGGTTTCAGTTCTCCCTAATTTAACATAAATTTGCTATAACTTAATAAAATAACCCTTTCGAGATAAGGAGTGAGAAACTACAAACCGATTCTAAAACTACTATGGAAAAATAAATGTCCAAGGATTCTTATTTTTAAAAAAAAATCAGGGAAAGAAGAGTACTGAATGGCTTTTAGCCATTACACATTAAAAATATTTTAAAACTACTATTATTAAAACAGTAACACTACGCATAAGCAAATCAGTGGAATGGAAGACAGAGTCCAGAAATGGTCTCAATCCACTGCCTTTTGTATGATAAAGGCAGTATATTATAAAATTGTGGGGAAGGTAAGGGTGTTGCAACAACTGAGGAGCCATCTGGGAAAAATAAAGGTGGACTCAATCCTTATTCTTTATGTCAGAATATTTCAGAGAAGTCAAATATGTAATGATAGAAAATGGAACTACAAACTTACAAGAGGAAAACATAGAACAATGTTACTAATCCTGATAGACCTTTCTAATGCAAAACCCAGAAGCTATGAATGAAAATACTGACAAATACAACTTAACAAAAGTTTTGTCTGCAAACAAAAGTAAAAGATAAATGGCATAATCAAACTATGTCACGCCTTTCCCTCAAAACTTGGTGGTGGCTTCTTATTTCACTTAAAGTAAAAAGCTGAAGTCCTTAAAATGCCAGCTTGACCTACATTGACCTGCTTCTGCAATCTGGTGACATCATTTCCCACTCTACCCCTGGCCACTCCAGCCTTCTGAACACATGGGCATGTTCCACTGCCACCATACCTCACTCCACCCCAAACCCTTCCCACCACCCCTTCCCCCTACCCCTCCCTTTGCAGATATTATGTCTGCTGCCCAGAATGCTCTTACCCCAGCATTCCCTAGGACTTTCTCCCCCACTTCCTTCCTGATTGTTCAAATGTCACCTCAGGGAGGCTTTCCAGAACCACCTTCTTTTAAATTGTATTGCATCCTTCCTCTTTTCTCCCAGCTCACTCCCAATCCTCCTTACTCTGCTCCATTTTTTCCCTATTAAAGTAAAAGTTATAAATTCAACATAATTTACTTATTTATTATAATCATTGTCCATCTCACCCCACCAAAAGGTAAACTTTGCAAGGATGGATTCCACTGATGTAGCCCAGTGCCTGGAACAGTGCCTGACACATAAATGATGCTCAATAAATACTAGTTAAGTGAATTAATAGGCTTATATGATCTTCTATCAGGTCTTTTAGTCTACTCATTATTATATGGAGACAGCAATAGCTAATAGTGGCATTACCAGAAATAACAATAACAACATGGTTATTTACAAATTCACTACCAGCAATAATATCAATAATCATTATGTATTCAGTTCACTGCCAGCAATAACATATGAATTATCGTTATTATTTTTTAAATTTACCACTAGTAATAGTAATCACAGTTATCAGATTCGCTCAGGTCCATCAATAATCATCACAATTACCATGTATTAAATCTCTACACCATGAGCCGGATAATCCCATATGGATTCTCTTTCAGGTAAGAGAACTAGAGCTCAACTTGCCCCAAGCCAAGACTGGTAAGTCTTTTCAGATTCCCTTTTCCTTATGTTCCTCAAATCTCCTAAGCCTGCTGTGCTCTTGGGAGCAGTAACAGCCCTTGAAGAGACAAGAAATCTTTCCTTGAAGCTCTGTGAGAATGTCATTTGTTGTACCATACAGAGACGCAGGATGGGTAGGTGTGTCTGACTTCTCTGGTGCTGCCAATCTCAGATCATGGGTAGTAACAGCTGTGTGTCTCTCCTGGAGCCAGCACTCCTCCCCACCTCAGTCAATATGCAGATTCAGAAAGTTGCTCCAACTTGCCTTAGAAGAGGTTTGGACTGAGTAGGAAGCTGGAAATTAGACTGTGCCTGTCTCAGTGCCCTCCCTCTTGAAATAGATGCTGGAAAGGATGTTTTTACTTAGAATCTCTAATCAGCTGAATTTTAAACTGACCACCAGTGGAGGAACAGATGCATTCTGGATGAAGCTGTAATCCAAAGGTTGAAACTGATTTCTGCTGACAGTTTCAACCATATTTATTTGTCAAGAGAGAATAGTGAGAACTCTTCTGGGAGAGTAGCCTGTCCCAGAAAGAGAATGTTTCTGTTCTGACCACTGAATGAAAAAAGAGAATGAATCTTGGCAGAAATGACCTGGCTGAACTTTAAAAGATTTTAATATAAAAAGGCTAGCAAATTCCAGTGGAAACAAATATAGTCAATTTGTATTTACGCATAGGGATTAAATAAACTAATCCGAAGGGAGTCTGTGTAGGCAATTGTTTGGGAGCAAGATAGATCCATCTGCGTGTAAAGAATTGTGAATGAATGAGGATCCATGGCTCAGTGGGCAGGCAGGGCATAGGGGAGACCACCAGTCCAGATAATCAGACATTCACGTTTCCTACTGTTTTGTCCTATTGTATCCAAATGTGAGAAGCTGCTTTCCAGTCCCCTACATACAAAGCTCTTTATTGGACTTTATTGAGGCATGATCCCTGCTGCTTTAATCAAACTGCCAGCCTCAGAAGAAGTTTTTGCTTGATGGTGTCTGGCAGCTCAGCTTTGCCCCCCAAGTAGATTTATGAGCTGTGAAAAATGGTCAAATTAACACCCTAAGCATTCCTGATAGGATTAGAGGGTGAGAGACAAGCTGGCATTTGCATACCTTCCTGATGCACACCATCTTTATGTCTTCTCAGCTCTTCCCCTTGGGGTTTGGAGAGGGCAAGTAGGAGGTGACACCACACACCCTTCTCCCAGCTGGCGACACAAAGGGTCCCATGAGATTCCAGATGATGTTATTTGGCATTTAATGTCTAATGGCAGCATCTCCCATTCAAAAAGACAACCGAAGTGATAACTGCATCCCTTTCAAGGCTGGATACCCGTCCATGACTCCCCGTGGAGAAAAAGGCCATCTCCACTCTGGGATAGGATTAACTCCTCCAAATGCCCTGACAAGTGGTAGGCCTTAAAACATCCACTTAAGTAATACTAATTACTGATTGTAACAGTAAAGCACATTCATTGTAGAAAATTTGGAAAACTAAAAAATACAGCAAAGAAAAGCCACCCATTATTCCTTTACTTAGAAATAGCTTACCATTAACATTTTAATGTATTCAATTTACAATCTATTTTCTGTTCATATAGACAGATAATTTGTTGTTTTTGTTTTAACAAAGCCAGATCATATTGCTTAACCTTAATCGTTTATTACATCTGAAGCACTTCCCCCACATTACTAAATATCTCTTTTCGGAAAGGGTTATTTTTAATGACTGCATTGTATTCCATCACATAGAATAAAGTATCTCAACTTAGGATGTGTGAGGGTCAGGAGCAAGTGTCTCCGGAATGTGCCACCCTGGTGTGCAGGTTATTTTGAACTAAAATCAATTAAAGCCCAACAAACTCAGGAAGAGTTTTCTATTTCCCCTTTCTCTTAAAGAAATTCAGATAGAAAAAGCTGCTTTAAGAAGGGAACCTTGGCATAATCACCTTAAGTGTTTTCACCCTGGTATTAGTCTGAAAGACTCCAAGCAAGTTTATTAGATTGCCTACTTTTCCTTTAAAACCCCAGACCCTTGCACCTCTTCTTCTTAAGTCCAGATAACATACAAATCTCAAAGGCCCAATGCTTCCTTGGGTCTTATATTTTTATGGCACCCTTACATGTTATAAAGTTTGATTTTCTCCTGTTAATCTGTCTCTGGTAATTTGATTATTAGCCCAGCCAGAAGAACTTCGAATGTAGGAAGAAAACTTTTTTTGGGGGGGGAGGGGGAAGCCCGTAAATGAGATGAGCCAAAGTAGTGTGTTTTGCTTCAGGGGACAAGGTGCACGAGCAAGTATGTGCTGCGCAAACAAGATGCAGGATTAAGACTTTCCCCCTGATTTTGCACTGCCTGAATCTAAAACATTTATGGAACCAAGCCCAGATATTTAAAAAAATTTTTTTTAATTTTTCAATTACAGTTGACATTCAGCATTATTTTATGTTAGTTTCAGGTGTACAGCATAGTGGTAATAATATAGAAAAGAGGCCTAAGAATGACACAAATTGACTAAATATTAAACAAGGTTGTATTCAGAGCCTTCTACGTGCTGCTAGACACAGGAACCTGACTGATCAGCATAGAGCAAGACCATAAGGAACCTCGAGGAAGATGCCTGCTGAGATTACTAACAACTACTTCCCCAAGCTTTTAATGCAGCATACCCACACCCAGATATAAACTGAATTCCTTGAACACTCAGAGTCTCTCTCATTCTCTGTCTTTGAGAGGAAACCACATCTCTGTCTGTGGAGCATTAGTCCTCTAAAAAAATTTCCTTTTGTCTCTAATTCTGGCTCGCACTTGAATTCTGTCTTGCGCATGGTCAAGGACCCTCTCTTTCTCAGTGTAGGACTTTAAGTCACCAGTTGGGAGAATTCACCCCATCCAGCATCACTAATGTAATTGATTATCTATTTATGGAAAAATTAAGTTAAATCCTCACTTCACATCATATTCTAAAATGAATTCCAAATAGGTTAAAAAGTCATATGTTTTTAAAAAATAGAACAAGAGAATGATAAAGGTGAATATTACGTGATCTCAAGACGAGGAAGCATGAAAGCAAAAAAGTCGTAAATCAAAAGATTAAGAGAGATGATAATCTTAAAATTTTAAATTTGATATGTGAAAAATAAAGAAATACAAAAAAGAACTGCAAAGTAGACCAAAGATGTGACAAGAAGTTCAACCTTAGAATTAATAAAATGAAAGAAAGTTAAAACAACAATAACAATTTTATCTAATAAATTGGCAATTTTTTTTTAAAGAATAATATTCTGGTAGAGGTGCTAAAAAATAGGTACTCTCATATACTGCGAGTAGGAGTGTAAATTTGTGTAAATTGGTGCCCTCTGGAGGGCAATTTGTAAATCTGTAATTCATAAAATTATAAAACAGCATTGCCTAGCTTTCCTTTTCAGATATTGAAAGAAATAATAATAAATATCATCTACCATGTGGTATCATATATCAGTCTGTTTTCCCAAAAAAAAATCACCATTAATTTTCATAGCAAATCTACATAATTTCATCTGTAATGATGCCCATTTTACAGATGAGGAAATGGAGTTAAATATTTGTAAGCTGTATGTGTTTCATTGTTCTGACACCATTTCCCATGTGTTATTTTTTTCATTTGGCCTGATTAGACTCAATGCTCAAAATAAATTAAAAACATTAACCGTACCCCCGAATAAAATTTAAGGGAAAATTCTCATTTGCAGGTCTTTAGTTGCCTTCTAAAATTTTCAGAGCTGCCCACCAGAGAGGGTATGGAAGGAATGATACTCTGTACTATAAGGCCCACTGACTAAAGAGTTGTACCATCTCATCACCACATACTTGAGCCCCTAGTGTAGAGGCAAGGAATGACTGGGGTGGTAGAAGTTTGTTTTGATAGTTGAAATTCCTTTGGAACCGTCTAAAGAATGGAGTAAAGCCAAGAAATCCAAAACCCTATGAATCACAAAGGTTGGAAAATGCATTCCCGATTGTCCAGAATTCTTACCACCAAGATGGTCCATCCTATTTCTTGGATGTTTTTTAAAGCATGTATTTGGGCTTCTTGTCTTTTATTTTCAGGATTCAATTGTCGTTTGTGGTATGAAATGGGTTTTCAGAATGGTACCCTAGTTTCTAGCCTGGTAGCTATAGAAAATATATTTTTGTGATTCGATTAACTATCATGTAAGAATCACTTAGATTGTATTTTTAAGTAAGAGAGTTGCCTATAAATACATCGTTAGAGAGGGATTCTCGATTCTGGCTGTCATTAGAGTCAACTAGAGCATTTTAAAAACACTGCTGCTTGAGCCTCACCCTCAGAGATTCTGATTCTGTTGCTCAAGAGTGGACTTAAGGTATCAGTATTTTTTAAAAGATCCCAGGAAATTCTAATGCGCAACCAAAGTTGAGAGCTGCAGTATTTGATTCCTTGTTAAATTGCCTTTCCAACTGAGCTGCTGTCTCCATGCAGATAGGGACCAGGTCAGTCTTGTTCATGATTGCCTTCCCAATATCCAGCCCAATACCGGAGACATTTGTATTAAACGAATGCAAAGATGTCCTTGGAGTTCATTGATCCAGGCCTTAGTAGTAGCCTGTTTAGACCCAACAATGGCTTCTTTTTTTTTTTTTTTTTTTTGGAGAGGGGCTCTGAGAAATGGCTTGAGCTAAGTTTGGAAATAACCGAAGATAATCATATAATGGGTGACCAGGGTATGTGGAAACCTAATTTAGCAAGGGTTGGGGGCAGGCTTGGATGGCCTAGAGTGTGAGAAGACTGATTCAGTGTGAAAGGTAATGATTCATCCCTTGAAGGACCCTGGGATTTCAATTGTATGAGGAAAGTGAGATGTGGGACCAGTTAAGAGTTTGCAATAGGGATGAGAGTTATTGAGTCACCCATGTTCAGAGCCATGCTTCTGCTTTCTGTAATTCCAAGCACAAAGTTGTGCTATAAATCAGAGCTTTAGTTGCTACAGTAGTGTTCAGAGGGAAGGCCCAGGGAAGATTGACGAGAATTGGGTTGGGGTATTAGAGGTAGGGGAAAAGGGCCATAAAAAGTTGGCGTAGAACAATTCCAAAGACTAGGAAGCCAAAGGGAAGAGATGCTGCTTTCAATTTTCTGCAAGTCACTATCTGAAAGGATGAAGGTAGGTCCAAGGGCTGACCCCTTTAAAAGAGTGTGTTTTTTGTGTTCTGACTCTGAAGCAAAATCATAATGGCAGTTCTTGGTATAAAGGAGAAGGAAGGCAAAGTATACTTTTATATATTTGTTTTAAAATATTAATTATTTAATTTTTGAATAGGTAAATATTGACATGGTTCAAAAACATAAATGTATAAAAATATATTCAATATTATCTCTCTTCTATCCCCATTCCCTAGTCACCCAATTCTCCCTATTGATGTACCTTGACAATGTTTCAAACATTTGTCATTACAAAAAAAAAAAGCTTCAGTGAACAACTATATGGTCATGTCATGTTTTGAACATATGGATATACCTGTTGTATCAATTCCCAGAAGTAGAATTGCTGGTTAAAATGTCAAAAGGAGTGGTAGGGGAAACCAAAGTGCAGTTTGAAAAGTAAAATGCTCATCGTGAAAATCAAAGGGATGAAAGGGTATAAAGTGAAAATCAAGCCTCCTTCCCATCCCATCCCCTGCCACTCAGTTCCCTTCATAGAAGTTACCAGCATCAACAATTTCCTTTGTATTTCTCCACAGATTCTCTGCATAATCAAATTTATATATTTCTTCTTTCTCTTCTTTTTCCCCACAAATAGTAGTACACAAAACACCTTGCTTTTTTTCTCTCCACAGTATGTTGACTATCTCCAAGATACTTCCATGTCAGTGTGTTGCCTCAATCTAAAGGGGAATTTTCTGATTATACTCCAGTGTGGTACAGTCGTAATCATTCGTTTTAATTTTTCTCATCCAGCTAGAAAGCAATTTAGCTGAAGTCTGAGATTATCATAGAGTTGGAACAACTCTTAGAGGTTATATCTGTTTTTAAGAGATGTGTGATTTACGGGTTCATTTTTTTTGCATTTCTATCTCATTGAACCATGATATGGGGAAGAATGATGATTCAAAAACATAAAACTATTTCAGAAGCCTCACATGTGCTCTGCACTCTGACTTGCTAAGCCCTGGTGGACTCCAGGAAGCTGTCATACGTATCAGGTCTTGCAGGTCTCCTACCCCATTCAGCCTTCACCTGATTTACACATTGGTGTTCAGCATCAGATTTTGTTAGAAATAAGGATTTGGATCTGATATACCTCCTTGAATTTCAGAAGAGCATAATGAGACCAAAAGTGGTTGAACAACTTCTAAGAAAATTTATATTAATTAAATAATAACACTTAAAATGTAAGCCATATTTAGATTTTCTCAGCTGTTCCAAGGCCACCCAACTGATATACGTGACTAGAACGAGGATATCCCAAGCAATGCCCACATTCTACTCTCCTCATGCCAGGATCTTCTTCCAACTTCTTAGGACAGTTTGTGTCTTAAATTGACAACAGACTATTTAGCCAGCTCCTCTCGATGACATTGGATAATAAAAATGAAGCATTTGCACTCTTTTATGTTTTCTATATCTTATATTTTAGAAAATATTTCCAGCTGAAGCTCTCAAATAAAAGATGCAAAAATGTGATTTGTCACGAAAGAAGGTTAAATGATTAGACTTGGTTCAGAAACGTCATTTATGAAAATCTGTATTTTCGCTTAGGTTTCTGTAGACTTAAGACCTGTTTTTTCTCCTAGTATTTACAAAAGTTTACATTTTATGTTTTATAAAGTTAGACAAAAACAAATCAGTGTCTCTATTTTATTTGTTCCATATGGATTCAAGGAAAGGGCACGCCTGCGCCCACGCAAACACACACACACACACACACACACACACACACACACACGCACATTTCCGAAGTTGTACCACGTTTTATTTTTAAAATTCAGACAAACAGATCTGCAAACACAGGCCCTCTGTAATTTATAGAATAGGTCAGATTACAAGCCTGGGCGACGGGCAAAGGGGGTTGGGGGAGCTTCAGGACCGCGGTAATTGTCTCCACGTTCCGGGCCCCACATTTCTAGTTTCTGCGACGCCCGCAGACTTCTTAATGTCCCGCTTTGTAAACCCCCCGGGCCGCGTGAATAGCGGAGAGGGTAACTTGACAGCGGAGCTTTGCGGGGGTCCGGGAGGGACGCAGGTCTGGCCAGTGGGAAGGTCGGACGCGGAGCCGCGACATCACCCCACCAGCATCAGGCCATCGCCTCCATTCAGTGGCGGAATGTGGGCGGGCAAACGGTGCGCGAGCCCCTCGGGCCGCCGTTAACCCTGTGCGCGCCCCGCTGCGGAGCATCACCCCGCGGTCGAAGCACCGCCCGCTGTCCCCGCACTGCCCGCGGTGTCAGCACCACGCGCGGCGCTGCGGCTTGACAAGTTCATTTTTCTCTACGTGAACGCGTAGCCCTTTGGGTGTTGAAGGTTTTGTAAAATCTCACCGTTTAATTACCAAAATTACTTTCCCCAGAACCACATATTTTCATTACAGTTCAAGTAATGTAGAAAACATTTTAAGATAATCGTGGGGATGGGGAAGCAAATGCAATGTAGACGGCAGTCGCAGCACAGCTCCCAGAGGAAGGAGGCCAGCGCCCAGGCAAACTCTCAAAACTGCAGCCCCCTCCTCCGCACTTTACACGTGGGAACAGTGAAGCAGTGGCCTTGTCTCTTTTGCTTTTCTTCCCTTCTCTGTAACTTTATGATATCAGTAAGTAGAGGAGTGATCAGTTTCCGGTTAGTTTTTCTTAAAACTTTTTATTTAGAAAATATTCAAACCTACAGAATAGTTTTAAATGTAGTACAATGATACAAATGAATATTTCTCTATCTTTCTAGATTCACCACTTGATAGAAATTTGCCATATTAGCTTTATCAACTATCTGTATAGAGAGATTTTTTTTCTTCCAAATTTATTTGGAAGTAAATTGTAGACCTCATGACATTTTATCCTGAAATAATTCACATGCAGCAACTAGGAATAAGGACCTTTCCCTTTATAACCACAATAGTGTTATCACACTTAAGAAAATTTATATTAATTAAATAATAACACTTAAAATGTAAGCCATACTTAGATTTTTCTCAGCTGTTCCCAAAATACCTTTGAACTAAATTTTTTAAAATCCAGAATCCAATAAAGATGAATCGCATTGCATCCAATTATGTTGTTTACTCTTTATGGTAATTTTATTATATGATTTTTATTATTTTCAGCCTGCATGGCACATTTCTGGAGTTTACATTTGGGGACTGTGGTTATTCTAGATCTGTCCAAGGATAGTTCGCACATTTTTAAACCAAGATTTTGACAGAAATTGTTTGTTGCTAAGCTTGTGGTACAAATCATGGTTTTCACATGCAGACCAATGTGCTTCTCTGCCCTGGCATCTTTCCCAACCCTGATGCAGCAAACCTGACTTTCCTAGGCCCTCGCTTCCAGAGCCAAGTGTTCCATAAAGGCTCTTAGTCTCTTTATTTTCTCTTACCTTCCTTTTGGATCCATGATTTCCTTGCTGCTTTACAACAACTCTAATCGAACCTAAATTAAACCATTCTATTTTCTCTTTTTGGGAGAGCTTTAAAAACATTTTTAAAATTCCCCTAAGTTCTGCCACTCTTTTTGTTCCATATGTGAACCTCAGAATTCTTGTCCTATTACGTTTATTTCCTGGCTTATCTATAATAAATGCATATTGAGTGCTTGCTATATGTCAGACACTATATTAAATATATATATTTAATATTACACTAAAGAACAATCTTATAGAGCTGACACCATTAATAGTACCTGTATTTTAAAGATGAGGGTATTGAGACCTAGAATAAGTAATTTTTCTAGTGGGTATGGCATGGTAAGATGTAGAGCTGAAACTTGATTCGTGGCCATCTGACTCCAGAGTCCATGTTCTTAACACTGCATACTACCTTTGAGACATTAACACATAAAGCACCTGTATAATTGGGAGGTATTTCATGCATCAGGTTACTTTGCTTGTCACTATTTTCATAAGTCATTTGGTAGAAATTGATGACACTCATGTGCCAGGCCTGTGTATTGAGCACAAGGCTAACATTTTAACCAAATGATATTTGGAGAACCCATCTCTGCTAGCTGTTGGCTCACTGAGGCCATAGACACCCCTGGGAGTCAGACAATGTTAGATCATCCCTAAAACAGTGGTTTCCCGATGTCTGGAATTCCAAAACCATTAAAACCTCTTATACATTTTGGGAAAAGACATGAGGTTTCCACTTTGTTACTTTGCCAAGTGAGACCGTTTTTTAAATTACCATCTATAATGCTAGTATCATCATTTTATAAAATCTAAATCCCTCCACCCCTACAAAAAATTGTTAGGGATATAATCTCAGAATAAAGAATAATCCTTAATTTGATAAATTCAGCCATATCAAAATTTACCATAATGTCCTTGTTTTTCTCATTTTGCGGTAGATAAATATAAGCCTCCTGATGAACTGACTTTGGGTCTGCTCATATAGGCCAACACCATCATTTTACCTATAAGGGGGTGATTCATCAGATATATCTTATGTTAGCCATATTACTGTGATGGAGTGTGCAGGCCAAGATGGACGGGATGAGGCCCATCTAACAAAAGCACTGAGAGTGGCTTCCATCTGATTAAGGGTGAAGGTCTGATGCATCCATAAGCCTATGGATGTAGGACTGGCAGATGACACTGCGGAATCAAGGTTCTTTGAGGATAAAAGACTGAGATATTAGTGGAGCTTGTTCAAGGTCTATGACCTGATGATGGGACAGTTTTGCAATAATGAAAAGATGTTGGTTCAAGTTTCAGCTACACTTCGTGTCCTTGGAGAGGTCGCTGACTGTTTCTGAACCTGTCTCCTCACTCAAAAACTGTCATCTCATGAGATAGATAAGAGGACATACAGGAAAATGCTTTTCAAATTAAAAAGCAAAAACGAATGATAAGAATCATTATCAAAGAGTTTTTATTGATAAAGGCTTTAAAACAAATATGCGTGATACAATTCTCTAGGGAGCAAGGATTTCACTTTGGAACATTATTTAGATGTCATACGAGTTGGAGACTTTGAAGGAAAAGATTTGTTCATAAGTAATCCTAAACTAATTTCAATAAAATCTATTTTCTGGCTGTTATTAAAATAAAGTATAATCTCAACTGAAGAGAGATTTGAATTAGAGACTTTGAAAGAAGAACTTAAGAAATATTGTATGGTTCTAGATATTATTTTAAGAAATGAAACATTGCAATATAAGTGAACAATTTCTATTTTGAAATTAAAATATTTTATAACTATATTTAAATATTTTATAATATTTTCTGCAATAATGTTAATTTATCATATGCAATTCCAATATAATGTTTAAATGTGATCTGTAAAATTTAGGGTTCATTTCTGAATCTAAGAAATTTATTGACAAATCCAGTAGCTACTGCATCTCCAGAGTGAAGTATCTCAAAATTGAAATTAATAAAAAAAGCCACCTAAGAACTATAATGACTCAAAAAATATTAACTAATTTGGCATTTCTAGCAATAGAGCATAAATTATGCAGTTATAATACAAACAGTATACATAATTGGCAATTTTGCTGAAATGAAGACAAGTATAAATATATAACTTTTGAATTATATGTATCATTATTACTCATCCAAAATTCACCAGCCCATTAACAGAACACCAGACATGCATCATAATTGTTAAATTTCATTGTCTTTGATATTTTACCAACTCCCATGCATATAAAAATCATAGTTTTCATATGTATATATTTAAATTTTTGTTTGAAAGTATAGTCAAGATAGATAGAATATGTTTCTTAGCATGAGTTATGATTATTTAATATTTATATAGATGATACGTGGACTTCCCTACATTGGAATTCTTGCCCCAGGCCTTGCAAATGTTGGAGGAGAATCTAAAGAGGCAGCTGCTATTTGGTGTAATGTCTCTGCCTAAATAACCTGAGTACTACTCATCACTATTTCCACAGCTCTGAGAATAAATCCTTTACCTCCGTGACTTTCCCCTGGTGTTTCGCCTTCTCCCTCTTGGATTTCCAAAAAGACTAGCAGGACAGACATTCTTTGAGATGTCCTCCTCAGTTTAAGGCAGCCCACCCCTCTCCGGACACCTGGCACAATTTCCAGGGGGTTTGACTGCAAGTTAGTCGGAGCAACACACACAAAGTAAGGATGACTTTGATCTGCACTGTTAGGCCTGGGAGGTTAATTGGCAGCAATTATTCCCCTGCCACATGCAGAGTTCAGACTTGGGAACAGGCCACCAACACAGACTCACAGATCTCATAAAGTACCCTCTCACCCTGATCTGAGCTCTCACTTTCAATGTTTAGCAAGTACCAAGAAGTCCATGAATTTCAATTAGGATTTAATGGCAACCTTTGATATAAACAATAAAATGTAAAGGAAGGCACTTTTATGTTATTGATACTGGATTTTGTAAAATTGCATTACCAAAATAACACACCAGTTATGTCTAAATTGTTTTCTAAAATATTTTAAAAATTCAAGATCATTTAGACATTCAACGATAATTGTTGTTGTTATTTTTTAATAGCAAATGACCTGCATGGCTTTTTAAAAAGAAGGCTTCCTATGCTATTTTGAACAAACCTACCTACCACTAGGTAGTAGTTTCCTTTTAAGGCTGCTAGGAACTTGATGCTGCAGCCAAATACCCCGACTGGCCCCTTCCGGCCCCTCCCTTCTTATGCCCTACAGCTGGTCCTATGAGTCTAATTATCCCGTTTGCAAATAACTTCGGCTCTCCAGCCTTCAATCTTCCCTCAGCCTTCCTCAAGCAGCCTACTTGCGTTTTTGCACACATGCTGTCATCCTACACTGAGGTCCTCCTTCATTCGGGGTGACTCACTGAAAGTTTTTATAACACTGTAGGTGCCAGCCATTCATAGTTACTCAAAGTGGTTTCACCCTCCAGATTTCCTTGAGGGTTTATGTTGTGGGTTTTAACTGGGCTTTGCAGGAACATTCAAACTCACCTAAAGATACTAGTTGTATACCCACCTCTCTCCCCACATCTTAAAATCAATGGACAAGGGCCATATCTCCGTCTCGATTTGAGGAAGAATCCTTCTGGTGTGAGCTAAGGAATAAGGGATATGACTGTCATACACATTTTCCTCTAGGCACACTGCTGCTGGTAAATTTTCAAAATACTCCAGTTGTGTGTGTGTGTGTGTGTGTGTGTGTGTGTGTGTGTTATTTTGCTTTGCTTTGCCTTTTTCTTCTTTCCTTTCTTTTTTTTTTGAATTTAATTAAAAGCATCCCTAAGCCTCGTGCAGTAATAAGAAGAGATAAGAAGAGAGATGACTAAATAACTGCCTTTAACTGCTGTCAAATATTTCATCCCAGGGCACTGCCAAGGAATACTTATACATAATTAAACACACACTGTGACATCTCACCCTCCTGGGGGTTCCACACTGTCTTCCCTTCACCTCTCTCCCCATATCTTAAAATCAATGCACAAGGGCCAAATCTGTCTCGATTTGGAGAAGAATTCTTTTCATTGTGACCATTGTGTATGGGAACAAAAGAACATATGGATCAAAGGTTTAGGGTCTTCAGCCCCACCACGATCACATGACCACCCAGCTCAAAGGAGGCAACTGTCAACTGACAGGCTATAGGAAGCTTCTGGCCTTTCATGGAGAGTCCCTATGGTTACCTAGAAACAGTCCCCCTCACGTCATTTACATGGCCTTGCACTATGCTGCCAACTGTCCTTTGGGAGATTCTGTATTTAGCCATTTCAAGCTGTACTCTTAATAAAAGCATCCTTTCTTCTACTCTCTCTCTGAAACATACAATCCTGCATCCCTCTAGCCCTCAAATTCATTTTATTTTTCCTTTACAACTTAGAATCAGTTTGCCTGGTTCTCATACTCCAGAATCCTGCTGGTAGTTTTATCATAATCATTTTTAAATGTATAGATTATTAAATGCATAGATCGAAAATTTTTAAATGTTAAGGCTTCTTATCTAATAATAATAATAACAACATCCATACATGTTTTTATTTATTCAGGTCTTTCTTATCTGCCCTCAGAAGTATTTCTGTATTCATATAGCTCTAGCATATTTCTTATTGAGTTTATTCTTAGGTATTTTACCTCATGTTGCTATTATTAATGGCATCTTCCATTTTCTTTTCTGTTTGTTGTCTATATATGATGACAACCCAATACCTTTAATATGACTGAAGCAGACTGCTTTCTTTAAAAATGAGAGGAGGGCTTTGGTCTGCTTTTATGCTTGCTTTTAAAAATTGAAATAGTGAAGAGTTTGAATGTGGTGAGCCAGAGGTCACAGGAGGGACAAACTAGGGGTAAATTCATCAAAGCCCTACAGCTGTAGGCATTGGTAAAGAAGTGAGGAGAGTCGCTCTTTGAAGTTGTAAGAAAGCCATGGACCTGAGAGATCAACTGTGGTCCCCAAATCTCCAAGACCAGAAACATTTTCATCTCCTTTCAAATTGTCCTCATTGAAGGGGATCTCACCTATACATACATTAAGGAGGAGAGCACTGTGTACTGTTCTCATCATCAGATAATTCTTTTTTTCTACAATTATACATTTCTTGCTTATTTCTTTTTTGTGCTGTTCCCAGCTGAGATGGAGAGTTACTTGTCACCATTTTGTGTAAGTGCCCTATAAGAAGGAAAGTTCTCTTTAAATGCCTGCACGGGTATACTAAAGCAAATGGGAATTCTAAGGATATATTTAGTGAATGTCTACAATGTGCCAGGCACTGAGCTTTACATGAACAACTCATTTAATCCTCCCAACAGTCCCAAGAGGAAATTACTATTATTTTCCTCCTTATTTTACATAAGACTGAGGCTCAGAGAGATGAAGAAAATTATCCAAGATCACACAGCTGGTTAGTCGTAACACCAAGATTTGAACCCATACATGTCGATCTCCATTACCTAAACTCTTAGTAGCTTTTAATTATAATATATTTTTGTGGTGGTGGAAAGAAAAAGACCTAAATTATGCCTCAACCAAACTGAAATATTAGTCTTTCATTAAATGTCTGTGGCAGCCATGGGAGTATACTGTTCGAATCTCCCTAAAAAGTGAGAACCCACTATGAGTGGTGTAGTTAGCTGACAGTATCCAGCAGCAGCACCTTTAGAATCCACCCCAGTGTTCACACCAAGAGCATGGTCTTCCTGGTCACTCCAAGCCAATGACTGTGCCTGCAAGGGAGCTAGAAGCAGGTCATTCCTGTCCAATGTGGGATTTCTCCAATCTGAGCTGGGGCTCCCCACCAGCCTAGCTGAGGTTTCTTCAGAGCTACACAGAGTTAAGGCCCTACCTATCCACTCCTCCTTCCTCCCAGTCTCCCCTTGTGGGATTCAGAGATGCCCTACCTATTCCTGCACTTTCTGTTTTTATCATTTATAGTCATTTCTCTCAGTAAGTCTTGCCACCTAATTCTTAGAGGACTCACTTAGATATAGATATATACCTTTCCTCAAAGATATTATCATCTTTGTAACTATCCTATGGATACTCTTCAAAGTTTCTATATTTCTCTTTGCCCTTGAATGGGAAATATGCTATAGTCTGCCCAGAACTGAGCAGCAAAGAAACTGGTTACAGGCCATGAACTTTTCCTCTGGTCCAGTCCTCAACAGATCAGTTAGCAGGTACATACACTTGGTTCTAAAATATTCGTTGTCATTTGGGCTGCACTGTTAATATATTCTTCATTTACCATATTTGTTTCCTTACCTGTACAGGAGACAAAATGGTGTTTAATATATATTTTTGTCAATTATGATATTGACAGGTTCTCGGAAGGACATGAATTTTTGAAGGACACTATTCAACTAAGTACAGTCCCTTACTCCACACTTTTATAAGCAGTTCCTTAATTACACTCTTCTGTTACCCTTACTGAGTGTGTCATTTATTTCCTATAGGAACATTGATGATAAAATGTATACCTTAGGATCAATAAATGCAGTGTTTCCAACTAGTAGAAACTGCACTAGAATCTTGTATTAATTAAGGTAAAGGTTAATCTCAGACTACAAGGGTTTAAATAAGAAATACAATCAATTCTCATTATTTGCAGTAGTTATGTTCTATAAAGTTGATGTGAACATGGAATTAGCAAATATTGAACCATTGCTCTTAAGGGGAATACAGGATTGGGTTTCTGCAAGCCTCTGGCCACAGAATTCTCATCAACTGGTCCACACATAACCTTGTTTTATGTGTATTTCTGTTTCAAGAGATCTCATTTAATCTATATTGCTGATTCCTTAACATTGATCTCATGGCCAACAGCATTATAACTCATGCCTGAATAAAGTTTATCTAACATATATTTTCTCTTTAAGGCACATCACAGGCTTCCTGCACTTAGGAACACTAACTAGACAGCACTTCAGCACTATATTTGAGAGCCATTTTAAACTGAGAAATTACCAACAAAGCACAACAATCTTACAAAACATGGCACTTGTTTTGTAAGAACAAAAAAGAAGCTTGTTTACATTAAAGAGCTGAAACAAGAAGACGGAGCATTGCCTTGTTAGCTCCCAGCTGGGAACATGCTTGTTGGACAACTCAAATTTTTCACCACTTTGTGTATGCAAGTGTCCACAGATGACTGAAAAGTTGCCATGAGTATTGATTTCAAAGTGACAAATAAATTTTAGTGAAGTCACAGAAACAGAATCCACAAATAATGAAGATTGACTGTACATTTTATTTTTCCCTCATGTAAAAAAGTTTGGCCCACATAAAACAGTGAGGCATTTTTCCATGAGGTTATTCAGGGGCCCAGTTCCCTTCCATCCTGTTGTGCTGCCATCCTCTAGGGCATTGTATTCTTCTACATCATTAATGTTAATTTACTAGGACATCTATGTTTCATCTCTCAAAGGGGGAAAGGAGAGGAAGTCCAAGGCCAGCAATTAAAAGAAAAAAAAAGTATTAAAGTTGAAGCTGCACACATCACTGGTGAAAATTTAGTCATTTGATCACACCTATCTGCAAGAAAAGCTAGAAAATATCTCTGACTGGGTGGCATGCACCCAAGAAGAAATAGAGATTAGATTCGGGTAAATAACTGGCAGTTTACCACAAAACAAATAATTAAGAAACCAAAGGTATGTTTCTAATCCTGAAACATACCAATTTATGTTCCCATCACTGTTACCTGAGAGTGCTTGTTTCCTGGAGCCTTCAGCAGCATAGTAAATATTTTTTCTTTATGCCATCTTGAGGCACAAAAAATTTTGTGAGTTGCCCAGAATTAGACTTAGAGACAGAGTGGGGCTTGGCCCAGGAATTTTAAGTTTATATCATCTATTTTCTCCTCCACACCTGTTTCTTGAGTTATAGCAACCTCAAGCTAACATCTCCTAGATAGGCTTCCCAGATAACCAGACATATACTCACCTTTCATCTTGCTAATCTCTTACATGTAGAAACCTAACAT
The DNA here is from genome assembly GCF_000325575.1 of Pteropus alecto. NCBI lineage: Eukaryota > Metazoa > Chordata > Mammalia > Chiroptera > Pteropodidae > Pteropus > Pteropus alecto. Next base: position 15,115,770 of record NW_006494611.1, on the reverse strand, counting down.
CTATTGTTCTCATTGTTGTTTTCTAATGGTTTCATGGTGTAATCCTATATTCCAGCTTGTTGAAGGCTGGTATTATGCAAGGTTTCCCCCATCCTCACACTCTTCCTTAGCACCAAAGAGATCCAGGGCATTTGGCACAGCATCAAAAACTATGTGTTTATTGTTTAATTAAACTACTCTTTTTTTTTAAATTTACCATTCTGCAAGGGAAGGAGAGGTGATATTACTTGGGTACCTATTATATTCCAAATATTGTGTGGTACTGGGCAGTATTATTTTCAATATGTCATGTAATTTATTTTTCATGGTAACCCTGGAAGTTGGCCGTTATTCTTATTTAACAGGCGAAAGAGAGAAACATGGAGAGATTAAGCAGCCTTCTCAAAGTAACCCAGAGTTAGTGGCAGGCAGAAGTAGTGTTCAGACAAGCCATACCTAACCCCAAAACCAGTGCTTGTCCACATCATAGGACTGCCTCCTAGGGCCAGGAATAGAGGAGGCAAGTGAGAGGAGTGAAGCTCTTGCCTAGGGTACAAATTATAAGGGCATACCAACAAACTCAGCAATCAAGATAAATAATGTTTTAATGCAATATATTTTTTAAAATTAAAATTAATGCCAAACAATCCATGATGAACAAAAAAATCAAACTTTTAAATAAAGACGGGATTATTATTACTGATTGTAATTTTGCCAGTATAGCTTCCCGCAGCACTGTTACTGATCCTCTGTTTATTTAAAATTGTAAGCTGAGTCATTGGATGAAAGCGCTGTTTTAGAAGGATTAATATTTTGGTGGTGTGTAGGGCAAAATGAAAAAGAGAGAAACTAAAAGCCTTTGAAGATTGGAAAGATTTTGCCCGTTGAGATGAATTCAGAAAAGCAAACAGTGTGAAATGCATGGGTATAATTCCACTTTTCCCTGTCAGCTCTGTGCTTAATAACTTGGGAAGTACAACCAAAATAAGATAGTCCGATGCTTTTAATAAATTCTCTGTCTCCCGTAGAGTGAGCTATGAATGACTTGCTACTTTTTATGCCCCTGCAATCCCAGCTCTGATGGTTAACCTGGATGTGCCCTGGTAACTTTCCCTTCACTCCTAATGGCACCTGCAAGGGAAAATTCTCATGTCTCCCATGTCCATCCTCCTCATTATTTTAGAGATTTTGATCCTGTCTTCTCCCACCTGCAGGTTTGTCTTTCTAACCTAGCCTTCCAAATCTTTCTAGATTTTCCGGATACTGAAGCCTTCTCTATTTCTCTGGCCATTTCAGTTGTCTTTCTCTGAATCTTTTCTAACTCCATGAACTTTCTTGAGTTATAACATGTAGTACTATACATGTTATAATTTTTATAGTATTTAATTTTCACATGTTATCATCTCTATGCAAAAATATGTATAGGATTTTAGAATGCTAGAAGTGTGCCTTGAGGACCTCAGATTTAACCAAGCCTAACTCCCCTCAATATACATATCAGAGACACTGGGATTTAACCAAAGTCACTCTGGAAGCTGATGGTAGGATCTATCAATTTCCCTTCCACTATAAACAATTGGCCCCTTTCAGTTCGTATTCTGTTCTTGAGACAGAGTTATGGTTTAGGTCTTCTTAAAGAGTAAAGGAGCAGAGAAGTAGCAAGCTACACTGTATTCTTGGGCCTACAGAGTTTGGCCTTTCCTTCTTCCATAGAGGTAAGCTCATGAGACTGACAAAGGGTTCACAGGAAGGAATTGGCAGTCATCTTGTTTAGAGAGTTAAAACTATGATACTAGCTATGGTTCTAGACAGTGCTCTTTCATTTCCAATATCCTTTTCTGATGACACCCAAATTTTTCCAACCTTTTTGGAGAAAGTGTGCATTGGTTTCTATCTTTAAGGAGTAGTTTCCAGTTACTCTGAGCTTCCTTTCCTCAGCCAAAATGAATTTTATCTAATCGTCAATGTTACTCAGAATGTAACCTCATAAACCTGGCCTGAAGCTGTGTGCCATCGGAATGTTTTTACCAATTGTATAAATACAAGAATGTACACAATTGGTAAAAGATAGTTTGCATTTCCTAGAGGATTGTCCAAGAGAAAAAAGTTAAGAGATATTCAGTATCTGTAAGATTGTTGCAATTACCACAATTTTAAAGGGGAGGGGGTGAGAAGAACAGAAGTTCAGCCAAAAGGTAAAAATTTTATATCAGGCAGTGGCTTAAATGTCTCATTGGCTCAGGCCTGTAATATGAATGAAGTTGATTGGTAAGATGTATAGGAACAGTGGAGAACTCTAGAAAACATGGCAAATCTAAACAGGGCAGGCAATATTCAGTGTCAGCCAACTGTTGCCATGCAAGAAAGTGGGTCCAATGCTGCTTGCTAGATCTGATTTTTCAAGACAATTCAGAAATCTAAATCTTTCTGTAAAGTCATCTAATTTTTAAATGCTGGCAACAAATCCAACTTGAGAGAGAGGGAGGAAGAGAAGAAAAGCGAAAGAACCATGTGCAGGCTAAACAGAACTGTGAGAGAACCCAGGCTTTGCCAGTTTGTGACTCTTATACAGGCTTCTTTCTCATCTTTTCTCAATTCAAGACATGTTTAGGAACTTACTTCTAGGTGTACTTGGAACTAGATCAAATGCAGTCAGAATTTCCATTGCCTCGCCAGTTCTTTAAATCTACCCATACAACTTTATTGAGCCCCTAACATCTGCAAAGTTTGTCATTACATCTTATTTGAAATGAAATACGTTGACAATTAATTACATGAAAAAGAAATACAACTTCCGTAATAGTCCAAATGACTTTGAGGTACATACTTACAGTTTAGCTATTTTTAAAAATATGATCAACTATAAAAAGAATTGTTTTTTAAAACCTACTGGAGCAATCGACTTCTACAATTAACTTCTGAATTTAGAAGGTTGATGGGAAAGTTGCAGAACATTAGGCATCACTGTTTAAAAGTAGACTGCTAAAAGAATTCAAGGACAACCATCCTGAAAATATGGAGTCAATTTTGACCAATAAATGGCTTCTTTTCCTGTAGAGGTCATCTAGAACACCAAGCAATACCCATATTCATACTAATTCAGAAAGAAAAGAAGTTAGTGACCTTGTCAGCTGATTAGGTGAGAAGACACTAAAGAGCTCAGCTTGGCTCAAACTATCAATTGTTCGTGATTACATGTTAATGTGCTAAACATCGTATCCTGCTTCCTGCACAAAATTCACATCACCCTAGTCACTTTCTCCCCCTTAACTGTTTTAGCCTCTCACTGTACCCATCTCTTCCCCAGCCTACGGTTTTTACATGTTTAACATATGCCTACTTCTGTTTCCACTATTTCTCCTGCTCTTAATCAGAGTCGAGACTCTAATTTTTTTTTTAACTTCTCTGCTGTCTCAGAGGTTCTCCATACCCCTTACACTTTCATCTCAAACTCCACTCCCACACCCGCATTCCAGAACCTGGACGACTCCCCACTCTCTATCCGGTATGTCTAGGCCTAAGATGCCCTTCGCTTTCCCTCTGGCGCTGCTCAGACCCCCTCATACCCACCCCCCACGTCCCTCCCCAGGCCGGCAGCCTCAGCCATTCCAGAAATTGACAAAGAAGTTGCAGAGAGAGTGCCACTTCTCAGCACAGTAGGTCTCCGTGAGCTTAGCGTTTTCGTCCAGCCCGTCGGGATCTGGCCTGGTCCCCAGGGGTCGCTCCTCGACTGCGGCCGAGGCTGCCTTCCTCTTGCCCCCTTTAGTCTTCTTCTTAGAGGGCTTCCCTTTGGGCGGTGAGCTCGGGAGAGGCGGGACCCTTGCTGCGGGGCGGATCGCGGGCTCCTGGGGCCTCCCCCAGCTCCTGGCCCTAGGTTTGAGATCCCGGAGGTAGCCTGCTGCAGTGGGGCCGGCAGGTGGGAACGCATGGGGCACCAGGCGCAACTCCGCGCGGTGGCCCTTCTTGCCGGCGCACAGCCGGGCTTTGAGCGGCGCGGGATCCTGGCAGGGTCGCGGCTTCTTGCGCAGCCTGCCCAACACCTGCTTCCAGTAGAGCGAGCCGCGGGTGGCGTAGGCGGCGCAGCGCTCTGGCTCCCCGCGGTAGGCGCAGTGCTGGCGCGCCCCGTCTGGGCCCTGGCACAGCAGCGCCAGCTCGCTGCCCACCACTTGCCCTGGGGCGGGCAGCAAGAGCTGCCAGCTGCATGTGTGGCGCTCGGGGCTGACGAAGCGGCCCGACGAGCCGCCCGTGTGACCCCAGGCCGACTCTGCCGCGCTGCCTCCCACTCCCTTGTCCCTCTGGGCGGTCGCGAGGAGGCAGCCACTCAGCAGCAGCAGCGAGAGCGACGCTCGCAGCCTTTGGGGACTCATGGCCCGCGGTGTCTTTGCTCAGGTCGGCTCTTCCGGGCCCACAGGGTGCTTCAGCCGTGGTAGGGCCAGGAGAGCAGCATCCCTCGGACCTGAAGACAGAAGCAGAGACTGCTACTGACTGACCCGTGCGCCGCCCTTGGCCCCAGCACTTACACCTGCGAATTCCTTTTCCCAGACTTTTTGGGCGCTGGTGTCCAGTGGACAGCAGCAGTCTGCGATGGGCCCCTCTGATAAAGTTCTCCCGGGAGAAAATTGCTTACTGTCTAAATAATCATTTTTAAATCGTTTTGAAACCCCGTGCAAATACAAAAGCAAAGTAATGACTGACAATTACTGCCTCCACTTTCTCCCTTCCCCACCTTCCAATATGCTATTAGCAAAATCACTCCGGATCATTTCTTGGAAACGCGCACTTCTGCACTTTGAACTTACCAAGTTACAGCAGAGGTGGCGAAGCCCTATTAAGGTAGAAAGAATGAGTGGAGGAGAGGTTAGTCTGTTAGCCAGCTCCCAGTGAATGAACGTATCAGTGGGACTGAAGGGGCCTCCCCGACTATGCCCCTCCCAGACTTCTTTCACACTGGGAGGTTTCCCACCACCGGGACACACACACACACACACACACACTCTCTCTCTCTCTCTCTCTCTCTCTCTCTCTCTCTCTCTCTCTCTCTCTCTCTTTCTCTCTCTCTCTCTCTCGAAGTATAAAGCTTGTATTTAGCTTCTATTGTTTAAAATAATCACGCGAATTTTAACAAGTCATTCTTTTCATTCCTTTTACATCCGAACATAAAAGGTAAACAGAAAGATCTAAGTTCTAATAGTTAAACAAAAGAAAATGAAACAAAACAACTGTCAATATTCTAAACCAGGCACTATTTATACTATTTTTCATGTTATTCTGAATTCTATGTTTTCACCCATCATTTCCGAAAGTCTTATCCCAATAACTTAATCTTAATTCTAATAACTGTTACTACTAATAAAATATAGTCTAGTTCATTCATATACCATAGTGTTCAACAGTTCACTCACAGATGAACATTCAGGCATTTGATTATTTTTAAGTATTATAAATCGCTTATAGACTTCTTACAAATATTAGAAGTTTTTTAAAAAATAACTTATTTGGATTGTAACTGCAAGGTAATATTACCAGTTCAAATGGTATAATCTTTAAGACTAACATGTCCTTGAATCTTGGAGTTTATATATTTAAGCAAAGTTAAAATATACTGGAAGATATTCTATCATCTTTTTCAAAGGTTCTCAGTAATAAATGTAATTTTAAATTTTTTGAGAGTTTATGATTCTGACTATAATTGTTTTACACATGGGAATATTTTCCTAAAATATTTCCCCAAGATGTCAAAAAGTCTCATTATATTTCCTAATGTCTTCCTGTGGACAGTATTTTCTATTACTGAATTCACACTGATGTTGTATTTGAACAGTTATAATTTAATTACTACTATAGAAACTAAAATATTTTAAATTAGAAAAAAGTACTTAAATATGAATTAGCACATGTTAAATATATTGTAGTATATATTAACCTAAGAAAAGAATTCTTTTACCTCTCTGGTGAAATAAGAGAGATTAAATAACTTGCCATCATTGAGTAATAAAGCCACAAAGCTACCTGACTTTCAATGATCAATGACCTTTACATTTCAGCTTTGAGTCATTGCAATCAATTGCAAAGTTAGTTATGTCTTAATTACACCTATTTGATATATAATAAAAAGCAATTAGTATCTATGAAATTAACAAATATTAACATAAGTTTCATAAACAAGAGTAACTTCTTAATACACTTTGAGATGAAAACCTCTTTCTTCAAAAACCATGTTTGTATGAGTAAAGCCCTAAAACCGTGTTTGTCTGTTGTTCTGGCATTACTTAGTGGTATCAGCTACTGAACCAAATTGAAATAGTTTCTCAGATAAAGAGTGACATCTTGTGACATTCTGTACTAATTACAGTGAAAACATTTATTATCTGAAAAGGCATATATTCCAGAGACCATGCTTTCTGTCCAAAACATTGTTCTCAGAGGAAAAAGTTACGACACACATATGTGCTGTGCCATGTCAGAGGCAAGTAACTTCTACCAGAAGTTACTTTTTATAAATTGTGGTAAAATACACATAACATAAAATTTACCATTTTAACTGTTTTGGAGTGTACGATTCTGTGGCTTTAAGTACATTCATACTGTTATGCAACTATCACCATCATTCATCTCCAGAACATTTTTCATATTCCAAAAATGAAACTGTATGCATTAAACAATCACTCCTTATTCCTCCTTCCCTCTAGCTCCTGGCGATCATTATTCTACTTTCTGTCTCTATGAATTTGACTACTCTAGGTACCTCATATAAATGAAATAATATAGTAATTGTCCTTTTGCGAGTGGCTTATTTCACTTAGCATAATGTTTTCAAAGTTCATCCATGGTATAGCATATGCCAGGATTTCCTTCCTTTCAAGACTGAATAACATTCCACTGTGTGTATGTACCACATTTTGCTTACCCATTTATTTGTCAGTGGGCTCTTGTGTTGCTTCTACCTTTTGGCTCTTGTGACTAATGCTGCTATGAACATAGGTATATAAATATCTGTTTGAGTTCTTGCTTTTAATTCTTTTGGATATATCCCCAGACAAGGAATTACTGGATCATATGGTAATTTTGTTTCTAACTTTTTGAGGAACCTCCATACTGTTTCCTATAGTGGTTGTACCATTTTACGTTACACATTTTACATTACACATTACCATTTTACATTCCCACCGACAATGCACAAGGGTTCCAGTTTCTTCATATTCTTGTTATTTACTGTTATTTACTGTTTGTTTGATTGATTGCTCATTTTTGTTTTTATAATAGCCATCTTAATGGATGTGAAGTGGTATCTCATTGTGGTTTTAATTTGCTTTTCTCTAATGATTAGTATTCCTCAGCATCTTTTGGTGTGCTTATTGGTCATTTGTATATCTTCTTTGTAGAAATGTCTATTCAAGTCTTGTGCCCATTTTTTTAATCAGGTTGTTTTGTCGTTGTTGTTGAGTTATAAGAGTTCTTTATATATTCTGGATATTAACTTCTTACAGGATATATGATTTGCAAATATTTTCTCCCATTCCATAGGTTGTCTTTTCACTGTCTTCATAGTGTCCCTGGATGCATGAAAGTTTTAAATTCTTATATAGTCCAAACAAAGACACTTTAAAAGACATCATGATGTGAGATGTCTTAGAAAACATAAAATATATATCTTAATATTGATTTTAAAAAAAAATCTTGTTTGTATCAGTGATCCAACAGGCCTGTTTGAATTCACACCATGTGCTGCTTAACAGTTTAGAACAGGGTAAAATATCTTGGCAATTTCAGTGATTAACTACATAGTTCTGCCCTGTGAATCCCACAAAGGAAAAAATCTTAACGTAAGGAAAAAAGTCTGTGTAGCACCC
>NW_006494611.1:15101988-15107927 GCF_000325575.1 Pteropus alecto | reverse complement strand
TAGGGAAGGGTAGCTGACCCAATGAACTTCTATGGTGAATTGGGTAGGGGCAGAGGACCCTCTGCCTCTTGGTTTTTAAAGATTACATAATTCTTTCTGCATGTAAAATAAGCTTTGAACAGTTTAATATTCAAATTTTCTTTGTTTAATGTGGATTAGCCTAATTTCACAAATTATATTGTAAGCTTTTTAGACAAGGATAATTTTTCAACTTCTTTTGTAGCTAATTCAGCGCTCAAGGCAAAAAAGTTGATTGCTTGAACTCTCATACATTGCTGGTAGGAATATAAAATGGTACAATCACTTTAGAAAACTGACATTTTCTTACAAACTTAAATACACACCTACTCTATGATCCAGTCATTCTACTCCTAGGTATTTACCCAAAGTAAATGAAAGCATAGGAATGTGAAAAGATAGGTACAAAAATATTTATAGGACTTTATTCATCATAATAGCTCCAAAATGGAAACAACCAAATTATACATCAACAGGTGAATGAATAAACAGTTGTCATACAATCTGTTTATTCATCAGTAATAAAAAAATGAATGAATTACTGCCACATGCATAAAGTGTATTAATCTCAAAACCATAATATTTTTCTATATGTTGAACCCATAATTTAAAAAATACAAATAGTATTGCTTTGTAAGTATAGTTTTTAGAATTTATAGAAATTGTATGCTATTGTAAATAATATTCTTTATCTTGTTTTTTTTACTCAACTTATGACTTTGAGCTTTGTCCGTATTAGCATATGTAGATCTAGTTAATTTACTTTACCACTATTGGCATCCCATTATGTGGCTATATTATATTTAATTTATCCATCATTCCACTGATGGACCTTTCAGTCATTTTTAGGTTTTTCGAGATGACAAACAATGCTGCAATGAACACCCTTATAGAGATCTTGTGGACAAGAATGTTTCTCTAGAGCAGTGGTCTTTAAACTGCAGTATAAGTACCCATGAGGATACCCAAAACCTTTTAGAGAAGTGTATAGGCCTAAATAGACTTTTTAAAATTCAGTTTTGGGGTGTCTCCATAGTTTAGTGGTTAGCACGTCTGCTTTACACGCAGAAGGTCCTGGGTTCGTGCCCCAGGTGGAGCTACGGACCATACCTACAACCATGCCTCGGGTGCACCAGGTCCCGGTTGCATGCTGCGAGCGCTTGGGGGTGAGATGGCTCTGCATTCAGAGATCCAGTTCTTAAGGGGAAATGACAACATCCATAGGTCAGGGGTGAAAGTGTGTGTGGGGGTCGGGGTGAAAGTGTGTGTGTGGGGGGAATTAAAGAAGGAAAAAAAATAAGATTCAATTTTAAGATCCTCAACCTGCATGTGTATGCTTTCCTGCATGTTTATCTCAACCAGAGGCCTGGGAATGGACCTATTGTTGGGGTAATAGGCTGGTTTTCCTTTTCCCCCTCCTTTCGTCATTGCTCCACTCCCACTTGACTACAGAAAGGCATAATTCACATCCATATTAGATCTCATTTGAGGTTTTATATATGAACTTTAATATATATTTTCTATATTAAGTTTTTATCTTTAAAATTTCTGTTAATCCATCTAAAATTTATTTCGTGTTTAGCATGAAGCAACAATATAACTGTAAATCTAATAACTTTGATATGAAAGTCTAAATTAACTGGATAATTTATACCTTTTTAAAATAAATTTTTTATTTTTCAATTACAGTTCGCATACAATATTATATTAGTTTCAGGTGTACAAATAGTGATTTGACATTTATATAACTTTCAAAATGATTACCCCAATAAGTCTAGTACTCATCTGATACTATACATAGTTATTACAATATTATTGACTATATTCTTTATGCTACACTTTATGTCATTATGACTATTTTGTAACTATCAATTTGTAGTTCTTAATCCCTTCTTCTCTTCACTCACTCCCTCCAATGCCCCTCCTGTCTGACAACCCTCAAAATGGTCTCTGCATCTATGAGTTTGTTTCTGTTTTGTTTTATTTTGTTCTTTAGATTCCACATGTAAGTGAAATCATATGGTATTTATCTTTCTCTGACTGACTTACTTCACTCAGCACAATACCCTCTAGTTCCAGCTGTGTTGTTGTAGATGGCAAGATTTCATTTTTTTTTAACTGCTGAGTAATATTCCATTTTATATATGTACCACCTCTTCTTTATCCACTCATCCATTGATGGACACCCAGGTTGCCTCCATATCTTGGCTATTGTAAGTAATGCTGCAATGAACAAATAGATGCACATGTCCCTTTGAAGTAAATACCCAGAAATAGAATTACTGGCTTCTTCTTTGTCTCTTGTTATAGCCTTTGTTTTAAAGTTTGTTTTGTCTGGTATAAGTATTGCTACCCCAGATTTTTTGTTCGTTTGTTTTTGTTTTCATGAAATATCTTTGACTATCCTTTTACTTTCAGTCTATGTGTGTCTTATGATCAGAAGCGAATCTATTGTAAGCAGCATGTATAAGGGTCTTGTTTTCTTATCCACTCAGCCACCATATCTTTTGATGGAGCATTTAATCCTTTTACATTTGAAGTAATTGTTGATAAATATGTGGTTATTGACATTTTACTATTCATAATTTTTATCTTTTTTTCCTTAAAGGAGTCTTTCTAATATTTATTTTAATGCTGGTTTGGTGTTGTTGAATTCTGTTAGCTTTTTCTTGTCCTTTAATTCTAAATGATAGCTTTGCTGGGTAGAGTAATCTTGGTTGTAGGTCCTTGCTTTTCATCAATTTGAATATTTCATGCCAATCCCCAATGTCAAAATACTCTTCAGTATAGTTTCCTAATATTTCTAGAGTTCTGTATTTTTTATTGTTAGCTCTTTAATTCATCTGATATTTATTTAGGGATATGGTATAAAGTAGGAATTTGATTTTTCTGTACACATAGAGAATCAATTATCCAATATTCTTTGTTCAATAGTTCTTTCTTTTGCCATTAACTTTTGAAGCCATCTTTCTAGTGATTAAAAAAGAATCGCTAATATTTAGCATTTAGTATTTTTTAAGGGTTTCACATATCAGCTCATTTAATCCTTATAATTTTACAAACTACAGGTTCATGATTCACTATTTACAGTTTTGAAATTGAAAAAGGTTTGAAAACCATAGTTTAAAAAAATTAATTTGGCAGCAAAACCTGTCCTGAACTGCCACATAGCTATTTACAGTCTTTATTTGTTCCTCTTAGCATGGCTAGTCATACATTTTGCTGTAGAACTATAAATGTACTTAATTACAGGGTGCTGCCCTAGAAGCTGTTGGGGTGTGACATAAACAAGGTGTATGTTTTAGATAACTTTTCAAAATTGGAAGAATTCTAAATTCAGGAGACCATCTGGCAGGGGTTTCAGGTAAGGGTTGTGGACCAGTTGTATTATTATCCCCAAGAAATTGAAACATATAAGTGAAGTCACTTGCTCAAGGTTGCATAGTTAACAAAAAGAATAATTATTGTAGTTTATAATATTTTTAGTGTTTACTGTGACAATCACTTGGTTAAATGCTATATATTTATCATCTCAGTTAATCCTCTCCACAACTCTATTCAGTACTATTATTATCTCCATTTCCCAGATGAAAGAACTGAAGCTTAGGAAGGTTATACACTCCCCCGGACAAACAGTTGTTAAGTGTGATGAGAAAAGATTTTAAAACAATTCAGCTTGACATCAGTATATTTAACTATTACATTATTCTTTTCAAACTTATCATATCAGCCCTTATCTCTCTTCTAAATGTTATTTTGAACTATATATCTAATTACCTCTTAGATAGTAAAGATTTAAAATGTATATCAGATCATTTTACTCACATGCATAAAATACTCCTATGACTTTCTACTGCATCTAGAGTAAAATCCAAATTCCTTATAATGCCCCCTTTCTCTCTCTCCTAGCTTGGTCTCCCACCACAGCAGACTTCTCTTATGCTTTTTATAGTACCTGTTTCTACCTAGAAGGCTCCTCAGGTCTTCACACAGCTGGCTCCCTTTTGTCATTCAGGCCTCAGCATAAGCAACTCTTTTTTCTCTAATTGCTCAATCTAGAGTTTCTATCTTATGATTCTGTTTTACATAGCATGTAAACATGATGTTTTCTTGTTTATCTGTTTCTTTCTTTCTTCCATTAGAATATAAGTTCAACCAGAGTGGGCATCTAGTCTGTTTTGGTTTCTTTTGAAGCTCCAATCTCTAGTACAGAGTTTAGCACATGGTAGATACTTAACTTTGGCTGAATAAATGAGTGCAGTATCCCATCAGTAAATAGTACCTGCTAGTTAGTTTCAGTGATGCAAGATAAATTGAGGGTAAAGGAGACTAAATTGTGAAGATATTTGAACATCAGTTTAATCATATTTTGTTTAATATAAACAGTGCCTAAGAGAGTGTTTGGCACAGAACACGTGCCAAATATTTGATGTATGAATGAACAGTAAGTAGTATTACTAGCTTGGATCTTGGGCTTAGTTTCCTTACCTATAAATTGAAGATTAAAACTTACTTTATAGGGCTAGCATACAAATTACGTGATAAAATGAATGATAAATGCCTACCACAGAGTAGGTACTTATGTTCATTTCTTTCCCCTAACATTTATATTCTACTTTATGGTTTATGAAGCTCTTGTAAGCTCTTCTAAATACATGATCTCATTTTATTTCTATAACCCTCTATAGTGCTTCTCATTAGCCTCGTTTTACAGATGAAAAACAGACTCATAGGTTGAGACATAGCCTCTTCAGGTAATGAGAAGCCAATGTACAAGGTTTAGAAGCAGAGGAGTGACATGATAAAAGCAGTGGTTTTTGAGGATTAATCTGTTGATGGCTTATAAGACGCGGTCGACTGAAGAATGTGGAAAGATATTACTTTGACTACTATCATAAAAGTCAAGTTGAAGGTGTTAAGGGCCTGCACTAGATGACAGAATAACGTTTAAAAGTCTAAGGAATTAAGCGATTGAATAGGCTGGGAGTTTTCACATCTGGCTGAGAAAATGATGGTACCAACAACATAAACAATTAAGAAATCAAACTTGGCAAAATGATTGCCAGAAGACCTTCTTTCCGATACCTACGCAAAATTTCTGGCAAATATGGCAAAACTTTGAGCCTTGCCCTAAGTGCCACTGCAGATCTTTCTTAATTTCAATATTCCCACTGGCATTGCCACCTGGACTGAGCATCCTAAGGTCCTTCCTATATGCTTTCTCTAGAAGCAGTCTGGTGGGATGAGGATGGAACCGCAAGGAATTAGAAACCAAGTATTAGAATTTCTGGAATCTTGGCTAAATTGCCTTTTTTCCTTTTTCTAGAAAATAAGGGACTCCTTATTTCTCCTTCTCGCCTCGTTTTAAAACTTAGGACCCTCTCCAGATCAGTAAAAAGAAACTTTTTATGTTGGGGGGAAAGCCACCAAATCAACGCAGCTTGTACTCCTCGCTCTCACTGGAGGAACGGAACCCCTCGGGGCGAGCTCACGTCACTTCCGGCGCGCTGACGCTCAGTCCGGCGTGCCGACGCCTGCGTCAGCAAAGAGCGGGGTTGGGGGCACCGGGTTTGAAGTCGTGCGGGTCGGAGGACTGCCATCTCCGCCGCTGTCTCAGACCCCCATCCTCCCCGACCGCGACGGGGACAGGCTCGGGTAAGCGGCGGGGCAGATGCCCGAGGGCCCGTGCCGCGACGCCCTGCACTTCACCGGCCGCTCCCCTCTGCTTCGCGGCCTGGGCCTGCGCCGGTGTGCTCTCTGGAAACTAGCGCCTCAGCGTCGCGGGCCCTAGCTCGCGGGGAACCTCGAACCGCCGGCGCCGGGCCATGGCGGTCTCCAGGTGGGTCTAGCTCCTGACGAGCGGAAGAAAGGAGGACCTTGCGAGGAACCATCGCCTCTCGGTGCCCCCACTCCTAGAAAAG
>NW_006494611.1:15078106-15101974 GCF_000325575.1 Pteropus alecto | reverse complement strand
TCACTGGGCGCCTTCTTCCACAGACTTCGGAGTTCGCTCCTCAGTCTGCGTGGGTTTGGGCTCGGGTTACTCCTCGTAAATCCTGTTCAAAAACGTTTTGTGGAGTTGACCCGTTGCCACGATAGAACTAGTTTTTCTCTTTCCTCACCACGTTTCTTGTCTGGTTTCTCTTCCCTCTTTCAGTTCTAGGAGAGTCTTTTACCTTTCTTAGTATTCTAAGGCTGATCTCTAACCTCCATTTCACGAGAAAACTTCGTAGTAACTAAGTCGGGGAGATTTGAGTACTGTTATTTAAATGACGTTCTAACTACTTTAAACTTTGGTACTTATGGCTTTAAGGATATGTTCTTTCCTGAGGAATTTTTCTTACAGTAGAATTCTTTTGTTTAGCAGTAAACATTCAGTCGTCAGCATTTAATTTTTGTCGAATTATCGTTTTAGTACCATTTTCCTTAACTAAGGCGTGAACGATACATTACAAATCTTAAATTGTTTAAAAATATTGCCTAACAACAGCAAGCATAGGAAAACTCTAAGAAAACCAACGAGACATATTTGCGTAGCTGTAGGAGGAAAGTCCTCTTTTCCTGCAATATGATAGAATGGTGGGAAAACTTTTCTGTCAGAGGTTTGATAGGAGTGGACCTATGTACATATAAGTAGGGGATAGTTCCTCTGATAGCAATCAGAAGGATTCACCAAATTCATTAGAGTTGAGATAAGTTTTCACGAGAATTGGATCTTTTTGCCACAGAGACTGAAGGAAAAATGATAGTTCAGAAAACAAATAGTTTTCATTCTTTTTTCACAATTAGTTGAACACATTCCTTGAGCACATTATGGGCTCAGGCTTTATCTGTTTTACAAGAGAAAGGATAACCCATCCCTCACAGACTCCCTAGATAACTGATGAAATAATTTGTGGGAGAAGCCCCTGGGAGTTGGTGAAGGAGGTTGCTAGGTACCTATAGAATGGGGCATCTAATTTTTATTACACAGATTAATTGAATCTATTCAATGTGAGGAAATTCTTATTTTGAGATATAACTATACCTCGAGAACAAATGGTATTTTCAATTTTTGCCAATACAGAAATTTATCTTTTAATTTTTTATCTACCATATAAAAATATATACATCATAAATACATCAATACGTAAGCTTAATATGAGATTTGTTTAGCAGATGATAGTGTTTAAGGGAATGAGTAGTTCTTGAAATTGCTTTCTTAGAGCTGACTGTATATTTTCACAGTATTAGATATAGTTTTGTAGAAACAAAATGAAAGTTTAAAAGAGCCTAATCTCCTTGGCCAGTGTTACTCTATTTACAGAAGTTTAGGGCACCTAAATCTCTGAATGAGTGAGTGAGTTTTAGGAAGGAAAACTACTGCTTTTTATTGTTGATGTTGGATTTCAAAGGGTAGTGTTCTTTTTTATGTAGGTTCGTTCTTGTTCACCTTACCAAAATTCTGTTAAATTCTACTTAAAAAAAAAAAAAAAAAAAAGCCTGTCATGGTTTTATGAAAAAGCTACTTCTGTGCTTAATAATATAATAGGTTCAAAGAAAACAGTTTTGAGACTCTTGTGTTTTGGGGATACTGTCAGTTGTTGCTTTTTTCATTTGAGGATTCACTCTGAATAGCAAACTTTAATTTCACGCTAGCCTTCTCCATGCACTAAACATGTTTTGTTTTATTTTGTTTTGTTTTTACTAACTAAATTTCCTTTCTCTCCTGTTGGTGTGTGCTTGTGAAATACAGACTCATTTTAATATGATTTTATGCAGAATAGGTGGAAGATAGTTTAAAAGATAAAAATCATATTTGCCAGAATCAAATCTGAAATATTTTTTGCTCTATTTATATCAGTGTACATAACAGAAAAGAGTAATATTTTTAGGATCTTATCAATATTTCCAGAAGGGAAATAGTAAGTTGGTACCATCATTCTCTCAGTTCCAGGTTCAGAAATCTGGGAATAATGTTTGACTTCTCCCTCCCACCTTTTTCCCCAATTTGGCCAGTCACCAAACCCAATCCTGTCTGTTCTACCTTTCTAATCTTTTTTTTTTCTTTTCTTTTGCAAACCAATTACCACCATCCTACTCCATTCTACCATCGCCTGTAATCCAAGACACCTGCAACAGTAGCCACTGGTTCTTCCTGCCTCCCATGGCATCTCTAATTTATTCTTCACCATGGCCATATTATTTGCTAATAAACAAATTTTAATGTCGTCATTTTTTCTGCTTAAAACCCAATAATTTTCTATTGCTTTAGGATAAAGTCCAAATTCCTTAACAAACATCTTACCAGATCCTTTGTGATCTGATTCCTGCTTCATATTTTTAGCTTCGTCTTGCGTCAAGTTCTCTGTGTCTCTCTCTTTCCCCCATTCTTCATTCTGAATCTATGTTCTTACCTCCTACTCTTTATCTTTGGAACATTTCTTTCTGCCCCCCTACCGCCACTCCCCAAGTCTGGCTAATCAACCTTTTGTTTTGGATCTCAGCCAATATGTCACTTGGTTCAGGAAGCCTCCTCTGGCTTTACTTCATCTTAGCTATTCGCACCAATGTATACTTCTGTCAATCATAATATTTATCATACTTTGTAACTGTCTGTTGTCTCCCCTGCTTAGTTTAACATAAACTGTGAGAGAAAGGGAGTATGTCTGATCTTTCTATCTCCTGCAGAGTACCTGGTTCCTAGTAGGTGCTCAGGGTATTTTCAAAAAATGAATAAATAAATGATTTTGTTTCTTGTTTTAATACCTGTCATGATTTACCATAATGGACGTATATACATAGCAGAATATTTCGACTTTTTGTTAGTGAGTGTTTCTGAGTTTAGTTAAAATTTTTGTTTTCTGTTTTTTGGTTTTTTGGTTTTTTTTGTCAGGAAGAAAAACTTCAGCTATAGCTTTCAATATTGACCAGGCTTATAACTTTAAAAACACAAGTAGGTATTATCAGAACTGTTTTTAAAAGTTTATAGTATAGTGTAATTCTTTGATAGTATGGAATTTTAGAATGCAAATTGGATGTAAAGTAACCCTGCATTTTGTATGATCAGAGTTTTAAGACCCTGCTTAGAGTTTTATAACGGCCTAGTTTTACTGTACTTTGAATTTTAAGGCCGGCGAATTATGAAAGTGAATGGTCAATTCTTGACGCTGGGTGAGTTAAATTTTGTTCAAAAAAACCTACAAAAAACCAAAAACCAAAACTCAACACACCATAAACTTTGTGACTCTAAAATTGCAAGTACATTGATAACATTTGAAGTTCTATGTAAAATTCAATTAAATATTACTGAAAAATGTATGTCTCCTTTAGACCCTTAATAAAAGAGACAATATACAAATGTAGTAGTAGAGAACAGTGTTGCCCTTAAGATGTGAATGCTGGAAAGAGCTAAGCTCACTCACTAGTTACTTGACTTGCTCCTACAAAACTAACCTCAGCAAAAAAGACAAATTAGTATTTATTAAAGTGTTCAGAGTTGCTTGAAAACAGTTGAAATCACAGTTGTTAAATCTTTGAATACTTCTGTTTTACTTTGTGAGCTTCTCTCTCAGTATCATTTGTCACCTAGTTGGGGTCTGGCCATCAGCAGTAAAGGCAACCTCAGAAGGATTGTTAAAGCATATTATGTTCATTACAGAAGATAGACTAGTGGTTACTAGTGGGGTTGGGGAGGAGCGGGGAGGTGGATGGGGTAAAGTGGGTCAAATATAGGGAGATGGGGGAGAGTGAAATGGGTAAAGGGGATCAAATATATGGTAGCTGAAGGAAACTGGACTTCGGGTGGTAAACACACAATAGAATATACAGATGTCAAATGATAATATACACATGAAAATTATATAATTGTATTAACCAATGTTACCCCAGTAAACTTAAAAAAAAAAAAAAGGTGGCGAATTTGTGACAGTGTTGGGTTCCATGGCTTACTGTAGATTTTTAAGCTTGTTTTTGATACCTTTGCTTGTGTATGCCACAACTGATTCACTTAATTGTTGTACATTGACTAGCTAATATGATCATATAGAAAAAAATTTAGAAATATTTGGAGAATTTTTTCCTCAATGAACTAAGCTGTAAAGATCATGTCTAAAATGTCTAGACAGTAATTATGATTTGACTGTGTTAGAAGCCATACCTTACATCTGTGATACATACTTTTGCATTTGAAAATGATGCAGTGTTCAGAAAAGATCCAGAAAAGAAAATGAAACATACTCTCTTTTGGAAGAATCAAATTGCTACGTATGAACAGATCTCTACTCAGTTTTGTTAATTCTATCTCTGCACTGCTGATACTTCAGAGAAACATTGTTTCAATAGGCCTGTTTTGCCAAATAAAAGGAAGTTTCTTGATGTGGTAGAAGTTCTAGTAGATTCTTCCTAATGACAGGGAAAATGCTGAAATGATCTTAATTACCTGTAGGGCACCATAGGTGTCTTGTGTTTGCAAGGCCTATTCCTCCTGTACTGCTAATTTCTATTCATTATAGGATTGACAGAAGAGATTACTATAAATTACAGTATAGTCTGCCCATCATATCCACAGATTCTGTATGCGTGGATTCAACCAATTGCAGATTGAAAACGGGGGTGGGTAGTTACTGTTGTTACTGATGTGTACTGTGTAGTTAGGCCAAGATAGTTCCATCTATACTCAACATGTACAGACTTTTTTCTTGTCATTCCCTAAGCAATATAATATAGCAACTATTTACATAGCAGTTACATTGTATTAGGTATTACAGGTAATCTAGAGATGATTTAAAGTATGGTAAATCCTCACTTAATGTTGTTGAAAGATTCTCAGACTTGAAGGGAAACAATATATAACGAAACCAGTTTTACCATTGGCTAATTGATATAAACAAGAGTTAAGTTCCTGTCGTCACATTATCTCATCAATGTTATAACGAAACAATGTTGAACAAAATGACATTTTTCCAGGACTTGCGGTATAGGGAAGGATGTACAAGAATGTATTGTGATATTTTGTATAAGAGACTTAAGCATCCACAGATTTTGGTATCCAAGGGGTAGGATGAGGGGTGTCATGGAACCAATCCCCCTCAGATACTGAGGGACTGCTGTATATCAAATATTTCATGCTTAAACAAATTTAGGGACAACAAAGCCAGGAAAGGTAGGGCATGCGTTATAGAAGCTTTTCCATTTTAATCTATACAATTAATTCTGTATCTTTGGTTTATTACTCAAAGTACTTATATAGAGGGCTTTTGTTTTGTTTTAAATGTGATAAAATACACAGCATACAATTCACCATTTTAAACTGATGACATGACAGAGCAAGATCTCAACGCTCTCACACTTTAACCATTTTAAAGTGTACAATTCTGCATAAAGTTTTAATACCACAGATATTTCTGCTAAGGAACCCGGATTTTATCTTTAAGATAAAGTCATGCAAAAGGCTCTGGGTTGTTGGATGGGGTGGAAGTTAGAAAAAAATGTCCTGAAGGAGATAACACAGTTTGGTTATATTTCTTCAGCATTCATTTAACAAGTATTTACGGAATGCTTTCTATGTTCTAGGTGTTGGAGATATAGCAGAGAACAAAAATGGATTCTCCATTCCCATGGAGTTTATGTTCTAGGGTGAGAATGGGGGAATGTAATTTAATTAACATGCACCTGACCATGCACCTGGCTTTGGTGTGGTTTCACATCTTTATATTGATTCTTAGTGTTCTTTGTGGTATGTTAGGTTAATATACTTGTTTAAAGAACATAACATTAATATAGTTTCAGAATACCCATAATATGAACTAGAAGATAGGCATTTTAAAACACCAGTCTGGAGAATTTCTTGGAAGTTGTTTCTTTTGACCATAACTTTTCTTGCTTAACGATAACATGTGGGACTTAGTACCATGTTCATATTAGAGATCTGTTTTCTTTTTTATTCCCCATGTAATACAGAAAAGTGAAAATTCAAGTAGTTTGTTTTAAATTTTACTGCACTTTTTGTTAAATGTAAAAAATGCATAACAAAATGGACAGACTTGACTGATCATTCTCTTTTAAGGTTTCAAAGTTAAGATTACAAAGCCGTCTTTATGGAGTATTCTGTCAATTGACCTACAATTTTTCAGAGAGATTAAATTTATTCTGAGACTATTGAGATTGGAAGTAGATTGAGGAAGTTATATACCTTCTTTTTTTCATACTCAGCTGGCTTAGGAATGGAAATGGAACATATACTTGTTTAATAAGGATTAAGTTGTAATCTAGGTCATAGTTCAAAATGCATGTGATTTCTTTTGGTTTCTTTTTATGTCTTTATGAATTAATGCAAAAAGCTGAAAAGAAGAGGGATTAGATTGCAGCTGCCTGCATAACCTCTACAAACTTCCACATACTCTTTTTCTAGGTAGTCTTTAGAGCAGTTGCCTGAAATCCTAGGTTGGTAAATAAAACATGAATCATGTCTTGTGTAGTTATCGCTGAATTAAAATCCAAATTGAAAATGGACCAGATTTCATATCATCAGTAAATTCATAAGCAGTGGATATTGTCAAATGTAATTGCCTTATGTTTTATTTAAACTATTCTTCTACAGTCTTTGGTACCTTGCATTCAGTTGACATCTGTTATCTCTTTG
This sequence comes from Pteropus alecto, assembly GCF_000325575.1. Lineage (NCBI taxonomy): Eukaryota > Metazoa > Chordata > Mammalia > Chiroptera > Pteropodidae > Pteropus > Pteropus alecto. The sequence goes on along the minus strand of NW_006494611.1, from coordinate 15,095,326 downwards.
CCATCTGTCTATTCTTCAGAAAATAAAGAATGGCATTTTTTTCTACTAGCCGTTCTGTAAGAGGTTTAGCCAAAAGAAGTCGTGTGGTAAGTACTGTGTTCCCTCAATCAGCCCTTCTTTTAACTTCCTTTCTCTTCTGACTACATAGCTTCCTTCAGGACCTCTCTCACCGAGGGCCCTGTCTGTGCTCCAACATAATACTGACCCTGTCTCAAGCCCTTTCCCCCTCTCCCACCAGTTTCCTATACCAGCCTTTTCCATTGTGGCCTGATGCTTACCCTGCTTGCCTCATAGCTGGCTACCCTGTGGTAACAGGTCAGACTGCCCTCTTGTCGCATCCTGGTCTGTACATCTCTTTGTTATTCCTTTGTGTGGTATCTAATCTGCTGTCCTGGAGAGGAATGGAGAACTCCAAAAGGGACTTTGAGTCAAGAGGACCAAAGAAACATTCTTGTGTCCCTATTCCTCTATTCAGGGAGGCATATTTGGTTACCACCAAAGTGGAAGATGTGAGAATAAACAGGCTTGGAACTGGATGAGAGAGTGAGCTGATGATCTACTACCTTCAAGGCAGTTGGCTGGTGAAGGAGCAGAGGTGACATGACATGGCATGGGGATAAAAGGCTTGGCAGAAAGAAGAGGCGAGAGAAACTATGGCTGAGAGACAGGATCAGCATTAGGTTAGAGAGGAGCCAAAGGTCTTTGGGCAGGAGCGTGGTTCTGATGAGGCTGGGTAGCAGGGAGCTAAAGGAAAGTTTAGGAAAGGTGGAAATTATTGGAGGAATACAGTGCCTACTGCACAGTTTCTTTCAACTTGCTGTTTGGAGCAGACATAATAGCCTTGATAGTCAAAAGGCTGAAGTACTGCTGTGTTGATTTTTTCACTTACTAAAACATTACCTTACCATCAGTTTTGTTATTTTTATAGCTTGTTTTTATATAATATATCTTTTGTAGATTAAGGTTGTTTTTCAAAGGAAACAAATTGTAATATAACACACTTTTTTTTTTTTTTGCTTAAAAATGTTACTTAAATTTGCCCCTTAAAAATTTGAACTTTTCTTTATAATTTTAATTACAGTAAACCAACTACTCAACAAATATTTGAATACTGTGTAGAGATACTGTGCAAAGTATTATGGGGGAGGTGAAGCTTAATGAGCATGAGACATCATGTGACAGCTCAATGTAAGAGATACCACAAAACAAAGCATAATAAATACCAAAATGGCTATTCAGGATGATAATTCATGTGGATTTCAGAAGAGGAAGTAATCTCTGTGGTATAGTAGTTTGAGATGATTTCAAGGAAGAGTTTAAATCTTGATGGATGGAAGCTATCTAAAGGATTGAACCAAATAAAGACATTCCAAGTGAAGGAAAAACAGTATAGACAAATTGTGAACACCAAAGAAGTCCATGTTTGGGAGATACTTTTTTGTTTTTGATTGCTTATCTGATAGGTAAGGGTGAGCCATTCATAGTTTGAGTAAAAGTAATTTGATCAAAGGGTGCTTGAGGAAGTAAATCTGGCAGTAAGATCATATTAGTATGGAGTTATGCTCACTAAACAGTGGCACTAGACCTTCCAGATGGGACAGATTTGGGAATTATTCAAATTGTTATAATTTTAACAAATACTATAGCTTCCTAACAGAGAAACTGGTGAGAGATGAGCAGCCAAGGATTGAATCTGGGAGAATGTTCATATTAAAAGTGGTAAGAGTAGAGAAACCAAGGAAAAAAACAGTTAAGAACAGGGTAATATGTTGCAAAAACTTAGGAAGGAAAATATTTCAAGAATGGGGTATTTGCTGATAATTAGATATATAATAGAAGAGTTAAGAAAATTGGATTTACAAAAAAAATTAGATTGGGATCTTACAAGTTCATTGATGACTTTCAGATGTGCTATTTCATTAGTAGAGAAGAATAGAGAATTGACTGATAAGGGTTAAACTGAATGATGAGGAAATAAAAGAATTGATTTTAAACACTTGTTCTAGATACTTGGCAGTAAAAAAGAAAGTGTTCTACAAGATGGAGGTGAAGCAGTTTATTTTCTCATTAGAGACAGATCTCTGCATATTTGAAGATAGAAGGGAGTGGATTAATAAGGCAATGATTTAAGATACTGGTTAAAGGATAATTTGATGATAGAATGGAATGATATGAAGAAAGCAATGGGACAATATGTAAGTCTTGAGGAGCGAGGACTATCTTTTCATTTGACAGGATAAGTGTAAAGACCGATCTTGAGAGGTATTAAGGAGAGAACTTGATCATTTGTGTTGTATAGCTTAGACAACTCAGCGAAGTCGTCCATTTCTTTTTAAGGAATAGAGAATGGTAATTGGAGCTTGAGGATATGGAAATGATTGGGGAAAACTTGGAATGGTCAGTTTTAACTTCTTACACATGGATTTATAAACATCTTAGTATTGTCACTTCCTTAGACTGTTCATTTTGCAGCCAGCTTTGCTTTTGGTTACAAAATGTAGAAACACCATCATGGAAAAGTAATTACCAAGTAGGTGAAATCTTTACAGAGGTGCAGTCTGAGGAGTTTGGCACCAAATAAGTTAAAGATTTGACAAACATTATGTAAGGAAAAAAAAAACTACAAAAAATATTGCAATGATGTGAAGCTATAAAATACAGCTAAATTATCTAGTTTTACCTCCAAAATAAGAGGGTAAGCCAAGTGAGCTTCCCTAAGTTCTCTAATAAGTGACAGAAGTAGGTCTTATTAGAGAACTTTAAAGGTCTACTTGTTTCCAGTCTAGTTTGTTTTCTATTTTACCACTGTTTCCTATAGGAAAGTCCTGGATCTACGTAAAGTGTATACGTACAGGAGAGCCCAATACTGTTATAATGAATACGTGCAGCATATATAATTGTAAGTCCACTGTATCATAAATTTGGCCTAAAACTAATATATTCTTTGTAGTAAAACATTGAATTTTTGGTAATTTTGCCTGCCACAATATAGAAGATTGTAGAATATAGAAGGTTTAAATGAGTATTTGTCTGGATACTTAAAGTTGTTCGTAGATATTTAAATTTTCTTTTTACAAATTTCATTGAGTACAGGCATTCAAAATCATATGGTCACGGCAATATGCAGATATTTGTTGTGAAAGTTTAGAGAGGGTTCTAATAAACATTACAACCGCTTTTAAAGATGAAAATAAGTCAGAAGGCATTCTGAGAGTTATGTATGGGATGGGTGAGGGAGTTCATTTTCTGGGGACGGGATTTGGGGTCTGACTTAGTCTTAGAACTTTTTAAGAACACCACCTGTCAGAAGAAAAACTTTTTCCCTTTCTTTTGTCTCACTATCTTTCTGAGTCACTGTTCACCAAATCCTATAGCAAAAACTGATGAATGAATGATAAAGGCAAGTATTTAGATAGCATTGAATGAATAAAGTGAGATGTGTCCATGCATAGTATATGTCTAAAGAAAATTAATTTTTGCATGTCTTATAAAAATGTATTTATATTCACTCTGTGTGCTACTCAGTATATTAGAAGCAAAAACTATGTTGTGTTACTTTTTTTCCTTATGCCACTAGTTTTAATTGCCTCAGATAGTTTTCTTGATATATGCTCTTTTTATGTACGTTTAATTATAAAATTTGAACCTTTCCTCTTAGTGTTTTGTTCTGAAGCAGTTGAAAAGTTTTCTTAATACCCTTAGCCTTCTTGACTGAAAAGGATCTATGTTATTTATATTTCTTACCAGTTATAATGATTTTGTACTTATTAGTGACTGGCTAGTTTGAGAAATACTACCAGAAAAAAAGAAAAACACCCTGCTCTTTTCATTTCCCCTTTGTAGATTGTCTTATAAAAGGCTTTCAGAGCTTTTTTTTAGCTCTTAATGAACGAAAAAGAATCCCAGAAGAAAAATAGGAGCCTCTTTCCAGTCTAATGTTTAAGGCTCATGATTAGCTTTGGGACCTTACTTGCTTTTTCTTTTTCATTTGATGAAATCTGAAGGTGTATTCACTAAATCTCCCCTTATATAGGATTGGGCACAGTCAGTATAACCTTGCCCCTTGTCACCATCTTGTTTAAAGTATATATTCCATATATATGAAGCCACCTTCCTTTCATTACCGGTCTCATTAAGCCTGATTAATAGTGTGGCGGAAGGGCTTTACCTATATCAGGGGTCTCCAACCCCCGGGCCATGGACAGGTACCAGCCCATGGTCTGTAAGGAACTGGGCCACACAGTGGGAGGTGAGTAGCTGGCAAGGGGAGAGAAGCTTTATCTGTATTTTTAGCTGCTCTCCAGTGCTAGCATCACTGCCTCAGCTCCACCTCAGATCATCAGGCATTAGATTCTCATAGAACCACCGGTCCTTGGTAACAGAATTGTTGGGGGCCTCTGACTTATATGATATGTGGACAGTTGGTGGTAGTTACTTCTAACTTTCCTTTCTAAAACATTAGGATTTTCTTATGTCCCCAATACAAAGTAACAGTTTTCCAGTTCTCCCCACTTATTCCAGGTATAAGGCATTGTATTTTATTCCCAACTTTATTCATTGGTGAGATCTGAACCATGGTGCTTTGGCTCTGGATTTTGTGACATTATGCTATATGCCTTTATAAAGTCTTTCCTCGGATCTTATTTATTGCCATACCTGTCATTTCTATACAAATGATTCATATACCTATAAACTTCAGTCTCAGCTTTCTCCTGAACTTCAGATCTCTATTCCAGCTATCTTTGTTGGTCTCTCCTAGCTATCTTGTCCCTGTCACTAGTAAATTTGTCATAACATTTCCTCACTAGTTCTTAACATTTCTTTTAATGACATCTTTATTTTCTAAGATTGACTTTCTCGGGATCCTTTCATTTCCTTAGCATTTCATTTAATTACTATACCATATGTGTCTTATTTTAGTGTTTCTCCTAACCTCTTTTTAATTTTGCCATGATTATAGTTCAGGTCTGCACTGTTAGTCTAAAATTCTCTACGTATTTTCTTGCATTTTACTTCAGTGCTTCATACTGCTATCAGATTAGCCTTCCTAAAACAGCTCCAGTCCCATCACTTCTTTTACTCAAGACCTTGATGGTTGAACTATACACTCAAAAGTCTCCACAATAGGGCTTTAGCTACTTCGATAGTGATAGCTCCTGCTGTTCTCTCTCTCTCTCTTTTTTTTGCAATAATATTCCAAATTTATGGATTGGAAGATAATATTATCAATGTGTCAATACTAGCCAAAGCAATTAACAAGTTCAATGTAATAATTAGGAAATTTATAACAGCGTGTTTTTTTTTTTTTTTTGCCATTTTAAATTTATTTATTTATTTTTATGGTGACATTGGTTAATGAAATCCAATAAGTTTCCCTGCTGTTCTCTTAAGTTCACCCTGAATTACAATCAAGTTGTTATTCACTTCCCTAAATTTAGTTTTCTTTTTCTTATTGCTGTGATGCTGTTATTCCCTCTTCCAGGTGTCTCTCTCCCTTTTCCTTTCACCACCTCAACTCCAGTATTGAAATCTTATTCTACCTTTAAGGTCCTTCGCATACACCATTTCTTTAGTGAAGCCTTTTCAGTATTACACAGTTGAAGATACAGTATTTGCTCTTTCTGTTCCCAGTCCTTAAAGCACTTTTCTGACTTGTATCTTAATCGTAATCTGTAGTCTACTTATTTGGGTATTTGCCTTGCCCATTCACTCCACCTCTCATAGCAAGTTCCTTGAGAGTAGAGATGTCCTACAACCCTAGTATAGTTCTTCGTTCACAGAGACTCAATGCATTTATTAACTCAAACTTATACATATGAGAAAACACATGTCAGAATAACCATTATATTTTTGTTATTTTAGGCTTGACCGTCTTTTTATCTTACTGGATACTGGCACTACTCCAGTTACAAGAAAAGCTGCTGCACAGCAACTTGGAGAAGTGGTGAAACTTCATCCCCATGAACTAAATAATCTTTTATCTAAAGTAAGAACTCCTTTTTATTCCCTCTTAGTGTAATATAATTGTAGAAATTTGTCCATGATTAGGATCATAAAATTAAAGACAGAAATTGTCTTATTTTAGTGACAATTTGTAGTCTTCAGATTTCATTAAGTATCTTAACATTTCTCCACATATTTTAAAACTTTTGCTATTTCTTTGTAATTTATTTAGTTTGTCACAGGATTTAAAATGTTATTTTTTACATCGAGTTTAATTGTTTAAGGAATTTGACAGCATAGAACCTATTATCTGTGGCACAAATTTGAATCTGACCCAATTTGGTAATGGACTAAGTTGTTAATCTAGTTTGTTAGTGGTCTAACTTGTTCTTTATGGCTAATAATTATATCATAGTTGGCAGTCTTCAAATGGATGAGTACTCATGGAAGATGGTTAAAATATATGAGAAGCTAGTTGTCATTACATACTTAGTTATCAGCTTTTTGAAAGTAGAGACTTTCTGTAATGGCTGTACTTTTACTGAATTCTGCGGACTTATAGAAGTGTGTCTGTATGATAGTAAACAGCATGCAAAGTAAAAACTGAAGCACTTTGGTACAGGGGAGAATAGGAGATAGGATGAAGGAACAATATGATAGTCCAGACATTGGAAGCTCCAAGATACCTCTCTTGCCACCTGTCTTACCCGCTCCTTTCATTCTCGTTTGTTCCTACCTGATTCATATGAATAGGAGTTCTAAGTCCTTTGTTGATATCTGTTCTATGTAGTTCCTGCCATTAGGGTTAATAGTGACTCTCTTTCCAATGTATTCCCTGCTTAGATATTATCAGAACTTTCTAATTAAGATGTAGATGGAGAGAAAGTGATTTGACATCTACAGGCTTCACATTCTCAGAAAGTAGGATGCATATTAGGCAATATTATACCCATGTAAGGTGGAGGGATAGAGAAGCATACCCATTTCTTCTATCCCAAGGGAAGAGAGGAGGATTGAATGAAACTGGAAACAGTGAACTAGTCTAATCTGTACTGAACTGAAAAAGGTTTCCAGCCTTCCAAGTGTGTTCTGGTCTTTATAACTCAGACCCCAGCATATGGGTTGCCATCAAATAATTCCAAAAGAGGCAAAGTTTGTCTTTAGCATCTTATCTCCTGTCCTCTTTTCTCTGCCCTCATTGTTTTTCTGATGCCTTTTAGTTTTGTTTTTTAAACAGCTTTATTGAAATATAATTTATATACCGTACAGTTCACTCATGTAAAGTGTATGATTCAGTGATTTTTATTATATTCACAGATATGTGCAACCATCACTATAGTCTAGTTTTAAAACACTTTTATCTCCCTCAAAAGAAGCTTCATACCCATTTAGTAGTCACACTCCATCGCTTTAACTTTTATACCTAGTCCTAGGCAACTACTAATCTATTTTCTGTCTATAAATTTGCCTGTTCTGAACATTTTTTATAAATGTGTAATCTTTTGTGGCTGGTTTCTTTTACTTAATATTTTCAAGGATCTTTCATATCGTAGCATGTCTCGTAACTTTATTCCTTTTTATTGCTCAATATTATTCTGTTGTGTGGATACGAATATACTGTATGGATATACCACATTTATTTGTTCATCAGTTGATGAACTTTTGGGTGGTTTCTACTTTTTGGCCTATACTATATAATGCTGCTGTGAAAATGTACAGTTTTTGTGTGGATATATGTTTTTATCTCTCTAATATATATATACCTGGAGTAGAATTGCTGGGTCATATGGTAACTGTATTAAACTTTATAAGGAACTGCCAAACTGTTTTCCAAACTGGCTCCACCGTTTTCCATTCCTGGCAGTAGTGTATGAAAGATCTGATTTCTTCACATCCTTGCCAGAACTTGCTATTAACTGACTTTGATTATATTCATGCTACTGAGTGTGAAGTGGTTATCTCATTGTACTTATTTTGAGTTGTAGAGTTCTTTATATATTTTGGATACAAGCCCCTTATCAGGTATTTGATTTGCAAATATGTTCTTCTAGTCTCTGGGTTGTTTTTCACTTTTTTAATGGTATTCTTTGAAGCACAAAAGTTACTAATTTTGATGAAGTTTCATTTTTTTGTTTGTTTAATATCACTTGTGTTTTTGGGTCTTATCTAACCTAGGGTCACAGAGTTTTACCCCGATATTTTAAGAATTTTATAGTTTTTAGTTCTTACTTTTAGACGTATGGCCCATTTTGAGATTGTGTGTGTGTGTGTGTGTGTGTGTGTGTGTGTGTGTGTGTGTGTGTGTGTGTGTTGTGAAGTAGAGGTTCAAAATCATTATTTTGTTGCCCCAACACTATTTGTTGAAAAAACTACTCTTTACCCATTGAATTGTCTTGGCACTCTTGTCAAAAATGAGTTGACCATAAACGCATAGTATTATTTCTGGACTCTAAATTCTATTTCATTAATCTATGTATCTGTCCCTTTGCTAATATCACACTGTCTTGATTACTGTTGCTTGTAGTAGGTTTCAAAATCAAGAGTGTGAGTCTACCAATTTTCTTTTTCAAGATTGTTTTGGTGATTCTGGGTCCCTTGCATTTCTGTGTAAATTTTAGGGTCAACTTGTTCAGTTGAGATTTTGAGGAATAGTATTGAATCTGTAGATCAATTTAGGGAGTATTACTATCTTAACAATATTAAGTCTTTGATCCATGGACATGAGGTGTCTTTTCTGTTTATTTAGATCTTATTTAATTCTTTTCAACAGTGTTTTGAATTTTTGTAATTTTAAGCATACAAGTATTGCACTTGTAAAATTTATCGAGTCATTTATACTTTTGATACTATTTTAAATGGGATTGTTTTCTTAATTTTTTTCAGATTGTTTATTGAAGTTTATAGAAACATTGATTTTTGTATATTGATCTTATATCTTGCAATCTTGCTGAACTCATTCTTTCTGCTAGTATTTATAACTTTTTGCATTATTGGGACCTAATATTTACTTTGCATTTTAGCGTGTTAAAAGCTGTGTTGTTTTTTAAATGTACTTAAGCATTCTTTTATTTAAAGTTTCCTATTTTGTTTTTTTAAGGCATAGTGATATGTCCTGTGAGAGAATCTTATAAATGATTTTAATAATTTTAAGATGTTTTATATAAATTTGAGGGCTGCTAAATTATAAATTAATAAGTAAATTTGTATATCTCTTTTCTGCCTTGAACAAACAACATTTTTTGGTATGTAACTATTTTATTTTATAATTTTTTAAGGTGTTGATATACTTACGGAGTACAAACTGGGATACCCGGATTGCAGCAGGACAAGCTGTTGAAGCTATAGTGAAAAATGTACCTGAATGGAATCCAGTGCCAAGAACCAAACAAGGTGCTTTTAAGTTGAAAAACTTACTTGCAGTAAAAACCTAACTGTAGAATTAACTGTACTATACATTTTATATTTTAACAATTTCATTTTTAATTTAAAGGCTTAAGTGTCATGCGTTTTAAGTATAGCCTTGTCAGGAAATGACATGAATAAGGTGATTTTCACCACACTTTAAAAAAACTACAGGATAAACAAAATATTTTACATATTTTTAAAAATTATTCTATAGTATGCTTGATTTACAGAGATTATTACTTCTTTCAAGGAATTTATGTCCTAAAAAATTAAATCAGTAACAAGTAAATATTTTACACAGTTTATTTTTTTGTTGTTGCTAGAAGACTAGTATAATTATTTTCTAAATTTAAGTACAATTATGTATGGATATTTGGACAGATAAGTCTTTAATTTTTTATATCTTCCTTAGATGTCTTGTAGTGGAAATTATTTTGATTGCCTGTAATGATATTTAAAAATGAGTATATGCTTTATGAAATGTGTAAAGGTACACATTTTAATTAAGGGAAAATTTAATATGGTGCAACCAGTTTTCATTTTCAAGCTGCTTTGATAATATCACTTTTATCATAAGTCTTAGCTTGTCTAAAATTGTTGCTTTAACTTGCTGGCACCTGTTATTATTTTGAGTGATGATGTTAATTTCTCTTTTCTCTCATCAAATGAAGTATACAAACTAGAAGAAGTTATAACTTATTTTTAGGAAAAACTTTTCAAGCTTGTTATTCCTGCTTATTTTGGTATATAGAGATATTAGAACTCAGATTCTTATCTACAAAATTTATTAAATTACTTATACTAGCATTAAAATTTATAGTAAGGTTACTTGTCATCACTAATTCTCTTTAAGTCAAGCAATTATATTTTGGTTTGCAAATTAATTACATGCAAATGCTAGCTAATTAAACCATTAAGCTGGTGAACAATTTTACAATATATTTTAAAATTTATAATGGCATAACCGTTTTGAAGAGGAATACAGAACATTTTTAGCTGTTTTTGGGCCTCAGATCTCTATATAATTTTAGCAATTTACCAAGAGATTATAATTTGCTTTATATTATGAGAAGTGAGTTCTGTTGAATGAATAGTTGTTTTTTGTCCTAGATATTCCTCAGGTATAAGGAAGGAATGATGTTTTTTTGTCTTTTTTATGAATATAGTCTGTGAATTGTTTATCATCCAGTTTAGCACTATAATAAACTCATACTGTTTTTAAACAATTTAATGGTAAGTGGAGACAGCATGATATTTCAACATGGGGATACATTTCTTCATATAACGTACTTTTGTAGTCAAAAACAGCTATACATACACCCACTAACATTCTCACAGTTTGTAGGAGGGGAGCCACCAACTAGTTTATTCATGAATAAGAGCTGATCATAAATAAATCCTTGGTAGCTTTTCTACTTCCTTTCACCTTTTACTTTTCTTAAAATATTACTCATCTACGCTGTTTTCTTTCATTTTACACTTTGGCTATATGATCAAATTAAATATTTTTTAAATTTTATCTAGAACCTACTTCAGAAAGTGCTATGGAAGAATCATCTACTACAGATCGATTGAATTTTGACAGATTTGATATATGTAGGTTGTTACAGCATGGGGCATCATTGTTGGGATCTGCTGGTGCAGAATTTGAAGTGCAAGATGAAAAATCAGGTATGTAGTAGTTCCATAGAAGAAAGTCTGAAATATGAGTGTTCAAACTAATTTATTACTTGGTGTGCTATGTATCAGTCATCAGTGGGTGGGGAAGATAACCAGAAGTATTTGGTCTAAAGCTACCATATGAATATTTTTCTTCCATTAAGTGAACGTGTACTATATATTTGCAACATTAATAGATAACATTTTACTATTTCAGCAGCCATTTTATTATGGAATATAGAAATTATAAAATATTACCCAAGCCTCAGTTGAATAGTTTTAAAATCCAAGATTAGTTCAGATTATGGTAATGTTTTCACAATTCTGGATTTGAGAGGCTTTATGATAGCTTTTTTTTTTTATTATGTCTTTTAAATATTTAAATAATTGGATCTACTCATGCTGGTGACCAAAGCAAAAACTAAAAATGAAAAATAAATCTTGGATAGGTAACTGTCCCATTATCTTTAAACTTACAGAATCTATCTGGATATAAAATAAATGTTTTGGCCATTCAAGAATGGTGCCTTGAGTGGAAAAAACCTTGATGTTTTTAATGGATTTCTGTAAGTAAATAAGTTCTTGTGACTAAAACAAAAAGAGAACAGTGTTTTGTTTTGTTGTTAATTAAGTTAATTGTTAGTCAAAGCATATCTTTCTAAGTTCTTCAATTTGTACATCTTTTAAAAAATGTCAGTTACCATTCCCTTTTGCTTAATATGGTTTCTATTGAAAGATCAAGTTTAATTGCTTTTGGAGAAAATTAAGAGGAAAATTTGCTTAAGTTCTGGAAAAGCATAATTTTAATAAAGGAGGTAGAAGTCATTTCAAAAACTTTCCAATTTGAAAAAAAATAAACAGTTTACTAATCTTACTAGGGTACCTGTGGACATTGTCATAGATCTTTGGCTCTAATCCAGGAGAAAAAGTATCACCTTTGTCATTAAAAAAATAGTGTTTGGGTCTTATCTTAGGTACTGATTTAATATAAAATAGATCTGTGGAGAACTCTAGGAAATTGTATTTAAAAGACTAAACTCTGCTTATGACTCTAAGGTATAACCAGGATTAGGAACCCAATTTTTTAGAACTCAGTTTTAAATGCTGGTTAGTCATAGTGTACTGAACAGTGCTCATTTAAAACCCTGTAATTAGGTTTTCTTTGAAATGTGTGCTCATCTGTGTTTGTCTTCTCTTATATATGAAGAATACATACATGATTGGTATAGGTGCTGGTCTGAGTTGTTGGGTTTTTTTTTTTGCGGTTGTGTAGATTTTTTTTCCCCATAGGACTTTTTCCTGGATGAGAGTACTTGTTATACAGCAGTCTTCTCTTTTGGATGCCTAGTGTTTTTTCCTCCAGATAGAGCAGCCTTAAAAAATGTTTTTAAGTAGCTTTATTAAGACAAAATTCACATTTTATGCAATTTGTCTGTTTTAAAATGTGTAGTTCATTCGTTTTTAGTCTGTTAACAGATATGTGCAGTCAATTTGAGAAAATTTTCATACCTGAAGAAGAAACCCTATATCCTTCAGCTATCACTTTTATCCCCTTTACCTCCTTCACTTTTCTTCCCAGCCCTAAGCAACATTCTGTCTCTATAGATTTGCCTATCCTGGACATTTACTGGCTTATTTTACTTAACAAAATGTTTCCAAGGTTTAACCATATTGTAATATATTCAGTACTTATTTCATTTTTTTCCTAAATAATTTTATTACTGTTACATGATGTATCTTTTTTAATTGCGATAGAATATGGATAATATAAAATTTACCATCTTAACCATTTTTAAGTGTATAGTTCAGTAGCATTAACGTTCACATGGCAATCTCCAAAATTCTTTTCATCTTGCAAAACTGAAATTTTATACCCATTAAACAACAATTCCCATTTCTCCCTATCCCCTAGCCACTGGCAACCACTGTTCTACTCTTCGTCTTTATGAATTTGACTACACTAGGTCCTTCATATAAGTAGAATCATACAGTATTTGTCTTTTTGTGACTGACTTATTTTACTTAGCATAATCTCCTCAAGGTTTATCCATGTTGTATGTGTCAGAATGTCTTTCCTTTTTAAGGCCAAATAATATTCCAATGTGTGTTTATACCACATTTTGTTTCATCTATCAATGGATATTTGGGTTGCTTCTACCTTTTGGTTATTGTGAATAATGCTGCTATGAACATGGGTATGCAAATATCTGTTCGAATTCCTGCTTTTAGTTCTTTTGGGTATATACCCAGAAGTGGCATTACTGGATCATAGTAATTCTATTTTAAAAAAATTTTTTTTAGGAACTATCATACAGTTTTCCATAGTGGCTATACCATTTTACATTCTTACCAACAATGCACAAGGTTTCCAGTTTCTCCACATCATTGTTGTGTAGGGGAACTCATAGCCGGTGTACTGGTGTGTTAAATTAAGAGTATGTAGATTATGACCTACTGAATGAGGAGGCACAAGCCACTCACACAGGGTCATCGGCAGGTAGCTTTCTCAGCATTTGAGTTCCTGCCTTGGGAAAGTGAAAACCCAAGGGTTGTTTTGATGGAAGGCACACTTTCAGTATACTCATAGAAAGGAAGTAAAGCCACAAGAATTATGATTTAGAGATCTCAGAAATGAATGGGAGATGATGGTGGTGGAGGGGTTGAAGTGGGGTGAGACGGGGAAGACAAGCAGTTCTCTATTCCAAGTCATAAGAAAACAGGAGAAAGAGATCAGGGTAGTAGGCATCTATTATAAGGTGGTTATAGTGGGTAAAGGGTGGATAAGGTGGTTGCTGGGGAGGTCGCTAACTTTTCTTGGGCTCAATTCTTATGTGGTTATTTTTAAAAATGCCCCAGGAAAAAGCAAAGCTGAAATTTGTGGAGGGAATGCTAGGCTCCAGTGCTTATCTAAATGTCCAGACTCTAGATATGAGGAGGGTCGTCATACTGTAAAATGCCTAGGCAGCAACTCAGAATAGCTGTTTTTTTTAATCACACTTTTAAACATTTGTTATTTTCTGTGTGTGTGTGTGTGTTTGTGTGTGTGTGTGTGTGTGTGTGTGTGTTAGTGATAGCTGTCCTAATGAATGTATCTCATTTTATGGCTGAATAACATTTCATTATATGTGTATCACATTTTGTTTATCCATTTCTCAGTTGATGACATTTGGGTTGTTTCCACCTTTTGGCAATTATGAATAGTGCTGTGATAAACATTCATGTACAAGTCTTTTTTTTTTGTGGACCTACGTTTTCATTTCTCCTAAGAGTGGAATTGCTGGGTCATGTATTTTACCATTTGAGGAAATGTCAGACTGTTTTCCAAGGTGGCTCTACTACTTTACATTCCACCAGCAATATATGAGGGTTCTCATTGTTCTTGACAACAATTTACTATTAACTGACTTTGATTATATCCCTAATAGTGAGTGTGAAGTGATGTTTCATAGTTTTAATTTGTATTTTCCTGATGACTAATGACATTGAACATCTTTCATATATTTATTGACCATTTGTATATTTACTTTGGAGTCTGTTCAGATCCTTTGCCCATTTTTAAAGTGGGATATTTTTCTTTTATTATTGAGTTGTAAGAGTTCTTTAAATATTTTGGATACAAGCCCCTTATCAGATATTTGATTTATAAATATCTTCTTTCAGTCTATGAGGTGTCTTTACACTTTCTTAATGGTATCCTTTGAAGCATAGAAGTTAGTAATTTTGAAGAATTTAATTTCTTTTTGTTTGTTTCTCAAGTTTTTGATGTCACATATAAGAAGCTATTGCCAAATCTAAGCTCATTTACCTCTTAAGTTTTCTTCTAAGAGTTTTATAGCTTTAGCTCTTACTGTCAGGTATTTGATCCATTTTGTGTTAATTTTTGTATACATTGTGAGGTTATGGGTTCAGGTTTATTCTTTTGCATGAGAATATCCTCTTGTCTCAGCACCATTTGTTGAAAAGAACTATTCTTTACCCACGGAACTGTCTTGGCACCCTTGTTGAAAACCGGTTAGCCATAGGCACATAGTTTTATTTCTGGACTCTCATCTATTCCATTGATGTTTGTTTATGCCAGTATCTCATTGTCTTGGTTACTGTTGCTTTGTGGTAAGTTTTAAAAGAAGCATGGGCCTCCAACTTTGTTGTTCTTTTCAGGATTGTTTTGGTAATTCTGTGTTTCTTGCATTCCATGTGAATTTTAGTATCAGTTTTTTAATGTCTGCAAAAAAGCCAGCTGGTATTTTATAGGAATTGTATTGAATCTCTATATCAATTTAGGAATTATTACTATCTTAACAATATTAAATATTACCCATGAACATGGAATGTTCTTCTATTTATTTATATTTTCTTAACTTTCTTTCACCAATGTTTTGATGTTTTCAGAATATTAGTTTTAAGTTTTGCTTTTGATGCTATTGCAAATAGAATTGTTCCCAATTTCATTTTTGGGTTGTTTCTTTAAAATTTTTTTCCCCTCTCTGTTCTTTAGATTGGGTATTTTGTATTGCTCTATCTATAAGCTCATTTATATTTTATCTTACTATCTCCATTTAGCTGTTAAGCCCATTCATTGATTTTTAAATTTCAGATATTGTTATTATTTAGTTCCAGATCGATTTTTTTTTTTTAAAGAGCTTTACTGGCATATTTTGCACATTATATAATTCACTCTTTTCAAGTTTATGATTCTATTTAGTTCTTTTTTTGTAGTTTCTGTTTCTTTATTGAGATACCTTATGTTTATCATCATTGTGTCAGTGTCTTCCGTTACATTGAGCATTGTTAAACTTGCTTAAAAATCTTGTCTTCTAATTTCAACAGCTGGGTCATCTCAGAGCTGGTCTCCATCAATAGTCTTTTCTTTTGATAATGGGTTACATTTCCTTGATTCTTTGTATGTCAGTTAATTTTGGATTATATCCCTCACATTATAAATGCAATACTGTGCAGGCTGGATTTAGTTATAGTCCTCCAAAGAGTGTTTTGGTTTGGTTTTTAGTTTTTGTTTGCTTGCTTGTTTGTTTCAGCAGGCATTTAATTTGGCAAAACTCAAAATATAGACTCCTTTGCAGTGGGCAACAGCTCAAATCTCAGTTCCGTTTTTAGCTGTAGTTAGACTGTGTGGAGTCTCCCCGTGCATGCATAGTTCAGAATTCAGCCAGCGATTTGGCTGAGTTTACACAGAATTCGATCCTTCTTTCTGGCTCTCTACTTTCTAGATTTTCCCTGGTTGCCTTCCAGTGGCTATAGTGAACCCTGACTCTCTTTCTTTTAGTTCTTCAAGCCAGAAAAACTGCCCCCGCCCCCCGCAACTTTTAGTTACCCCACATACCATGGACTGGGCCTACTTTCAAAAGATGCAAAATTGGGAAACTCCTCTAGTGCCATCCATGCCTTCCAGTTATTGACAGCAACTCCCCCAAGTATATGCCTACTTTTGTTCTCTTTCCACTGCCTTCAGGTAGTTTTTTGTTGTTGTTGTTGTTTTTAATTTAAATTAGTTTCAGGTATACAGAACATTGGTTAGACATCTATATAGTTCATAAAATGATCCCTCCAATTGCTCCTTCCCTCCCCTGGCCCTCTACCTAGCCATGATATTAATGCTAACTGCATTCCCTCTGCATGCTCCTCTTCCCTGTGACCATCTCTTGGGTACTAATTTGAACTTGTTTAACTCTCCACCCCATTCTCCCAGCCCTTCAACCCCCTGCTCTGTCCATCACCAAATTGTCCACTATATTTGAAAGTCATTTTTTGGTTAGTTTGTTCTTTCTGTTTTAGATTCCGCATATAAGTGAAATCATATGATATTTATCTTTCTCTATCTGACTTATTTCACTTAGCATAATAACCTCTAGGTCCATCTATGTCGTTGCAAATGATAGGATTTCATTTTTTTAATGGCTGAGTAATATTCCATTGTATATATCAACCATAATTTCTTTATCTAATCATCTGTTGATGGGCATTTAGGTTGCTTCCATATCTTGGCTATTGTAAATTGTGCTGCCGTGAACATAGGGGTGAATAGATCTTTACAAATTATTGTTTTGGTTTTCTTCAGATAAATACCCAGAAGTGCAATTGCTGGGTCAAAAAGCATATCTCTTTTTAATTTTTTGAGAAACTTCCAGACTGTTTTCCATAGTTGCTGTACCAATTTGCAATCCCACCAACAGTGTATGAGGCTTCCCTTTTCTTCAT
>NW_006494611.1:15035298-15076259 GCF_000325575.1 Pteropus alecto | reverse complement strand
ATGAGAGTTTGCATTACTAATTCGATTTCATTGTTGGTAATTGGTCAGTTCAAATTTTCTGTTTCTTCTTGACTCAGTCTTGGGAGATTATACATTTCTAGGAATGTGTCCATTTCTTCCAGATTGTCCAATTCATTGGCATATAGTTGCTCGTAATATTTTCTTTGATCCTTTGTATTTCTGTGGAGTCTGTAGTTAGTTCTCCTGTTTCGTTTCTGATTTTTTTATTTGGGTTCCCTCTCTTTTTTTCTTTATAGGTCTAGTTAAGAGTTTATCAATTTTATTTATCCTTTCAAAGAACCAGCTTTTCGTTTCCTTAATCTTTTGAATTGTTTTTCTAGACTCTATTTCATTTATTTTTGCTCTCATCTTTATTATTTCTCTTCTTTTACCCATTTTGGGCTTTGTTTACTGTTCTTTTTCTAGTGCTTTTAAGTGTAAGGTTGGATTGTTTATTTGAGATTTTTCTAGTTTCTTGAAGTAGGCTATGAATTTCATATTGCTATGAATTTCCCTCTTAATACTGCATTCACTGTGTCCCATAAATTTTGAGTCATTGTGTTTTCATTTTCATTTGTCTCTAAGTATCTTTTGATTTCTTCCTTGATCTCATTAATAACTCATTCATTGTTTAGTAGCATGTTATTTAGCCTCTATGTGTTTGTGTATTTTCCAGTCTTTTTCTTGTAGTTGTTATCTAATTTCATACTATTGGGATGAGAGAAAACAGTTGATACGATTTCAGTCTTCTTAAATTTATTGAGACTTGATTTGTGTCCTAATATGTGATCTGTCCTTGAAAACGTTCCATGTGCACTTGAGAAGAATGTATACTTTACTGCTTTGGAGTAAAATGCTCTGAAAATATCTATTAAATCCATCTGTTCTAGTGTGTCTTTTAGGCCCATTGTTTCCGTGTTGATTCTTTGCCTGGAAGATCTGTCCATTGGTGTCAGTGAGGTGTTAAAGTCTCCTACTATGAGTGTATTACTATTAATCTCTCCTTTTATGTCAGCCACTAATTGCTTTATGTATGTAGATATTCCTATCTTGGGTGTGTATATTTTTACTAGGATTATGTCCTCTTGATTTATCAATCCCTTTATCATTATGTAATGCCCTTTTTGACTGATAGCCTTTGTTTTAAAGTCTATTTTATCTGATATAGTATTGCTACCTAGGCTTTTTTTTTCATTTCCATTTGTGTGAAATATCTTTTTCCGTCCCTTTACTTTCAGTCTATGAGTGTCATTTGATCTGAAGTAGGTCTCTTATAGACAGCATATGCATGGGTCTTGTTTTCTTATCTATTCAGTTTCCCTATGTCTTTTGATTGGAGCATTTAATACATTTACATTTAAAGTGATTACTGACAGGTACATTGTTACTGCCGTTTTATTATTCATATTATTTCGGTAGTTTTTTTTTTAAATATATGTTTTGGCTACAGTTATCTGTGGAGGGTTAGTCCAATAAAAACTTACTCTGCCATTATTAGAAACAGATCATTATTGTTTTTAAAATATTAACTTTTGTATTCTCAATGACATGGATGGACCTAGAGGTTATTATGCTGAGTGAAATAAGTCAGACATAGAAAGATAAATACCATTTGATTTCACTTATATGCGGAATCTAAAGAACAAAAAGAAAAAACTAATCAGACACTCATGAATATAGAGGACAATCTGGTGATGGCCAGAGTGGAGTGGAGTTGGGAGGCTAGGAGAAAGGGGTGAAGGGTTAAAGAAGTACAGATTAGCTGTTGATAGATGGTCACGAGGATGGGGAGCACCGCATAGGGAAGGCAGTTAGCGTTAATATAATGGCTAGGTATAGAGCTAGAGGAGAGAAAGAGTAATCAGGGGGATTGTTTTATAAACTACATAAATGTCTAACCAATGTATACTTGAAACTAATGATAAATTTTTTAAAAACTTTATTTTCAAGTTAAAAAAAAAAATGTTGATTTTTTTTTTCCAGTAGTGTAGAACTATCTCTTGCAACTTGGGGCTATTTTTAGCCTTAGTTTTTATGTTTTAAATAATACCTTTCATCTGTTTTCCAATGAAGTATTGCAAATTGTGACTTGGGACAGTCACAATCTGTCTACTTTTATGTTTTTATCTTTGTTATTTGGAATGTTAGGACTATGCCATCTCAGAATACGTAAAAGCCACACTTGGAATAAGCATGTATTTGCTGAGATCTTTTTCTGTCAATAAAATCTAGATTTTTGGTTTTTTAGCTTTTTTAGATCTTTCAGAGACTACAAAGTACAAGGTGTAGTTATACAATAAGATTGTTTTTTTCCATAGGAATGAATCTCATTTTATATATATTTGATAATTGACAGTAGGGCAATGGGACAGTCTCGATGAAAGCTCCTAGAGTGTTTTGTCAGCTAGAACACTATTCCATTCATGGTTAGATAATGAGAGTTTATGACACATTCAGAAACTGAGTATGATTTGTTTTATTGCCAGGAAGGATGTTTTAATATTATTATTATTATTATTATTTTTTTTTTTTTTGTATTTTGAGTATGATCTTTATTAGAAAACTTCTTAACTCATGTGGAGGAAATATATTTCTTTTCTGTTTAAAGGTGAAGTAGATCCTAAAGAGAGGATAGCACGCCAACGAAAACTATTACAGAAGAAACTTGGCCTTAACATGGGAGAAGCTATTGGAATGAGTACTGAAGAACTCTTCAATGATGAAGATTTGGATTATACCCCAACTTCAGCAACCCTTGTAAACAAACAACCTGTAGGTAAAACCTTTGTTTGATTGCAAGTAGTAATACAAAGGGCTTGCTTCATTTTGCAATGCAATTGCAATTAAAAAAAAAAATGCTATCCTTAATTCTGCTCATTGCTGCTTAGTGACATCATAATTTAGTGTCTTTATAAATTGGACTTCTGGTGACAGATTTTAAAGAGATGGAAGTTCAACCTACCTTGTAGAGACCGGACAGTTAGATAAAAGCTGTGGTGGACCTTTTAGGAGTCATGGGTATTGAGAGATTGCTCTTTCCTTTGTTCTTTAGCAAAGGGGAGAAAAAGTAAATGTTTGAGCGAGAGGAGTTAGGAAGGCCTATCGTAGATACAATAATACAAGAAATCTTTAAAGCTATGATTCATTCTTTTATTTGACAAAATAACAAACATGATAAAAAGTAGATTTTAAACAATGCAAAAAAGCATATATAATTCGAAGTAAAGGAAGTTTCTTTTCAATAATTGATGGACATCCATGTCCCCATGCCCCATAGGCAACCCTTTATGAGTTACTTGCGCATCCTTTGTGAAATTTTCTGTGTACACAAAATATATGTGTCCATTTAAGCCATGTTTACTTTTCCTACTTTGTGTAGCTTAATATATCAATATATACAGATTGATCACATTATTTGACAGCTTCATGCTATTTCGTTTTATGGCTGTACCATAATTTTGCTCTGTATTCCTCCTTTTTCCTCTATTCTTCAAATTCCCAATGGATGCCTATGTGCTTCTTTCTTTGTGCCCCAGGCTCCTTTTAAGCTCCAGTAGAAGCTGTGGCTTTCTCCTCAGAAAAATTCACATACAAGTGAAATATTACCTTTCCAGGGGTTCAGTACTCTTTACTCTTGCCTCTGCAATATCCTTTTAGGGTTCCATGGGTCTTGTAAAGAACTGCTGCTTTGTAGTCATGAAACCCTTATCTTTTGATTTCCTTGGCCTTTTCCTTTAACTGGAAAATGATCTGTTTGCCTTTATACTAGTTGTTCTCTAAACAGTTAGAATTTATAAATTATATGTTTTGTGCTTGGAGTGTGTGCGACGATAAGTAACTTTTGTAGGCAAAAAAAATTGCACATATCGGAGGGAAAAGGAGAGTGTAAAGAGGCAGAAAATATAATGACAGGAAGGGATAGAAAGAAATGGAGTACAAAAGGAAGCATAAGATGTAAATAAAAAATAAAGAAGAAAATAGAATAAAAGAGAACAAGAATATAATAATATGATCACAGTGTGGTAATTTGGCATGGTGTAAGAAAATGAATGGTCAGTTATATTTGAGAAAATGGGCTATATACAGAATACTTGGATATGGGATGGAAATCGACCAGTTTAAGGTTTGTAAGATCCAAATTTGGTTGTCACAGACTTTTGGGAGGAGTTGCCATAGGCACAGCTAACCCATGGTTAGTTGCTGCTGTAGGGTTATCACTGCTGCATTGCTTGGTGTATGTACCAGTGGTCTCTGGACCAAGACTGTAGCATGGTGTTCACACCAGTGACCCTAATTGGTTGTAGAGTGTAAATTTCAATTGAATCTTAATCAGTTAAGGGCAGAAAGGATTTTTAGGCTTGGGCTCAAAGCATTTCTATCTCATAGTCTTTATAACATCTCTCATGAATGGAAAAGACATCAAAAATAGTAGGCAGTGAGTGCTTAAGAGGAAGGGAGCATATGGGCTAACTTGACTATAGGATGCTGGACCGATTACTTTTAGCTATAATTTTAATTTTTTTTTCAGCAGATAGTGATTATCAGTTGCTTTCATTGACAGTCTTCAGTCTCATAACTTTTGGCTGGTATTATGATAATTTTGAAATCTCAACTCTTCAAAGCCCTTTCTCTGAGTTAGAATCATACATTTGTGCCACATCTGTGACAGAAGAAAAATTAACAAACACATGAGCATCTCTTGGGAATTGGAAGACTAGGGAAGAAGGAAGAAGAAAGTGCAGTTATGGCACAGCCATACAACAGAATAGCTGAAGCCATCAAAAAAAATGTGATCCATTTGTAAATAGTGAAATTTATAGACTTAGTCCTCTTCTGAGGATGAGACTTTGGATATTTATTTTAAATTCTAAAGTTCAAACTCAGCATTCTTTTATTCTTTTAGACTCTCCAGGCAGCTGAATTGAAGACAAAAAAACAAAGCTAAAAGAATGGCGAAGTTATTTGCAAAACAGAGATCCAGGGATGCTGTGGAAACTAATGAGAAGAGGTAGTAATCTTTTTTTTGCTTATCCATTTAGAATAGTAATGTTATATAGCTTAAATCTGTCTGCTTGATTTCTGAAAACATTTTCCTGATGTTGTCTTTAGCTGTGGAGTACCATTTGGATTTTCTTTCTCAATTGTCAGAGAGTATTTACTATTACTAAGAACTAGGGCAACTTCTCCAGAAGAATCCACATATGCAGAAATTTTTTCCTTACCAATTATGAACTCCAAATGAGGGCTGAAGATTTTCCAAGGGAAATGCTTTCCAGACAGAGGGAACAAGTATAAATGCTTTAATCATGAAATACTCAAGGAACAGAAGGGCAGTATGGTTAGGATGAGTGGATAGAAGAGTAGTAAAGAGGGAAGTCAGATGATGGTCTAAAGACCATAAATTAAGAATACTGTATTAGTAAAGTGAGAACTGTTACAGTATTATATTACCTGTTCCCTAGGCTGGAGGCTAAGGCAAATATTAGCTAATAATCCAGGCTTGTTTACCTAATCCTGTTGTAGGAAAGAAATCTGTGGTTAAAATCACAGCCCTCACTTTCTTAATGAGTTAATAAGAGTGATAACTGTATATGGCACCCTTTGAGCAGCATTCTCAAAGGGTGGTTCAAAACAACTCCCTTCAGAAGCATTTTGAGGGGCTTGTTAAGATAAAGATTCTTAGGCCACACTCCCCTCTATTGTATCAGAATCCGTGGTGGTATTGAAGAAATGTTCGAGTAAATGATAAGCACTTGAGAGCCCATGAAAATAAACTTGTTACAGATGTTGGAACCTTTTGCTGTTCTTTTCATTTATATAAAACTAAAAAGCAAATGTTTACAGTGTCATTAAAAGCTAGGCACAAGGGGGATAAATAATAAACATCTACTTGGTATAAGTTTTTATTTGTGGTTTTTTTTTTAAATCTAAAATCTTTATTGAGCTTATTAACTGCAGGGTTTTTAAGTTAATAGCTCATTAGGATCGGTTAGTAACCTAGTGAGTATTACTACTGGCTTTATTTATATAAGCATTTTTACCCAAATATTTGAATATTGGAAATGTTAGACCTTATTTTTCAGAGTTTATGATTCGTTCGTTCCATTAATATTTACTGAATACGTCTATGTGCCAGATACTGTTCTAGGCCTACAGGATGCAGTAGTGAATAAAATAGGTAAGATTTCTGCCTTCATGGAACTTACATTCCAGAGAGAAAAGTAGATGAAGAACAAGATAAATAAGTAAATTGCATGTTAATAATGAGAATTAAGAAAGAAAAGAGAGCAAGCAAGGAAGGAACATGTGAAATGTTTTTTGGGTAGAGAGTTTGAAATTTTAGATAGGCTGGTCAGGGAGGGAGTCACAGAAATGACTTTTCAGTAAAGATCTGAAAGAAGTGAGGATACTAACTTTGTGAATAGTGGCAAATGCCTGGAAGTAGAAACGTACCTAACATATTCAAAGAAAAAGGACCAATGTGGCTAGATTAGAGAGAAATAGGGTAAAATAATAGCAAGTGAGATTAGGGAGGCTCAGATTTCTTTCGTCACCTTATAGAAAAAAATAATTGGCCATATAATTACACTATTAAGATGGAATATTTATAGAAAATAATGCTATATATGTATACATATATACATATATATGTAGCTTAACTGTGCTAGCTGTTTCTTTCTGTTAATCTGAATAGTTTTACTTGTCTTCGCCTTTGTAATCTTGTTATTAGGTTAGCTTTAATATTTTTGGTTTTTTAGTCATAAAAGAGCATTTCCTCAGATTTTCTGGACACATTTTTCAATTGTCTTATCTCTATGTTTTTCAAGAACTAGTTAAAATTATAGTGTATCATGCAATGTATTAGTTTTCTCCAGGGTACAACAGCCTAAAAGAGTTATGTTCGGCCAGATTTAGGTTGTTAGACTAAGAGAGTTTAAAAAGGTGAGGAGCTGGTTGTAGAGAGGAAGAAAAAAAGAAAGACTTGTTAAATTTGAGGTCTAATTTGAAAGCAATTATTTATTGATCTATTTTACTTTCATCAATAAGAGTAGTAAGATATTTTGCTCAAAAATTAAGTGATTAATTTTAGTTATTTGCTACATGAAATTTTAAGTAAACCATATAAGAGGAATATGGCAGAACATTTGTTTAAATAATAGATTCTCTTAACATTCATTGTGGTTCACATTATCCTTATTCATTTTTTAAATGGTGACTTTTATTTTTTAGCAATGATAGCACTGATGGGGAACCAGAAGAAAAGAGACGAAAAATAGCAAATGTTGTTATTAATCAGTCTGCAAATGATTCCAAAGTCTTGATTGATAACATTCCAGACAGTTCTTCTTTAATTGAAGAGGTACAATTGAAATGCCCTGAAGTGTCCTTTGAAATTGTTTGTAATTTTTTCATACTAATGTGTCAGTAGATAATATTTCATAATCTGTCAATTGAAAAATTTTATTAAAAATCTTACAAGTATCTACTTCATTAGGAAAAATTTTAATTATTTAAATTTTTAAAAACTTGACTATTACTAGACTTAAAAATAAAAACATTTTTTAAAATTAATTAAACTATTAGCAGAAAATAGACCTTTTGAATTAGTAGTAATTTTACTTTTCTTATTCAGACAAATGAATGGCCTTTGGAAAGCTTTTGTGAAGAACTTTGCAATGACCTTTTTAATCCCTCTTGGGAGGTATGATTTCTTCATTATAATTTCTCTCAGCTTTATTTTCTTTGCTAAGAAGGGAACTATGTCAAGCTCAATCTATTTTTTCACAGTCCTTATTCTTACCCTGTGTCCCTTGGGACTACTGGTCAAGACACTTTGTATTACTCACTTTCTAAGTAGAAAACTTAAGACTGATTTTTACCTTTCATAACCTTTTTGTGATATTTCTTTAGCGAATTGTTCATTTCTTTTCATTCTTTTAGCTGTAATAAAAAGACTTGCATATCTCTCTCTCAGACAGTAGAAATTTCCTTTGGAAGTAGACAATTTTAATTAAAAGTAGTAGTTTTTACACCAGCTTTTTAGCCTGAAAAATATGTCTTCAAAGAGCCTTTAACAGGTCCCATTATGTAAAAGAGATGAAAGTGAAGTTCTTCTGGTTGAAATTGAGGGTTGGTAGTCTCAAACTATTTTGTCCCATTTCCCTTGACCTTTGGGTAATTGAAAAAACACTGGTTCGGAATACCTTTTAGCAGCCTTTCTGCTCCTTGATATACTTCTATTTAAAGCTATTGAAGTTTAACTCATGTGGTCTTGAATAAATGGGTACACCCTGTCAGTGGCTTGTTTCCTCCCTTCCAGATGATACTGCAGAAGGTTACAGGGCTACAGTAAAGCATTAGTCATGAGATATTTTATTTGAATTGTCTTTCTTTGACACTTAACACTGGTAGCTTTAGAACTTAGTTTTTGAGGCATATATTTCTAAAATATTAATATTGGAGCTATAAAGAACAATACGTGATACTTTATGCTCCTTTGTTATGATAATGCTAAATGCACGTAAAGTGTTGAGGAGGGACAGCAAATTGATACTATCTCGGGAGAATTTTAGAATAACTATTTTCTTAGCTTATTAAAAAAAAAAATTCCACATAAGCAAAATTGTAAAATTCACATATGTGACTTTTCCTGGGTAGTAGAGGAAAAAGACATTCTTGTAAAGTGCTACTTAGTTTGTTTGAATTTCTTAAAAGTCTAGTATTTTTTTTTTCAAATTGAAGAAAAGTTAAACTCAGTTTCTTAAGCATTTAACTTCTGATGTTTGCTTCTTGGTTCTTTGTAGGTTCGACATGGTGCAGGCACTGGACTTAGGGAAATCCTTAAAGCCCATGGTAAAAGCGGTGGTAAAATGGGAGATAGCACGTTAGAAGAGGTAAGTATAGTAAAGCAATAATTATCACCAGGTTTCTGTTACTGGCCTCTTTTCTAAGACAAGGAAGTAACAGAGCATGTGCCATGAAGTAGAAATGAGAGATAAATAAGACAAAATAAGGAAAAGTAATTATGAGGGGGAAAAGTAAAAAGATTAAGAAGGAATCTAAAAAAATAAGGAAAAGTAATTATGAAGGGGAAAAGTAAAAAGATTAAGAGTTCAGAGGAAAGATACTCAGAAAAATTGAGTAGAAAAATATGTAGAAGCAAGAATATATGAACGAGGTATAAAGGATTGGAAAGTAGAGTAAGATGTGTAAGAGGATAGTTTAGAGTTCAGTGAACAATATGATTGGTGTAGCCTAGAGACACTGGTAATAGGCTGGATAATAGATAAATGACATAATTGTTAATAGAGCAACCTTAAGTAGTTTCTTAATTGTTTTTTGGAGTGCAAGTAACATAATAGAATTCATGAGTTTTAAAGATTTTGTATAGTATGTCTGAATCTAATAATCATAGGATGTGATTATATTAAAGATAGCAGTTGGGACTGTAATACATTTTGGTTCTTGTTCTTATGGCTAAAATAATCCATCGCAATATTTTAGTCTTCCATTTAGAACCTAATATGTTTACCCTAATACAAAACGTGATCTTTGTTACTAAAAAATGATTGTTTAACAGATGATTCAGCAACATCAAGAGTGGTTGGAAGACTTGGTTATTAGACTCCTTTGTGTTTTTGCATTAGACAGATTTGGAGACTTTGTTTCTGATGAGGTAAGTATCACTTCAGGGAGGCTTTGCCCAATCATATTTCAAATTAAGCAAAATAAGTTTTTTGAAAATATGAGTTTTCTTCCTTTCTCATTTGTAGGTTGTGGCACCAGTTCGTGAAACTTGCGCTCAAACATTAGGTGTGGTGTTAAAACACATGAATGAAACAGGAGTTCATAAGACTGTGGATGTGCTGCTTAAATTACTTACACAAGAACAATGGGAAGTTAGACATGGTGGTCTGCTAGGAATAAAATATGCTTTGGCAGTTCGTCAGGTAATCACTTCAGTTTTGAATCATATATGGGAGAGTTTTTTTCTCCCTCTTAGTTTATTTTCATTAATTATATGAAATGGCCCTAGATTTTTAGTGTTACAGCTTAAGCCAGTTTTTCAAGATTTGCTTTCTTGAGGTAGCTTCATAGAGATAGGTGATTCTAATAAGAATTTAAGTACAACTTAAAAGATTATTAGGTTTGGAAATCTGTTCCTATTTCATAGCAAGACCAATTCTAGCTGAGATTCCATTGTGTATGATCATAGGAGCGGCCTCTGGAGGCTGACTCTGTTGGGGAACTTGAAAAGAGAGTAGATTGGAATAAAGAGAAGCAGGAAGAGACTGGCTTTCCCTTCCCTTTTCTCTCATACCCTTTTTCATTGTCAGTGGGGTTGAATGAGAAATAGAAGTTAAGGTACCAGAGGCATGTATCTGTGTGTGTTCACATAGGGCATTTGTAGTTTTACCTTGAGAACATGTTCTGATGTTTTAAGTCACACTAATAAGTGTTTGATACTGTTGCAGTCTTTCAAATAGAATTAGCAACATAGGCTTCTGTTGATGTTATTTTCCTTTTTCTTTTCTATGTGATTATTTTTTAAATAAAGATTGGAATTTATGTTTTCATGTTAAATTTAATAAATTTTTAAGCATAATATTTGTACTACAGCAAATTAATCCATTTTAATGTTTTCCAGGATGTAATTAATACTTTATTACCTAAAGTTTTAACTAAAATAATTGAAGGACTCCAGGACCTTGATGATGATGTCAGAGCTGTTGCTGCAGCATCATTAGTACCCGTAGTAGAAAGCCTTGTGTATCTTCAGACGCAGAAGGTTAGTGTAGTGTTTTTGCATTTTCTTCCTTTAGAGCTTATTTATTTTTGGAGTAGAGTATTAAGGAAAACACTGAGTACTTTTTTTCTCCTTCACCCTCCATTTTTCTTAGGACAGATAGCCCTCTGATGTATGTGACCTCGATTATACATTGTCCTTGAGGAAAATGAATTGTGTCTGTTAATCTCCTTCCCCTTCCTGTACACAATGTGTAGGGAGCTTCCCTGAGAAGAACACAGACATTTCTTTATTTTACTCCTGGTTTTCAGACATAGGAGATTTTGCTTTGTTTTGATTTGAGTTTTGGCTTTTGAGTTATTAATCTGGTCTCATTTTTTAAAGTACCTCTTTTAAGGTCTGACTTTATATTATCAAAACCAGAACACACATATTGGAAGTACTGCAAGCAGTATTTTAAAAATGAAATTTGTCTTTTTGTGACAATTGGTACTGTTTTAAATAAAATTACCTAGAGAGTCATGTCTTGTGTGTCTACTGTATTATTATCAGAGGTTAGTTTCTTACTAAAATAAAGTACTGGCTATCTTATTTCCTGAATTCTCCTCCACCCCCACCCCCCATTATGAGTCTGTTTAGGAAGAGAAGTGTCAGAGTAGATGTGAGTGTCATTAAAAATAGGGGTAAGGGCACTGTTAAAGGCAAATACTGTCTCCTTCACTTTGCTTAAAACTGGCACTGTCCAAGGTCCAATTGGTATTGTATGTATTTTTGAATCAGTAGTGACTCGTGGGATACAATTTGACATGACTTATCAATATTTTGTGTAAAATTAATAACTTTTCTTAATAACTGATCTTATAGGTACCCTTCATTATAAATACATTATGGGATGCTCTTCTGGAACTGGATGATCTAACAGCTTCAACAAATAGTATTATGACTCTTCTTTCATCCCTGTTAACTTATCCTCAGGTCCAGCAATGCAGGTAATTATTTTTAGTTAGTGGAATAAAGTAAAAAGTGTTTACATAAATTTCCAGATTATTAAGCCTAAAAATACAATAGTCTAGTATCTTTCAGAACAGTACTGTTAAGTTGGGGATGCCAAAGACTGCTATTTTCAGAAGGCCTTTTCTTCTTTACTATCTAGCCACCAGCACATTTGAGGCAGGAGCTTAAATAGGTCATATTCTTTTACCCTTGGATTACTTCAGTTATAGAATTCTTCATCTTATTCATCCCATAATAATTGACTTTAGAAATAACAATCATTGCATATTATTTTCACCTCTACCCACAGAATATGGAATTTTAGCCTAATTTAGAGACAATTATTAGAATTATCGTTGAACATCAGCATTACATTTTCCAAAATTTGTTCCCCTGTGAACTTGTTCTTTGTAATATTCATTTCAACACTTGTTCTTAAGGAGAGGATTATCAAGGATTACTCATCAGGAAGGAAGTACATAATAATGTAATATAGTGTCCAAAGACAGAGATTAGGTAAAGCCAAAAACATAAATCAGGAAATTTCAAGTGTCACCTACTTTCCTATCCTGATATTTGAAATGCAGCTCAGCTAATTAATGTGTTCCTTGCCTTTTAGACTGGCTGCTGAATGTTACTGTTTTTATTAACAGTACCCTTGGAGTTACAGAAGAAAAAATTCATGTGCAACTTTAAAAAAAATTACAGACGGGAAAATTAATTATTGTTCTTAGCCTAGTGAGGGTGTTCAGTGAATGTTCATATGATTATAAATAATTTTTGGCTCTGTGAGTCTATTTCCAGCAAAAATCATAGATATATGAAAAACATATTTCAAATACTACACTGACTTACTGGTAGTACTTTAGTTAGTGCTTGTAAAAACAAATGAAAAAATTGAGATGGTAGTGTATATATGATATTTCCTAATTTTCAGGTGCTTTCATTAGTAATAAAAGCTATATGGAATACATAAGCTAATCTATATGAAAGCCGTTCTCAAGCTGCAAAATGCGAGTTTTTAATTACCCTTAATTTAGAAGTTGGCATATACTTTCTATAAAGGCAGATAATGATATTTTTTGGCTTTGTGGATTATATGATCTTGTCAAAACTACTCAGCTCTGCCATTGCAGCACAAAAGCAGCCACAGACAATACATAAAGGAATGAAGGTGACTGTGTTCCAATAAAACTGTGTTTAAAAAACCAAGTAGAGTGGATTTGGACTGTGGGTCTTAGTTTGTTGTCACTTGCCCTAAATAAAGGACTTGGGATTAAAAATAAAAAATACCAAGTAGCATCAGGAAAGCTGCATAATGTAAAAATGAAAGACTAGTGAAAATTCTGTTAATTCAATGGGAAATAATGTAGTTTTTAATTTTTTTTAATTGCTTTATTAGAAAATTTGCTTCATATATTGTGATATTTGGCAGATTCTTTCCAGCTTATATAAGAAGAAATAGAGCATATCATTTGGAACATGAACAGTTATACTATTAATAAGACCTTCTTATAATGCTTTTAGATATTTTGAGTCTGTTTTTTGTCAGTGTGCATGTGTACCAAATGTGTAAATTAATGTAAGAAGTGATGATTATATAAACCTTCAAGTAATGAAAATAGTGTTTCATTACTATTTGAAAAGATAGGCCTCCTGAGAGGAACCACAAAAGAATAGGTAAATAATTACACTGACATATTCTTTTTTATTCATGCCTTTTCGACAGAGGTATGTACTTCAAATGCTACTTATGAATCATTTCCTCATGCCAAGTAACTTTCATAAATCATTCATGGGTTTTACAAGAATCCAGTGGTCCATGTTGTTAGCCTAGATGTAGCTTTGCTTACTTCCCTGTTTAAAATCTAATTTATAAGAAGGAAGATATTTGAGTTTTCTTAACTTAGTTATGCTGAATCATGGTAACAAATTTCAAAGCTATTACCTTACCACCTTTTCCTCATTAGATTTGTGGCAGAGATGGCCCCAAAGGGGGATATAAGTTAGGTGCTTCTAATGGTTACCTATTGGGGTTAACCATGGGAAAGGAGTAATGATTAGCAATCTTGATTTTGTGTAGGCTAAAACACATGTCCCATTTTCTTGAGTAAGAACAGATTGAGAATAAGGGTAGTTATCTTGGAAAGTTCTAATTTGATAAAGATAATTTATGACATTAGTGCCACAGAAGACCCTAACGTTAATATTTATACTCTTCTTTATGACCGTGTTTGCTCTAGCTATTTTGGTGCTATAGTAACAGTTTTGAATGAGAGTGTTAAATGGAAGTTCATATAAAAATTGTATTTTATTTTTAGAATTTATTCATCAAAAAAGATACTAGGTCCACAAGGAAATGATATTTAGGTAATGTATCAACAGAATTTCAACCGAAAATAAGTAAGATTAACTTTTGTCTTCTTTATTAGTATTCAGCAGTCACTCACAGTTTTAGTTCCACGTGTCTGGCCTTTTTTGCATCACACTATATCATCAGTTCGAAGAGCAGCATTGGAAACTCTGTTTACGTTATTGTCAACACAGGACCAGGTAAGAAGTAATAACTATAGTAATCTTGAAATTTATATAAATTTTATAAAATAAATTGACCAGGTTACCCTTGCTACATATCCAGAGATCAGATCAGGAGAATGCTGGGCCTACTAGAAATGGTATGGTGACCATGTAAACACATAAGAATATAATTACCTCAGAAGCAGAAATATTTTAATATTTTGCTCTAAGTTGTATTCCTAGCACTTGGAATAGTGCTTAACACATATGAGGTGCTCAGTAAATAAATATTTGTTGAATGAAAGATTGAATAGTCTCTTCCTGTCAAAGACCTGTCTTTACTTGCTCTTTGTGGTTGGTAATTGAATGGTTGGCAGAACCCATCCTAGGTTAGAAGGCTAAATTTGAAGCTCTGCAGTACTTCTAAAGACTGATGATGAAATTGCTGGGCACTTGCCTTCTCTTAATGATTACTCAATCTTAAGAGCCTTGGTATTTCCAAGGATAGTATACTTTAGGAGTCACACATTTAAATGCCTACAGAAATCATTCAGATAATACCAGTTTGTGAATTGAATCGATGATGAGCTGAGGAGTCCTTGCTCTGTCTATAAAAGGTTTCATATTCCTATTTTTTTAAATAACCTTATAAGTCAAACAAAAATACTAGAATTTAGGGAAATATCATAGGGAATCCATTCTTCTATCATGTTCTTATTTATAGGTACTACAGCTGAGCCAGTGATCTTTAAAAAGCAGTGGTTAACTTTTTAGACAATAAATTATAGTATGGATAAATGTCTCTTGTGTTCACTAACCATGTATTTCTTTGTGAATTAGGAATATTCCACATAGACTTACTTTAATCTGCAGCATGATGTATTGCACTAAATTTTATTTCGCATTACCGTTTTGATTTTGTCTAATCTTCTGAGGAAAAGCTTTCAGGTCTATTTTATAATCTTCAGTTGATCAGGCTTGGGCTGTTACGACAAAACTGGCATGGATGGTTCTGAATTTTCCCTTCATTTTTGTTTTAGTTTTGTGGATTTTGCCTAAATGTTTATAAGTACTGTATTATTATTATTATTAACTTTATTTTTTTTACACCTACAGCACCTGGTATTCCTAGATTGTCTCCCATCCAAGTACTGACTAGGCCTGACCCTCCTTAGCTTCCAAGATCAGACAAGATCGGGCATGTTCAGGGTGGCATGGCTGTAGACAGTACTGTATCAAATTCACTTTGGCTAGGCTTCTTAAAGTTATCAAATTTCTTGAAATTTATATAAATTTTATAAAATAAATTGACCACCAGGTTACCCTTGCTACATATCCAAAGATCAAGAGAGCACTGGGCCTAGTAGAAATGGTATGATGACCATGTAAACACATAAGAATATACTACAAGGGCAGAAATATTTTAATGTTTTGCTCTAGGTGTATTCCTAGCACTTGGAATAGTGCTTAACACATAGGAGGCACTTTTTTTTTTTTTAATAGACTTACTTAAAAGCAGTTTTAGGTTTACAGAAAAATTGAGCAAAAGGTACATAGTTCCTATATGTACCCCCAGAGTTTCTCCTATAGTTAACATCTTGCATTAGTTTAGTACATCTGTTACACTTGATGAACCAATATTGGTACCTTATTATTAACTAAAGTCCATAATTTACATTGGAGTTCACTCTTTGTATTGTAGATTCTGAGTTTTGACAAATGTACAATGACAATATCATTCAGAACAGTTTCACTGCCCTAAAAAAATGCCTGTGCTCCACCTATGCATGCCTCTTTCCTCCCTCCAAGCCTTTAGCAACCACTGGTCTTTTTATTGTTTCATAGTTTTGCCTTTTCAGAATGTCATGTAGTCGGAGTCATATATTATGTAACCTTTTCAGACTGGCTTCTTTCACTTAGCAACACAAAATTAAAGTTCCTCTATGTCTTTTTGTAGCTTGATAGCACATTTCTTTT
This sequence comes from Pteropus alecto, assembly GCF_000325575.1. Lineage (NCBI taxonomy): Eukaryota > Metazoa > Chordata > Mammalia > Chiroptera > Pteropodidae > Pteropus > Pteropus alecto. The sequence goes on along the minus strand of NW_006494611.1, from coordinate 15,060,025 downwards.
TTTCACTGAATAATAATATTCCATTGTGGCTGTACCACAGTTCATTTATTCACCCATTGAAGAGTATCTTGGTTGCTTCCTGTTTTTGGCAATTATGAATAAAGTTGTAAACATTCATGTGCAGGTTTTTTTGTGGGCATAAGTCTTCAGTGCACTTGGGTAAATAACAAGGAGCACAGTTGCTAGATCATATGGTAAAAATAAGAAAGTGTCTTCTAAAGTGGCTGTACCATTTTGCATTTCCACCAACAATGAATAAAGAGTTCCTATTGCTTCGTAGTCTCATCAGCATTTGATATCGTCAAGGTTGTGGATTTTAGCCTTTCTAACAAGTGTGTAGTACCTCATCGTTTTAATTTGCAGTTTCCTAACATACATTGAGCATCTTTCCTATGCCTATTTGCCATCTGTATCTCTTTGGTGAAGTGGCTGTTCGGATCTTTGGCCCATTTTTAAATTGGATTTTCTTCTTTAATTTTAAGATTTGTGTATTTTGGCTATGAGTCCCACATTGTTATTAAAAGCCTTTCTCTTCATTATAAGGTGATTAAACCATGTGCAAGCTCTTTTTAACTTTTGTGGGTTTTTATTATTTAATAATGTCAATATTATTTACTTATGGAGGAATAAGGTATTTTATATAAATGGATTTTCTAAGTAATGAGAACATAACTTTTTCTGACACCAAAATAGTTGACTATTAAAATGATTTACTTTTCTTGATCATCTTTTTAAAAGTATGCTAAACGTAAGTTAATAATTTTTGATAAATCAGTCAACAGTATTATTTACTGGTCATTAATTTTTATACTGTGCTTAATGTGGGAAATTGAGATAACAAGAATCACTTCTCTCAGTGATTGAACTGTCCTTTTTCAGTTGCTTTTTGCTAGTTTTTTTTCTCAACTGTAAATTGCAGTTTCTCACTTTTGTTAGTCTTATAATGTGATGTCTCCACTTGTGTTTTAAATTTTTTACAGTTTAGATAAGATCACAAATCCCCTTCCATATTTTTCAGTCCCTCAATGATTGTTGACAAATTATATGGTTGTGAAAACATCTGTACATTCTGTGATGTTGGTTTTCTTACCCATGGCTTCCTATTTTGTCTTTTGAATCTGGCTTTACTGGCTTTTAAATGAAGGTTTTGGCCATTGCATATATAAAGAATTGATGACCACTCTATTATTTTTTATACCAGAACTCTATTATTTTTGTATGTGATTTGGGGCCTGTTGGCCACCACTTACACTAGGCCTTCAATATTTGTTAAATAAATTTGTATGAAATTTTATGTAGGGTGTTTTGGGAAATAAAAAAAATATCCTACATGGTTCTTTGGAAGTTTTTACAGTGTGATTGTGATAAGACTCTTACATGGTAAGTTTAATAACCTCTGCAAAGAGTTAAATAATGGAAGACTACAGTATGAGAGGTGTCAGGAAGCAGCACTGAAGGCTAGACTACATGTGGAAAGATTAGGAGGATTCAGGAGATAAGGTTAAAAAAAAAAACCCCTAATCTTCCCATACCTCTCTCTATAATAGTATCACTAATGACATTTCTTGTTTCTATCAAGCCTCTGTCTTCAGAGTATCTCTTTACTGAAAATCGTGCTGTCAGTGAAACTTAATATTGATGCATATAGATTATTTTGCGCTTTGTCACTGCCCTGAGCCTTGCTTTCCAGTATTCTCACCACTGAAGACTGTAACTATAGCACTTATACCTACTCTCAATACATTTCACTTTTGGCCCCCACATATATCCTTTATTATTTTTGTTTGATTTTTCTTTTCTGTTTTTTCAACTAATTGTATAAAGCCAAATCCTTTTAGAAGACTTTTTTTTACTACCACTGCCTAGGTCCTTTTTTTTGTTGTTAATTTGGGGAAATTTTTTAAATAGGAAAAAAAGCAGAGTATTATAAAACAGCATTTATTAATTCACAATTTGTAATTGGTATTTGCTATAATTATGTTTTATTGCTTCAAATTTTTATAATCAGAATATTAAGAATAAGTCATAATTCCCTTAGATCATCACCTGTTTTCTAATTTGCCCACATTCTTCTTTCTGTATATTTATTAAAAATATTACTTCCTTCCCCTGGTAGTTTGCTCCTTAGGGTTTAAAACCAGGCTTTGTATCTTTAGTTTTAACACAGTCATAGTATTTCTAAAAGGGAAGAGAATTTGAGTTAAGTCTCTGAATAATATGGGGGATCATAGCCTCAGTTACTTGCAAACTGGCTAGTAATTTGTCATTGCTTACTATATTAGATTTAAATTCCTGTCTTTCTTGGTCTTCTGTTATTTGGCTCTTATCAACCTTTTTTCCTACTATTTTCTAATATATAACCTGGAGTCTATTTATATATGTAACCTGGGCTACTTAATGGTAATTGTTAATCTTGTGATCCTAACAACATTATTTGCTATCAGAGTAAACCATGGCTGATGGTTTTATCTGTTATTGCATTCCTTTTCACATCATTGCCTGATGATGATTATTGATTGATTCGTAACTATGTGCAAACTGTCTTGTAATGAAGTCCATGATCTCTTATCTGAATTTCAAAACACATTCGGTTCCAGGGAATTTGGACAAGAGATGATAAAACTGTGATGATGATAAAATCTACCCTCCCCTCACTTTAACTTGTCTTATTTTTTTCTCAGCTGCTTTCTATCACTATTTTTCCTCTTCAGTGGTTTAATGAAAAGATCCCTTAACTAAACCCAGAGAGTCTGAGTTTTAACCTTGGAAAAAATTTAAGCCCCCTTAAAACATGAATTCACTTATAACTTGAGGTTATAACTATTTGTTAACTTTGTGACCATGGTCAAGTTTATTTAGCACTTCTGGTGATAATCTCTACTCAGCCTTTCTCAGAGTTATATGGGTCAAATAAGATAATGTATATGAAAGTGCTTTAAAACTGTTAATTCTATACAAATATAAATGATAGTACAAATTGTAAAAACAATAATTAACACTTCTGGGGATTCTTTTCTAACAATTTGGAAATCTTATTTATATTCTGGGGTGTAAGAGTTATATTTAATTGTAGTAATAATAATCCAAGCTATTATTGAAGGATTACTTTATGCTATGAACTGTTAGGCATTGTGAACTGGTACATGGTAAGCATATTACATTACATGGGATGGCTACTCCCATTCTTGTTTTGCAGATAAGGGAACTGATGATCAAAAATTAAGAAACTTTCCCAAGCTTACGTAGCTACACAGCTCACAGTAAGCAGCTCAGCTCAGATTCAGATCTAATTCTGGATGACTTTCAGTTGTTAATTTTACAAGGCGACAAAATGAATTAAGTGTCTATTGAATTGTTTTCCCATTGTAAATCTGAAGTCATGTTAAGTATAAAGTGAAAAAATAAATCTCACCTCTCAATTACTAGGATCTCTATTCTGGTTTTAGTTTCTAACTTCTCAACCTCTTCCTCTCAATAAATAGAATCATAGTTAATGCAGTTATTTATGAATCTTATTTCCATTGGACTTTTCTGTGACACATCCCTGTGCCTTTATTTGTAGTGTTAACATGTGAAAGTATTTGCAAGCCTGGCTTCTTGGAGAGCATGAAATAAGAGCTCTTAAGCAAACCACACCAGTTTCATTTGCTAATGACTTAAAATCAAGGCTTAACTTTCCTGAACTAGCAGCTTGGCAATCAAAATGAATGAATTTACCACTTGTTTTTCCTTTCTATATTCTCTCTTTAACCTATGACTGTGTTTATACATGCAATTGTAATCTATGAATGTATATGTCTATCAGTAAACTACAGGAATATCTAGATTAATTAGTGTTGATAACCACTAACTGTTGTAGCCAGAACATGACTCCATGATCTAGAAAGGTCTGCTTCTGGAAATTAATCTATTTTTTTAGACATGTTCTGCTAACAATGTTGATTTTCCCATTCCATTTGCTTTACAGTCACTTTGAATCATTCCAAAATTTCAGTTACTAATACAATATTGACTTTAATTTGAAAAGCAGGCTTTGGCATGACTGTTATATTTAGCAGGAAGATATACATGAGATTGAGTTGGAATCTGAGGCATACTTAATCCAGGATGTATGAAAATTTAACATAGGCATATGTGAGAGAAGGAAAGAAAGACCAAAAGAATAGATTTGACTAAGAGTTTGGCTTTAGAGAACATTAGCATACTGAGGTTTGGCCAGATTTTATAAAGATATCAAAAGGGGAGACAAAATGTAAATATTTAGCTGACTTTCAATTAAGTATTGCTTGGACAAATGAATGGAACAGGTATTATAAATTGTCTAAATATAAAATTGGGTTTGTTTTGTAATTTTCACAAATGGGGGCAACATTTAACACTAACATAAAGTGCTACTATTATGTTAATTATTTAATACAAAGAAAAAATTTAAGCCCCCTTAAAACATGAATTCACTTATAACCTGAGTTATGGTGGTCTAGATTATAGTTAATTTAAACCTGGAGAATTAAACAGTCTGTAGTAGGAATTTTTCTGTATTTTAGTTTACACTATGTAGACTAATACTTAACATTTATCAAAGTTTTCCAAATTTTGTCTAAGATTAGTGGAGAAATTTTTGATTAGTAGAGTCCAAGTTAGTAGCATACTAGAAGTTTGTTGACTATTTAAAAAATTTGTAGGGAGGGGAATCTCAAGTGGATAATCTATAAAGTACTGAAAATACTGCACTCCCCACTTGCCCTCTTCCCTCACCAATCCAGTTAAACAAACCTATGAATACAAAGCAGCAGCATTAGTTTACCTCTCTAAATCAGTGCCTACTGGAAGACAGGTGCAAAATTAATGAAAATCGATGGGCCAACTTTTAGTTTTGCAAGAGACAAATTGACCCTGGATAGGCCAAACTATACCTTGTGATCTTTTAAGATATGTAGTAATAGTGAGCTAAAACCGTATTACTTTTTCCAGCCATATCTAAAAACAGATACTTGCACAATTGTTCAGGTGGACCGAATTTGGCCTACAGATGTTTTCCCAACCTTATCTTGCATTTATTAATAAGCAGACTTTATGCTATGCTACTAGAGAATTTGCATTAATCACATGCTATTCTGGGGTGGGTTTTGTTGTTTGGACTGATGTTTTTTCTCTTTATTTTGAAATTTTTATTCTTTATTGAGTTGACTTCTTAGAGCAGTTTTAGGTTCACAGCAAAATTAAATGGAAAGTACGGAGTGCACAAATACCTCCTCCCCCACCACACAGTTTCTCCTACCATCAGCATCCCACACAAGAGTGGTATATTTATTACAATCAGTGAGCCAGTATTGACACATTATTATCAACCAAAGTCTATAGTTTACATTAGGTTTCACTCTTGATGTTGTACATTCATTCTTTGGATCCAATTTTTACTTCTTAATCTCTTCACCTTTTTCACCCATCCTTCTAACCCCACTTCCATCTGGCAACCATCAAAATGTTCTCTGTATCTATGAGTCTGTTTATGTTTTGTTCCTTTATTTCGTTCTTTAGATACCACATATAAGTGAAATCATATGACATTTGTCTTTGTCTTTGTCTTACTGCACTCAGCACAGTACCCTCTAGGTCTATTTATATTGTTACAGATTCCATTATATTATGACAAGATTTCATTCTTTTTTATGGCTCAGTAATATTCTATTTGTGTGTGTGTGTGTGTGTGTGTGTGTGTGTGTGTGTGTGTCATCTACTGTGGAGACACTCTAATGTATTTTCATTTCAGTTATTGTATTCTTCATTTCTGACTGGTTCTTTTTTATGATTTCTATCTCCATTTTTATGTTTCTTATGTTTTTGTTAAAATTCTCACCGAGTTCATGTACTCTTCCTCTAAATTCATTGAGCATCCTTATAACCAGTGTTTTGCACTCTGCACCTGGTAGATTACTTGTCTCCATTTTGTTTAGTTCTTTTTCTGTAGCATTGTTCTGTTCATTTGGGATATGTTTCTTTGTCTCCTCATTTTGGCTGCCTTCCTGTGTTTGTTTCCATGTATTAGGTAGGGCTCCTAAGTCACCTGGTCTTAGTAGAGTGGTTTTATGTAGTAGGTGTTCTCTGGGGCCCAGTGGCACAGTCTTCCAGGTTACCAAGGTTGGGTGGTCCAGGTGTGTCTCTTGAATGGGTTGTGTGTGCCTTCCTGTTGAGCCTTGATTGCTGTTTGCACATCATTGGGAAGAATTGACCCTCGGGCTGATTGGTTGTGAGGACTGGCCAGTGAGGGGCTGACTGTACATAGCAGGATTCGTTTTAGCAGGACGCTGGTGCCTGCCCAGTCAGCTCTTTGGGTGTGTCATCCTCCAAGGCAGCCCAGAGGTGCTCTAGCTCTGGTTGAAGCTGGCCACTATGTGGTGCCAGCCCCCGGACGTCCTGAGAGGGTTCCCACTGCAGGCCAATTTCAGCCGTAGCCTGTGCACTGCCTGGAGCCACCTGGCAAGAGTCACCAAGCAATCCGAAGATGGCCACCATCGGTGCTGGGCTTAGAGGTGCCTTGAGGAGCCAAGCCACAAACCTGGCTGGCTGCCACTAATGCCGGGCTTGAGGATGTTCATCAAGAGATATAGGGCACACCGAGGCACACCAGTCTCAAGGTGTCCTCTTTTGTATGTCCCCAGTTGTAGGACTTACGTTCAGCTAGACTTAAGGGGACTCTTGATGATGACTACTCTATAATTTGGTTTTAATTTTGTTGTGGTTGTGAGAGAAGACAAGCAGAGCGTTTACCTATTCCACCATCTTGATCGGAAAACTAGAGTAACTAAGCTTGTGTCCTGGCAAGCAATCTTCTATAGATGTGGCCTTTGGGATCTACAAGCAAATGTTTGGATTTCCAATAATGGGGTTGGAGGTGGGTTAAGAGAGTTGGTAAATATGAAGAGGAGAAATCATGAGTGAGAAGAGATTATGGAAGAGTAATATTAAATTATTTGCTTCATGCTATTATAGCTTTTCTGATTCTGTTAAGATTGTCTCTGATTCTGTCTGATGAGGAAAAAAAGAACTTTTCTTCCCAGTTTCTTTTTTCCTTTCAATGAAAAGTAGTTAAGGCATAGCAAATCAGTGAATAGCCTCCCCCAGTTGATGGTTTTGTTGTCTGTTTTAAACTTCTGTCAAACCATTTTGAGAACATATAATCCTGGTCCTATCTTTGTCATTCATTAGTTTTCCATTGGCTAGAAAATTATAGGTAGCTTTCTAAGTTGTCATTATACCTAGAACTTCTGGCTTCATGGGATATCAGTTAAATTTTTCAAATTTCTCTTCAGTCTCTTCCAGATAACATTTTTTTGCTTAAAAAAAATTATGGTTTATGGTGGAGTGTGATGATACTAGTAACTGTGAATTAGTTACTAGATTTTTTCTATTGGTCAATCTTATTCAGTGAGCCTATAATTATTTGAACAACAGACAACATGTGAGATCTTAGAATTTTAGGTACACAATAGATACTTGATTAAGCACTATTTGATTGCTTCATTTGGGTGGGCTTTTGAATTGTTGAGAAATTTTTTAGATTGAGGTGCTAAACCTGGGCTTAAGGGAATCTTTCAACCCTCTGAAATTGAAAGCAAAATGTTATACTTAAATATGTATATAAGTATATTTTTCTAATATACTCTAAGAGTGTCCATAGTTTTCATTAGATTTTCAAAGTTTCTCTGACCCAAAATCGATTAAGAACATTTACCTTAATTTTGTAGTGAACTTAAAGTAGAATTTTATAGGTTGGATATCATCTTATAATTTCTACTTGCATTATTGGTGAGCACAATAGAATTTAAACTGATCATCCAGCTCAGCAGCAGTAATCTGATCATCCTTCGAATTTCTCTGACAACGCAATGATATATAATATAACCAAGGAGATGTTGTTGATTAGAGCCTGCTTCCACATGAGGGATGATATCAACTTATTTAAAGCAAAATTTAGAATTGTTAATCATAATCAGACTTTCTCCAGTGATTATATGCCATTTAGTTTCCCCAAACCATTAGAAAAATGTATATGGTTCTGTTGCTTTAAAATCTTGTCAGAATTTATCACTAGTTGAACCTTTTTGATAGAGCTATATAGTCTTTTCATGGTAATACTTCTATTATTTGGCTTACAATTTTTCAGATAAGCTATCAGCCGAGAATTATGTGCTATAGTTTTGATTCTGTTTTTGTTTTCAGAACTCTTCATCTTGGCTTATACCCATCCTGCCTGATATGCTGCGACACATTTTTCAGTTTTGTGTTTTAGAAAGCAGCCAGGAAATTCTGGACCTCATTCACAAGGTACACAGTGAATATATCTGTACTCCTTTTCCCAGTAACTTGGCAGTTTTTTAAAATTTTTGTAATTGCCGTATACTGTTATCGGTCAGGGATTTTAAGAAATTGGAAATCACCCTAGAGATTTGAAAAGTCGGGAGATCCGCAAGGTGAGACAAGAAAATATAATAGCTAAGTCCCGATTGGCCATGCTGCTTTCTCTTATTATGTGACCTTCTGTGCACATGTTTCAAGCACTTTCTGATAGCCTCAATGCAGAAAATAAAATGAAGAAAAGGTTGTTTTTCTCCACTTATTTTATTTTACTACTTATCAGAATGCTTATTGATCCTACAAAGCATCTTTTTGGTATTTATTAGTAATATAGAGTCTGATTGTCAAAATTGACACTTATTTCTCCTGCCCCCCTCCCCTTTACTTAGCAAGATTGATTATGTGTGTTGGAATCTTTAAAGAAGAACCATGTGATATAGTTAATAATATTTACGGGGAGAAATGGCATTGTTGTCCCTTTAAAACTTGTTAAGTTAGTTTTGAATTATTGGCCTCTGAAGTGGCTCGTTACTAGCAGAAGTGTTATTTCTGTATGCTGGTCCTATCCCATTTAATGTTAGGCATCAAGCAAGGTACCTTGTTGAGTAAGATCATGAATTAAGACTTATACTGTTCTTAATTTATACTAGGATATTATCACTTCTAAAGTTAGAGGATATTTATCAGGAGCTGTTATATCTTGAAGTGTGAGTTGAATATAGAATTGTATTAGTATTGAGTTTTATGATATATGTAGAGAATTTCAGTGACTTACTCTTGAGATTTTGACTATTTTTATGGATATCTTTTAAATGACTTTCATAAAATACTGAAGAAAATTTTTTTGCGTTCTTTTTTTAAAAACTTAATTGCTTTTTTTAGTATACAAACCTATCAAAATAACCCAGTATTTTAAAAATAGACCTCTATGTTGAATTTTAAAATTATTCTCTATGGTATTTCTGAATTATTTTTTAAATTAGTATCCATAAATGTATTAGGTTTTAGTAGCCCTCACTAGAAAAATTTCACTTTCATGTTCTTCTTTCACTCTGTAGGTTTGGATGGAGTTATTGAACAAGGCTTCAGTTCAGTACGTGGTAGCAGCTGCTTGTCCGTGGATGGGTGCTTGGCTTTGCTTGATGATGCAGCCTTCACATATACCTATTGATTTAAATATGTTGCTGGAAGTAAAAGCTAGAGCAAAGGTAAGGGTAGAGGGGCATACTATATTTGTATGTTCAGCTCATAATGTTAATATGGTAACCATGTAAGAAATCTGTATTGCTTATTATAAATGTGATTTCATTGATTTAACATAAGGAAAAATTATTATTAGAATCTTTACAAAATGCATAGTAATTTTTATCTATTAAAATTTAGTGAAAAGAATTTTTTTTTACTGAGATTATAACATGAAAGTATTTTTGATGTTGCTATTAAATGATTAATCTTTAATTATTGGTTCGTTTGTTTTTCTCATTTCCTCTAGGAAAAAACAGGTGGTAAGGTACGCCAAGGCCAAAGCCAGAGTAAAGAAGTACTTCAGGAGTACATTGCAGGTGCAGACACCATCATGGAAGACCCTGCCACCAGGGATTTTGTGGTTATGCGAGCCAGAATGATGGCAGCCAAGTGAGTATACATAAATTCAAAAGTCATTTAATCCAAAGATTCCTCAATCCTTCCTCCATCACACTAGTTACAAAATAAGAAGTTAAAGTGTAAGAAAACTTAATTTTTTGAAGTCTTAAATAGGATTTGTATATTTTTATGAAGATAAGATTGGAGTTATGTCATCCTTGAGAAAAGTAACAGCTTCAATAAGGAGAAACTACTTCAAATAATTTCTGTAGTAACTTCTTTTCTCTCCCTCTTAGGTTATTAGGAGCACTTTGTTGCTGTATTTGTGATCCAGGTGTAAATGTAGTAACCCAAGAAATTAAACCAGCTGAATCCCTTGGCCAGTTACTACTCTTTCATTTGAACTCCAAATCTGCCTTACAGAGAATTAGTGTTGCTTTGGTAATCTGTGAATGGGCAGCTTTACAAAAGGTAAGATTTGGCCCCAAAAGTAATGAAGTCACATTAAATAAACCAATTTTTATTAGTTGTTAGGATAATTTTTATTATATTTTATAATAAAAAATTTTTTTCTCTGTATAAAAATCCAGCAGTTATAGAAAAGCATCCAAATTATTTTGTTGAAATACTGTTTCTTTCCCATTTGCCTTCTTAGAACCCCCAGTCTCATACCTGAGACTGCTAGTTATGCCTATACTTAATATTTGCTCTTGATCCTACTACCTGTTAAGAAATGTCTGTCCTAAAAAAAAAACCTGTGTAAGTATAGAAGCAGTCCAGAAAGTGTTGATCATTCATTCCTCCAGATCTGTTTGAGATATCACTGAAAACTACGAAAGATAAGAGGCTTTGAGTACTAGATTATATTAGTAGTCTAGCAAGGGCAGAATTTTTGGTCACAGGAAGAAGAATCTCCACATTTAAATCAAAATCTTTGTTTCCATGCCCTTGCAGCCACTTTAACCTTTAACTTCTAGTAAGATGTATGATTTTGTGTGAGACTTGCTTCTGTAAATTAAAGAAACTTCCTGCTGGCTTTCTTTATTCCATTGACTGGAATTCTGGAAATTTAACTGTCTGCACTTGCTGTGAGAGTTGCTTGTTACTGCCTCTTAGCAGTTTGTCAGAGGTGTGTCTAAAAGTAATTGAGCCATGCTCTTGCAACTGAGACCCCAGCTTTGCTTCTCGTCTCGGTGTGCTGGAGAGGCAGTGATGCTGTGTTTTTGTGCCTCTCAGACTCAGCAGCAAGTGTTGACAGTTCGGTTTCTGGACCCTCACAGAGCTTCTCTGGACTTACTCTGTGAAGCCCAGGCTGATCACCCAGATCCCACAGAACCCCTCATGGCTCACCACTGAGGCCATTCCCCCTCTGGTTGGGGCAGGCAACAACCAGAGAGAGTGGGAAGGGTTAGTTAAATTTGGGGGCAGGTAAGTAGCTTTTTATAATTTATATATCCATTTCTACAGTATGGCATGTGAAGCTATAGGTTCTACTGTTAAGAAATCTAATAATGAGTTTTTAAATAACATGTTTAGTGCATGCTACGTGTTCTTATCCGACTCATTTCTTTTTACAGTTATATATTTTTAAATCTGTGCTATGTATATATATGTAAACTTAGAATAAATTCAGAGTAAAGTAAGAGTAATTAGGTGGAAATTTTAATGGAATTGTAATAGTTCCATGTGCATGTTCTGTAGTCATTCATATTAAATTTTAGTTTGGGTGTGATAACTTCTCTGTGCAACTTTGTTGTTCTGGGAGATAACAACATAGATTCGAAATCAGTAGGAATTTAGAACTTGGTAGTTTGCAAGTGAAGATTTGTGCATCTCTAGAATTATGTTTATATATTTTCCCTGAGTATTTGTTGTCTGTTATATTTTAGGAATGTAAAGCTGTTACCCTAGCTGTGCAGCCACGTTTACTTGATATCCTTTCAGAACATTTATATTATGATGAAATTGCCGTTCCGTTCACACGAATGCAAAATGAGTGTAAACAGCTTATTTCATCATTAGCTGATGCACAGATTGAAGTTGGTAATAGAGTAAACAACAGTGTCTTTACAATAGATCAAGCTAATGACTTGGTGAGTAAAGAAGTAACTTTCTTAAATTTTAGATTGAGCATGAAATAAAGATTAGAAATTTGTCATGTTATGTTTACCACAAAAACACTAATTTGTTGAACCTTTCTGTGGCTTGATAGCCCATCATCTCTACCCTTTAGAAAAGTTATTTCATTGTATTGACTTTTTTTGAAATAAGAGGATGGCAAAGGATTTTTTCTTTAATCTCAGTTTCTGACAAACCAGTGCACCTTTATTAGAAAGGCTGTTACACATTTTTTGTCATTTCTCAATCTTGCTTAAAACTGACAGAGTATAGAACTGCTTCTTTAGGTTCCTGAGTATTTCTCCTTCCCCCTCCCCAACTTATAATGAAAATATTCAAACATAAAAGGTAAGAAACTTACACAATGAACATTCATATACCCACCAGCTAGATTCCACAGTTACTATTTTACTAGATTTGCTTTAGTACATATAGATGCAACTGTCTACACTTATATCCAGCCATGAGTTCATCTTATTTTTTTGATGCATTTCTAAGTTGCAGATATCAGTACACTTTAGCATGTATATCATTAACTAAAATTCAATATATATATATATTTTGCTTTTTCAAGTTAAATAGATACTATTATGTACTATGAAGTACACAAATCTTCAATGGAATATTTGATGAATTTTAACTGTGCATATACCTATGTCTCTGTCAGGATACAGACAGTACCATCACTACTTCCCAGTCAGTCCCTGCCTCTCTCTGCCCTCAAGTAACCATTGTTCAGATTTTTTCTCCACGTGGATAACTTTTGCCTGTTCTAGAATTTCGTATAAATGGAATCAAACACTCTGTGTTGTTTGGCGTAAGGATTTTTTTTCAGCATGATGTTTTTAAAATTCATGTTATACGTATCAATAACTCATTCTTTTTTATTGCTGAGTTTTATTTCATTGTATAAATATACCACAATTAGTTTAAAATTAAGCCCGTCTGGATGAACACATGGACTGTTCCAGGTTTTTGGCTGCTATGAACAGAACTACTATAAACATTTGCGTACAAGTCTTTGTAGATAATATATTTTCATATCTCTTGGTAAATACCTAGGAGTGAAATTGCTCGGTCATAGGGTGGGTGTTTATTTAGTTTTATAAAAATTACAGACATTTTCCCCAAGTAGCTGCATCATTTTACGTTCTAACCAACAAGATGTGCGATTTCTGGTTGCTCCACATCATCACCAACATTTGGTGTGGTCACACCTTTTAATTTTTGCCATTCTAGTGGCTTTGTAATAGCGTCATTGTGGTTTAAATTTGCGTTTCCTTGATGACTGATATGTTCAACATTTATTTTTATGTCATATTGGCCATTTGTAAATCTTCCTTTCTGAAGTATCTGTTCACATCTTTTGTCTATTTTTAATTAGGTTGTCTTTTTACTATTGAGTCGCAGTTTTATGTGTCCTGGATACTAATCCTTTGTCAGGTAGATGCTTTCTGAATATTTTCTCCCAGTTGTGTGGCTTGCCTTTTCTTTTTTTCTTTATTGCCTTTTCATTTTCTTAATGGTGTCTTTAGATGGGCAGATATTTTAAATTTTGATGAAGTCTAACTTATCAATTGTTTTCTCTTATGGTTATTGTATTCTATGACCTGTTTAAGGTACCTTTCCATGTCTCCAGGTGGTGAAGTAGTAACATACATTTTCTTCTAAAGCTTTGTAGTTTTAGCTTTTATATTTAGATTTGTCATCTGTATTGAATTAATGTTTGTTTATAGTATAAAGTAGAGATTAAATTTTGTTTTTCTTAAAAATATCAAAATTTTCCAGCATCGTTTACTGAGAAGAGTCCCTTTCTCCATTGGATTGCTTTGACACCTTTGTCAAAATTCATTGAAGTATAAGTGTGGGTCTCTATTTGGGTTCTATTTGTTCAGTCTATTTGCTTTTTTATGCCAACACCAGTATCTTCGTTATAGTAGCTTTGTGCTTAGTTAGTCCTTGAGGTTAGATAGTGTAAATGAGGTTTTTGGGTTTTTTTTTGAGTTATAGGATCAGAAACTGAGCCACTTGTGTTGGACTCTGTGAAATAGCAATCTTCATTTCATAGCCCCCTTTCTAATTACAAAATTACGTAGTTGAAATTTTTTTGTTTTTACCAATGATGGAAATCTAAAATTGCTATTTTTTTCTGTGTTCTTTTATAAAATTGTTTTCCGATCATTGTTGTTCTATAATTTTTACTCCTCCCACCCACATCCCTTTTTGACTCTCTGGAGTAAATATTAAATTTTCTTTATGGTCTAGGTTCCTTTCCTACTATTTCTAACAACTTTTTTTTTTTGAAGTTATCAAACAGCTCCTTAAAGTTTTGTTATTCAGACCTCTTACTCTCCAATGGAATTATTGTTCTGTTTCATCAACTTCATTAGTCCAGTGGTTTTGACCTGGGATATTAGAATCTCTGGAAGAGAGTATTGATGGGAAGGGTAGTTTTTAAAAGGTTGCTTTTGGCCTTGGCTAAGAGCTACTGCCCTTTGAGTCTTTCATTGAATCCCTGTTTTTCTTTACCTTCCAAATATAGACATTTCCCTAAGGTCTCTTGTCTCTCACCATTCTCACAATTTAGTTCTTATCCTCTTATCCATGTGCTCTGCTATATTCTCTTGATCTTTTATTTCTTCTATTAGGTATTTTTACTTGGATATCTCACTGTCATTTTAAATTAAACTGGAATTTTCTTAACATTTCTTTTCAGAAAGTCCCACATGTTCACTTTTTTGTTTGTTTCCATAGCCAGAACTCAGCCAAAGCCCTTATTAGTCTTTTATGACTAGATTCTGACTCATCTGTAAGCCACCAGGCAATCTCTGTGCCAGACTAATAAAGTCCTTTACTGCCACTCTAAATGCATCCCTCCCTTGCTTAGAAACATTATTTTCTTTTTCCTTGATTTTAGTTTTTTTCCCCTTACTTTCAGCACCTTCTTTAAATCCTCATCCCTTTTCTCCTCATTTCTTAGACTTTCTCCACTTAAATCTAGTTAGCGTTCCTCTTGCAGAAATACACCACACTCACTTTCTGTTTATCAGTCTTTGTCACTTCGCCTGAGTTCCTGTTTGCTTTGCCAGGAATTCCCTACCCTCAACCCCCTGTACTCATGCCAACTTATCTCTTGACATTCCTCCATTTGCACCATGTGCTCAGGTCATGCCTGAATAAGCTGTTTTCAGTTCCTTGGACAATGTTCCACTTTTCACTCCCTCCCTCACTCTATTTGCCCAGATGCCCCTACAACTCCTGACTTACCCATTCTTTAAAAACCCAGCACAGATGTTAACCTCCTGTGAGGCTTCCACTAATCTTGTCACGTTAGAAGAGTTAAGCAACTCAAGTGTTCCCACAGCAACTTGCACTTACCTCAGTTTTACATTGCATTGCCGTAATTGTTTACTTATATATCTGTCTCCCACATTAGTCTCTGCATTTTTTGAGTTTATGAATTTTTTGAGTTTATGAAGACATCTTTTAATATTATTCAATAAATATTTGTTGAATGAATGACTGAATTGGAGATAATCAGAAAACTTTTCCTTAGCTGCCTAGAATCATTGAAAATTGACAGAAGCATAGTATATTTAAGACAATGTTTTCAAACTTCTAGTAGTGAAACCCTGTTTCAAATAAGTTTTATGCAGAACTTGTATACATAAAACAGTGGAAAGTATGAGCTAGAAGTGGTATGTGATCATGTTCCTTTGCAGTGAAGAAATTGACAAAATCAAGCAGATATAGCTCACTTTAAAGTCTTTGGTATTTTATAGTCTTATTTGTGTGCCTATTTTGATTTTCATAATAAGAGGCCAGCATTATCACTCTTGTCCATAATGGAATTGATCATTTCTAAGTCTGAAAAATTAGGTTCTTCATTTAAAAAAAAGTTAGGTTCTTCAGTGTTACATGCTTTTCTGACCAATATTGATCAGACTTGATCTATTTATGGAACCTCTTTAAGATTTTAGTTACTTATCAAACAAGAAGACTGTTATGTGAGCCATCACCCAGTCTTTAGATGGTAATTGAAAAATATGCCCACACAAAAATGTGTTCAAATGTTCATAGCAACATTATTCATAATAGCTAAAAGATGGGAACAACCTAAACATCCATCAACTAATGAATGAATAAATACAATGTGAAATATCCATATAGTGGGATATTATTCAGCAAAAAAAGGGAATGAAGTACTCTTACATGCTACAACATTGATGAATCTTGAAGGCATTTTGCTAAAAGAAACCAATCACTGTAGATTACATATTGTATTAGTTCATTTATATGAAATCTATAAAGATAGAAAGTGGATAAGTGATTGCGTAGGGCTGGGAGGAAATCAGGAATGATTACTAAGAGGTATGGCTTTTATTTGGGTATGATGAAAATGTTCTAAAATTGTGGCAGTGGTTGTACAACTCTGAATATAATCAAAACCATTGAATTGTATACTTTAAATGGGTATATTGTAAGTGAATTATATATGAATAACATTGTTTAAAAAGATGAATAGTCTTTTAATGGGCCTTGTAAAGTAGTCTGATGCCACAGTCTTATAACTTTAGGGAGCTCTTGGTAATTAAAGAATTAATGACTATTGTAACATTCCTGGCCTATCCCCCTTCCCCCCACCATTATTTGGGCATTTTCACCAGTAGAGGTCAAAGAAAGAATGAAAATCCAGTTAGTAACACTTAGCCACTTAGCAACAGCTACCCTAAAATTTGAGTTGAGACGAAAAGGATGTTTGTTAGTTTTGCTCTTCCTTAACAGTTAATTTATATTGCTTATAGCTTTCTTATTTCACCAAAGTATTATGTGAGTGATGAGTGTGCTTTTCTCTCAAACTTATTAGACATAACGAGTTTGTCTAAATAAATTAGACATTTATTTAGTTTATTGAGTACTAAAATAATACTAGATATTATGAAACTTAAAATTGAAACAAATCTTGCTGTCTCCCTTTAGGAGTTTATGGGCTATATTGGGGTTGATGTCATTAATGATTTTAATTTCTCTTTTTTAATAGGTCACTACTGTTTTTAATGAAGTCACGTCATCCTTTGATTTAAATCCTCAAGTGTCACAACTGTTAGATAGTAAACGACAGCAGGTCCAAATGACTGTTACAGAGACCAACCAGGAGTGGCAAGTGTTGCAGTTGAGAGTGCATACTTTTGCTGCATGTGCAGTTGTGAGCTTGCAGCAGCTTCCAGAGAAATTAAATCCTATCATAAAACCATTAATGGAGACAATTAAAAAGGAAGAGAATACACTAGTGCAAAACTATGCAGCTCAGTGCATAGCCAAACTGCTTCAGCAGTGTACAACAAGGACGCCCTGTCCCAATTCAAAAATTATTAAAAACCTTTGTAGCTCACTTTGTGTGGACCCATATCTAACTCCTTGTGTCACATGTCCAGTACCAACACAAAGTGGCCAGGAAAATTCTAAAGGTACATATCTAAAACTTCATTTGGGGTAGAGAAAGAATTAACCATTTAACTTTATTTTCATTTATAGGTATAATTTAAGCACAAATCCTATTTACATTAGAGCTTTTTCCTCATTTTGAGAGAATTTGCACATATTAGCTAATCAAATTACAAACCTCTAAACTCAAATAAGCTATTCACAATAGACCTCATATCTCATGTAAGATGACTGAAATCTGAGACAGGTGTTAACCTTTACCTTCTCTTTCAAGACCATCATTATAAGGTTTATTGTTAACTGGGCTAGAAAACTAAATTGTGTCAAATGTTGATGAAAGTTCTTCCTATAAAACTGGCTTCTCTGATTTAGTGCATGTCTTATGAAATAAGTGAACTCTATTACCTTTAGCAAATTAGGTTTAACCAACTTATCTGTTTTCAACTGGAGAATTAATATGGAAAATAAGAACTGCTCTCTGATGGCTAGTCTTAAGGACCAATGTTTCCTCGCATTCCTTGGTCCTATATGCTTTTTTTGTTGTTGTTAATAAGATTTTGGAAAAGCAAATTATTCAAAAGGTAATAGACTCAAAACTTTGATGCAATATTAGTCTTGAAAAAAATGTGAACTGGAAAAGGAACATAGATATTTTGAATATCAACAACTTAAAAATATAATAGGATGATTCTATTCCTCACCCCAACCTCAATGCTATGTGAGGCAGCAATACTTTGCAGTAGTAAGTGTTTTTGAATTCATGGTAACTGTGGACATTACTTACAGAGAGAACTTGCTTACAATATTTTTTAATGTTTCTTTTTATGCCTAGAAGCTCATTCACTTTTTAAAAATGAATATGCTTTAACTTGAAAGCACAATCATTCTTGTTTATGATATTTCTTGTTAACATGATTCTACAACTTTGTATTAAGTATGGAACTATGCAGATACAGAACATTTAACTTAATGTTCTAAATTACTGACAATTTTGTTATTTTATTATCTAAAGAAAATGTCATTGGCCTATAAAAATTGAGGCTTAAAAGACAAATTAAAAATGTTATCTTTTTTGCAGCAAGAAGCATTATGCTTAAAAATTTTAAAAGGTTTTTTCCTTATTAGGATCCAACTCGGAAAAGGATGGAATGCATCACACTGTCACCAAGCACCGAGGCATAATTACACTCTATAGGCATCAGAAAGCTGCATTTGCTATCACAAGTAGGCGAGGTCCTACCCCGAAAGCAGTAAAAGCTCAAATAGCAGATCTTCCTGCAGGAAGTAGTGGAAATATTCTTGTTGAACTTGATGAGGTAAATCGCTTTTTTTTCTTTGACTACTCCGATTTATAAACATATTTTTCAGATTGAGAGCTAAATTGTCAACTGTCATATCAGCTTCCAGAATGTAATTTTATATTTTTAAGTGGAAGAACTAGGATTAATACTCCAGCAACACAATCTAGAAAAACTGCAAACTTCTTCAAATTTCTCATGCCGCAGATTTTTACCAGCTTGACTCTGATTATCTCCATAGGCAAGAAACCCTCTTAATAGTGGCAACATAAGTCATTCATCAATATAAACTAATTCACTCTTATAGGAGTGACTTCAGAGATGTTAAATAATAGTGAAAGCTAACTTTTCTCAGCCTTATCAGTGTCAGGAATTATAGTTGATGCTCTATAATAAGGATAAGTTTGTAAGTGTCAAATAAGTGTCACCTACTTGATTTTTAGTCAACCTGAAATTTATTAAATGTGTGATGTGAGGTATCTAAATTTATTTTCTCATGTGAACAGCCAGTTATCACACTGCTGAATCCTTTTCTCACCAATTTATAATGGCACCTCTGTTATATATTGTGCTTTATATATGTGAGAATCTACTTGGGTTTTCTATTCTGTTTCATTGGTCTACTTTTTCTACAGTACAGTATTCTTTAAAGATGACAAAAAAACGGTTTTTGAAAATTTAACGATCACATTATTAAGGGAATGAATGCTCTGGAGCTCTTTTGGTTCTAAGACATAGGAACTTAACTGAGGTCAGCAGTAAACTATCAATGTTAAGACATTTGTTCAATATATTTCTATAAAATTTAGGCCTATTTTAAGTTTTTTAAATCAAAATTTTAGTTTATTATCTATATTTCTTTTAAAATATTCTATGAATAAAGGTTTTTTCACTAATTATATTTTCCCCATAATAATTTTAAACAAAAATTTACTGTGATTTTGATATTTATACTTCTATGGTTTATATACTTTTTCCTCCACTTAAAAATAATTTGCCCTGAACAAGCCCGATTCCATCTGATCTTGGAAACTAAGCAGGGTCAGGCCTGGTTAGTACTTGGATGGGAGACCACCTAGGAAGATCAGGTGCTGTCGGCGTAAAAAATAAGGGATCGTAAGCTTACAAGGTCCTTGCAGTCTGTGAGGTCAACCAAAGGTTGCCTCACCTAAAAAAAATAAAAATAAATAATTCGTAAAATATATATGTATTTTTCAGTGGGGGGAGTTTTTGGTATTATAATAAAATTACTGCTAAGAGGTTATTAATCTTGTGGTTAGATTAAACAGAATGCTCTTATTCTATCCCCTAATGACATATAAATAAGGACAGATCATTTTATCTCCTAATCGTGTCTCTAGTAAGGTTCTTTGGGGTAGGGAGAAAAAGAATAAAACTGGTCACTTAGGACTGTCTCTAGAAACAGCACATATTCTTCTATTCCTTATCTCCAACTCCAAAAAAGTATTTTACTTTGGAAGTAAAAATCTAGTTTGGGATTTTATGCCCTTGTAAATTTAATTATTGAAAAATGTTTATAGTTGTGACAGATATGTCCAATAATTAATTGCTTAATTGGTTAATGGTAACACTATGAATTCTTAGATGGTGACTTTATGTTCTCTTAATAAAATTTCGAATGCATTACACTTTTTTCCCTGAAATTCTGTTTTTAACTAACATTTAATTTTAGGCCCAGAAACCTTACCTGGTACAACGGAGAGGAGCTGAATTTGCCTTGACAACTATAGTGAAGCATTTTGGTAGGGAAATGGCAGTGAAGTTGCCACATCTCTGGGATGCTATGGTTGGTCCATTGAGAAATACAATCGACATAAATAATTTTGGTGTGTACACATTTTTCTGAGTTGGATTTTTAACAAATTTCAGTGTATATCCATTACATGTAGCCTTATAAAATAAAAAATACCTATACCTGTTTATCCCAGACCAGCTGGTAAGTTTTAAAATAAGATGTTTGTAAAAACACTTAATTTATTTCCATGTCATTTTTTATATTTTTTGCTTTTTATTTTTTGTATTACATATTTAGAAATATTTGAAATGGATCATTATATTAAACTTCTGTAGTTGTTTTGAGCGTAGTACCCCAGTATGCAAATTAAGGGCATGGTGTTTAACTTTACATTAAAAAAAGCAAAATAGAGTCTCCCATGGTAACTGGGGAGGTGCTAAAATTTTTTGTGGGCCCTAGATTTTGAAAAATTATTTGTAAGGTGATATGCAATTGAATCAATATATTTTAATAGATGGAAAGTCTCTCCTGGAAAAAGGAGATGGCCCAGCCCAAGAACTGGTGAATTGTCTGCAAGTTTTTGAAACAGCCGCAGCATCCATGGATTCTGAGCTTCATCCCTTGGTAACTAATGCAAGTGTAGTTTTCTTCTAGTAAAATAAATGTTCTTATTTTTAAAAGTCTGAGGTCTTGA
The DNA here is from genome assembly GCF_000325575.1 of Pteropus alecto. NCBI lineage: Eukaryota > Metazoa > Chordata > Mammalia > Chiroptera > Pteropodidae > Pteropus > Pteropus alecto. The sequence goes on along the minus strand of NW_006494611.1, from coordinate 15,038,775 downwards.
AAAGTGCAACTTTGTTGTCATCCCTAGTAATTGTATTTCCTTTTATATGATATAACTAGATTCCTTCTTTACTGACAGCACAACTCTTCTGGGCTGTGAGGCAGAGTTGGGTGCACAAATGATAGCCCACTTGGGACCTTAGAATATAGGACAGTGGGGACAGGGCTCTGCTGACACAGAGGCTAGTTATAAACTGGAAATCAAGCTGTAGCCCTGTTCATTCATATCATCTTAGTAATACAGCTTTAAGAAAGGAAGAACACAGGTATAATAAAACTACTTCCCAAGATAAGTCTAAAGGTGGAAGGAAGTTACTTGCCCGAGATGAAACTAGTCAGTGGCAAAGATAGAACACAGTTTGTGTTTTTGATTATTAAAAACATTTCTTACAAAAACCTTGGGACAGGGAGAAGATAAAAATAGACTAGAGAAGTAGTTATCTGGCTTTTCCATAGAATAAAGTATTATTCTTTCTATGTAACTGCAATAGAAAGCTCTCTGCAATTTACAGTGTTGTGAAGGATGCTAGTTCTACTTCTCTCTTCAAATCTAATGTAAAAGGAATCTGAGAGAATAGAGAAGAATGCATTTTTTCTGTTTATATAGTAATAAAGTATGTTCTTTTATTTGTTAAATTTTGCTGATTTATCATTAATAAAGAAGGACAGAATCCATCCATATCCTTTTACCCTCCATGATCAATAACATGCATTTAACTGAGCTGTAAGTTTAGTCTGTTGAGCAGGTACCTGGCTCTCATCAACATTAATCCTGGCACTCCATGCAGCAGACATTAAATAATGGGATATGTCATGCTGTTGTAGTCATAATGCCTGTAGTAAGCCAGGAAGTTAAAGTGTAAAATACACCTACCAAAGTATGATACCTAGAACAAAATCAAAATCAGGATTACACAACCTAGTGAATAAAAATATATACCTAAATCTAAGCCAGTGCTACCAGATTTGGAGGGTGCTGGCGATATGTTGTCATTTTCCTAGCCTCAGTAGGAAAATCTTACAAGTGCCTTTTGGTGTGTTTCCTGTTAATTTTGGAATGTACTGAGTGTTCCCTGATGCCTACGAGAAGATATTTAACAGGAAAGAAGTTCTGCACCTTTTCTTTCTTTTCTTTTGAAGAGAGTTCTAATACCTTTGTTTAGATTTAGGTTAATTTTTTATTGAGGATGTTTTGACAGTAACGTTTTGAGGTAAGTGGCGATAGTCTCAGATTTAGAGTCACTTAAAATATTGAGAACCTCTGAGTATGGGCCATTATAGTTATATTTTAAATGATAGATTCCCTGATAAGTATTCTGATTGTCTTAAACTTTTTTTTTTTAGTTGGTACAGCACTTGCTTCATCTTTATATGTGCCTTCAGTACCCCAGCACTGCAGTGAGACATATGGCTGCTCGTTGTGTAGGCGTCATGAGTAAAATAGCTACCATGGAAACAATGAATATTTTTTTGGAGAAGGTTCTTCCATGGCTGGGAGCAATTGATGACAATATTAAACAAGAGGGTGCAATTGAAGCACTTGCCTGTATCCTTTTTTATTTTGAGAAACTATTCAGAAATTATATTTTATTTAAGGATTAACAATAAAATTGATTTATTCAAATATGCACATAAATAACCTGATTGTTCCAAAAAGAAAACTACTTTTTTACATTTTATTTCAAAGCACTTCTATATTACATTATAAATACATTACAAATATATTTATATTTTATTATAAAAGTTTTTACACAGAAAGTTTGAAGAATTCCTATTAATTTTGAGAGCTTTTGAATAGGCAAGAATAATTTTATGTACTTTATGAACTATATAGTAACTGATCTATGTTTATAATCAGTGTTTTATTAATATCAGATACTATGTAGGTTGTCGTTATAAACATACTATATTTTCCAAGTCTGTTCATTATTTGGGTGGAAAATGACTAAAGGTGCTAAATTACTGGAGATATACATGCAAGCTCTTTGCTAAGGATGTGGCATCCATTGACATTCTGTAATTTGAAGTATCTGAAAGACAGAAGATGGAGATCGAATTAGTAGAAACTCAGGTTCAGAAATGCTAAAAATTGCAAGGGGACTGAATACTGGCCCTGCTATGTCCAGTTTATGATTGTCAAGATTCTGGTGGGAAATTTGGAATTAATCTTTGACACTGAATTGTGCTCCCTTGCATCAACATAACTCACTTTATTTTGGAATTGGAAGTCTAGAAACTTCTAGGAATGAAAAAAAACTTATTAGTAAAACTTTCTCCAGCCTTCCTCAGATGACAAACATGATTTTATATTCTTAGTCATGAGAAAGTCACATGTTTACAAAGGAGCAACAGTTTGCTGATTCTATTATAATTGAATCATAGACCTTGAATGACAGTCTGTTCCCTAATAATACACATGAGAAAATGCAGACTGTTTTAGAAGTCACAATCTTGGTGCATCAGTTCGTTTGCAAAAATATCTACCTAAGAACCATTTGGAAATTTCCTTAATAACTTAATCAGGTGTAATGGAACAACTGGATGTTGGTATCGTTCCATATATTGTCCTTTTAGTTGTGCCTGTGTTGGGAAGAATGAGTGATCAGACAGACAGTGTAAGATTCATGGCTACACAGTGCTTTGCAACACTAATTAGACTCATGCCACTTGAGGTAAGTGGAAAATAATTGGTATATGTTTTCTATAACATAATAATTGTAACTTATTTTAATTGTTTATTGGGGTAACATTGGTTAGTACAATTACATAATTTTCAGGTGTATATTATAATTTCACATCTGTATACTCTATTGTGTTTACCACCCAAAGTCCAGTTTCCTTTAGCTGCCATATATTTGATCCCCTTTACTCACTTCACCCTACCCCTACTCCTCTGTATTTGACCCCCTTTACTTCATCTACCTCCCCACTGCTCCCTTATCCCCTACCCTCTGGTAACCACTAGTCTATAGTCCATGTCTATGAGTCTCTGTTCGTTCTGTTCATTTGTTGCTTTTAGGTTTATATCTCACACATAAGTGATATCATGTGATTTTTCAACTTTTTCTGTCTGGCTTATTTCACTTAGAATGATTATTTCAAGGTTTATCTGTGTTGTTGCAAATGGCAGTATTTCACCTCTTTATGGCTGAGTAATATTCCATTGTATGTATGTACCACAGCTTCTTTAGCCAATCATCTGTCGTAGGACACTTTGGCTGCTTCCATGTCCTGGTCACTGTGAATAATGCTGCGGTGAACATCGGTGTGCAAATATCTTTACGGATATGAGTTTTCAAGTCCTTGGGGTATATACCCCGTAGTGGGATTGCAGGATCATATGGTAGATCAATTCTTAGTTTTTGGAGGAATCCCCATATTTTTTTCCATAGTGACTGTACCAATTTTCAGTCCCAACCAGCAGTGTATGAGGGTTCCTTTTTCTCCACATCCTCTCCAGCATTTGTTATTACTTGTC
>NW_006494611.1:15031625-15033105 GCF_000325575.1 Pteropus alecto | reverse complement strand
TTAAATTTGGTGTTATATACTTTTTCATAGTATTCTTGTATGATCCTTTGTATTTTTGCAATGTCAGTTGTTAATTTCCTCTCTTTCATCCCTGATTTTGTTTATTTGTGTCCTTTCTCTTTTTTCTTTAGTGAGTCTACCCAGGAGTTTGTCAATTTTATTAACCTTCTCAACCAGCTCTTTATTGCGATTATTTTTTCTATTGTTTTTTGTTTGTTTTCTGTTTCATTTATTTCTGCTCCAATTTTGATTATTTCTGCTCCAATTTTGATTATTTCTTTCCTTCTGCTGACTTTGGGCTTCATTTGTTCTTCCTTTTCTAGTTTTTTAAGATGAAGCATTAGGTTGTTTATTTGGGCTTGTCCTTGTTTTTAGAGATAGGCTTATAATGATATGAACTTTCCTCGTATTACCACTTTTGCCATTTCCTCAAAATTTTGATATGTTGTACTATCATTATCATTTGTTTCTATGTATCTCTTGATCTCTCTTTTTATTTCTTCTTTGACTCAGTTATTCTTCAGTAGCATGTTGTTTAATCTCCATGTATTTGTGGTCCTTCCTGATTTCTTTTTGCAGTTGATCTCTAGTTTCAAAGCATTATGATCAGAGAATATGGTTGGTATGATTTCAACCCTCTTCTATTTGTTGAGGCTATCTCTGTGTCCCAGTATGTGGTCGATTCTTGAGAATGTTCCATATGCACTAGAGAAGAATGTATAAGCAGCTGTTTTGGGATGGAAGGCTCTGTAAATGTCAATGTCCAATTGGTCTAATGTGTCATTTAGTTTGTGTCATGTGTCATTGTTTGGATGTTCTGTCAGTATCCAACAGTGGGGTATTTAGATCCCCTATTACAAAACACTGATAGTGTTTTGGCCTGTTTCTCCCTTTAGTTTTGTTAGTAATTGCTTTACATATTTCGGGGCTCCCTGATTGGGAGCATAGATATTAATAAGTGTTATGTCTTCTTGGTGCATGATTCCCTTTATCATTATAAAGTGTCCCTCAGTATCTTTCTTTACCTTTTCTATTTCGAAGTCTATTTTGTCTGATATTAGTACCACTACTCCTACTTTTCTCTGATTGCCATTTACTTGGAATATCGTTTTCCACCCTTTCACTTTGAGTCTGTATTTGTCTTTGGAACTGAGATGTATCTCCTGGAGCAGCATATGGTTGGGTTTTGTTTTTTGATCCGTTCTGCAACTCCGTGCATCTTTATTGGTGATTCAGTCCATTTGCCTTTAGGGTGATTATTGAAATATGAGGTCTTCTTATAGCCATTTTATCTTTTGCTTTCTGGTAGCTCGGTGTTTCTATTGCTTCCTTGTCCTTGTGTTTCTGTTTTCTTTATTTTCGTTGGCTTTTGTGGGTTTTCCTTCTGGTTCTTCTTGTTTTATGTTATATACTTCAGTTCTGAATCTTCTGTGTGTGGTTACCATTACGAATATGTAAAGATAGTTATATATATATACAT
>NW_006494611.1:15001237-15030644 GCF_000325575.1 Pteropus alecto | reverse complement strand
GTCAACGCTTGCAATGTGTTCTTTATCTCCAGAAGGTCTCTTTGGTTCTTTTTGAGGGTTTCAGTCTCCTTGCTAAAGAACTAATTCTGCTCATTCAATTGGGAGCATAAATATTAATTCCCGAAATTGTTGATATGATTCATTTCGGATCTCACTGAGTTTTTTCAGAAGTACCATCCTGAATTCTTTGTCATTTAAGTCACATATTTCTATGTCTGTAAGCTTATTTTCTGGAGATTTTTCTCTTTCTTTTTGAGATGCCTTGTCACCTTGGTTGTTCATAGTGTTTAATGGACTGTTTCTCTGCCTGGGTATTAACAGAAGTGCATTCTGCTGTTTTTCTTGAAAGATTTATTATATTAAGATCTCTCTTTAGCCTGTTGCAAAGAAGGAACTTTTCTTTTGGTTTCCAGTAGGTGGCATCTAAGCCTCTTGGATCCCTGCTTTATATAAAGCCTTAATAATGCCTTTTTATTTTCATGTAGATATTTAATCATGCTTGCTGCACTCAGTCTCAGTTTCCCTGTCAGTGTTAGCGACAGTTTCGGTAGCGTTTGTTCAGATTCTCCTTGGGCTCTGCGGCGTTCAGTCTCAGAGGATATGGGGGGAGGGGTCCTCTGTGTTAGGGGTTGGGGACTGCATCTCAGCCTCGGTTTTGCAACCCCAGCTGGTGAAAATCAACTGTTGTTTCTCTGTTATCCTTCTTCTCTGCTTTCTGCCCTAATGACTGGGCCCTGCCACCAGCAGCGTGGAGTTCACAGTACTCCTAGGAAGGGCTGTTCAGGGAAGTCGCCACACCTTCTCCCTTCTCTCTCCTTCTACAGGGAGCTCCACTGGCTGTGAGCGGCAGCTTCTTTATTTCTCCCAGTCCACCACCCCACACCTGGGGTTCTGTCCTATGGTAGCTCTTATGTGCAGATCCCATGCTCAGACGCACTGGTGTGCAGTTTGGGTGTTTTTTGTTGAATTTTAGATGTTCAGCTTATTGTTGTTTCAAGGGGAGATATCTGGGGATGTCTCTTATTCTACTATGTTTCTCTAAAACTTCAAATTATACTATTTTTAATTACTTTTTTTCCTGCATTTATATTTTGATAAGACTTAAAAGTTATTTCATAATCTGAGGATGAAAAAATTATGAATAAATAGTTTTGACATCCTTTTAAAAAATCATTTTAGGCAGGCATTCCAGACCCTCCAAATATGTCAGAAGAATTAATCCAATTGAAAGCCAAGGAACGACACTTTTTGGAGCAATTGTTAGATGGGAAGAAATTAGAAAATTACAAAATTCCAGTACCAATCAATGCTGAACTCAGGAAATATCAGCAGGTGAAGTTTTATATTTATCTTGTAAATATGAATGGTGACTGTTCCTTTCAAATATGCCTTGAAGAGTTTTAAAAATTCACCTAGTAAAATTTCATGTTTAGTTTCTTATATACATTTATTTCTTTTGCCCGTAAAAATAGATTCTTTGTATATGCAAACGTGTTTGATAAGAAAAGATGTTTTATGATCTGCTTACATTTATAATTTTCCTCATTCATCTTTTCAGGATGGTGTGAACTGGTTAGCCTTTCTTAATAAGTATAAACTTCATGGAATTCTATGTGATGACATGGGTTTAGGAAAAACTTTACAGTCTATCTGCATTCTAGCAGGAGATCATTGTCACAGGTAATTTAAAATGTTATTTTAAACAAAGGCTTCCAGATGCTAAGAAATGTAAATAAGCTGGTTAATTTATTGTGTTTTGCTGTTGTAAAGGGCGCAGGAATATGCAAGATCGAAATTGGCAGAATGTATGCCACTTCCTTCCTTAGTGGTTTGTCCGCCAACATTAACAGGTCATTGGGTGGATGAAGTAGGTAAATTTTGCTCCAGAGAATATCTCAATCCATTGCACTATACTGGACCTCCTACTGAAAGAATAAGGTAAAAGCTGTACAACCAAAAAATGTTACATCTTTTGCTTTTAAGTAGTTTGGAAGAATAAAATATATTAAAAATGAATTTTGTTTTGTCGTTTTCAGATGTAGAAACTTAAGAAAAGTGAGAGTACATACGTTGTAATGATATAGTCATCAAGATTCATCAAAATTCAAAGATTTTAGCCATTATTAACAATCAACTGAGCTTTCTACGTTTTGGAGCTAGGGAATTATCAAGAACCAAAGCCATTGTTTAGGTCCTTCTTGGGAGCCTTGTGAACATAGCATCTCCTAGGAGCTTCTGTTAAATTCTCATTCCTTACCCACTTTCCCTAAGAGTTTCTTCCTTCTTCCCTGTCCCAAAAGTGCTTTTGTCCACAATGACTGCTCTAGCTGCCCTGATACCATAGCAGTGCTAGAGCCCTGTTAGCTTTATTCTGTGTTGACTTGCACATCTCTTATGTTCCTACATACAAATTTTGAAGAGAGGAATCTTGTTGATTTCAGTTCATCTTTTAAAGCTTGGATAGTCATAGATTGCTGATTAGTCCCATAGATTTGCTGCCCTTCTGTCTTAATAATAGCTAACATATATTGAGCACCTACTGGCCAGGCATTGTTCTAAGCAGTTTTGCAATTATGCAATACTGCAGTAAACAGATCTTTCCTCTCCTAACATTAATATACAGATACTGGAGATGACTGACTGCTCTTGTTTGTGTCATGACCACAAACCAGCCCTTTGTGGTCAGGGAACCAAGTATTGTGAATGGCTCAACCTGATTCAAATGCTTCATCTCTTTGGTGATTATGGGGTTATGTGATTGACAGCTTCCTCTCTACTTCCTCAGAACAATATGGAGTTACGGAGGAATAGTGCCTCCAAGGAAGAGGAGTTAGCAAATAAAGATAAACATGTCCACAGCATTTTGAGTTAGGTGTCCATCTCTTTTCTAATTAGACTTAAGTTAGGGTGATAAGGCCAATTTATAAGAAGAATGGCCTTCAGACAGCAAGGTCATAAATGTAAACAGAAGAAAATATTGCGTTTAGTAGGCAGATTGAAAGCACCTTATATGATGGTAGCTGTAGTTTCCCCTTTGAAAATATATTATAGATTTTGCAGATTCCATTCCTCATTTCCTAAATCTTATTTATTTTTAAATAGATTACAGCATCAAGTAAAAAGGCACAATCTGATAGTGGCTTCATATGATGTTGTGAGGAACGACATAGATTTCTTTAGGTAAGAATTTAAATTTTTTTTTTTTTTTTTAAGAAAAACCTAGTATCAGACTTGAAGAAACTTAATACTTTCCTGTCTCAAAAACTCTTAATATAGTTCCTGATATACAGTAAAAGATGCTAAAAACTTTTTGTTTATTTTCTCTTAGAAATATTAAATTTAACTACTGTATTCTTGATGAAGGCCATGTCATCAAAAATGGAAAAACAAAATTGTCAAAAGCAGTGAAACAACTGACTGCTAATTACAGGATTATTCTTTCTGGAACACCAATACAGGTAATCATTTACTGTTTTTTCTTCTTTTTTATAGTATTTGCCATGTGAGAGAAGGCGTGGCATTTCGCTGTGAATTAAATTAAGAGGAGTTTTTTACTTTACAGGAATGATCATTTCCAGTAATTATCTTGTTTTTATAATGATGTATTTGCTATGTAGCAACATCTGAGAAAATTAGGTTTTTAAAGTCATATTTAAAATATATTTTAAATAGAAGTCTAGTCCAAAGTGTGGGAGACATTAGTCAGACTCTGTTAAACACAGGCCATTCTTCTGTAGTATTACACCACAATCTGATTTAACACTGAAAAGCTAGCGCTGATTCAGGGACGAATCATTATATAGCAAGAAGTTTGAATACCTGAGGTTAGGAGGCAGTTTAAAAGAGAAGATTCTAGAAGTTTATCTTGGATAAGGAAGGGGATAGATGAGTATGTCGATGTCTTCAGATACTTATGAGAGATTCTATTATTTTCTAGAGGAATTGGTTGCAAATGTTTACGCATAGCTTAGATAGCCAACTGTGATAGGAAGATACCCTTCATCACTCTCTAGTTAGTGGGGGATAAACACCAAGTGACGTCTAAGAGTCCCTCTGGCTCTGAAATAATTGATGGTTTTTTATTTATATATTTGTTCCTTTTCTTTAAAATTATTTTTGGTGAGAGACTTACTGTTATAAATGTTATGGTTTTGTCTAACACTATAGATCCCAATAACCAGAAAAGATAACTTCAAGCATATAAAAATTTAGTATAAACAAAAGTACCTTTAAAAGGGAAAAAAAGACACTTTAGGCTTGAATTATTAAGATTTTGCTTCAATTTAAACTATATAGAAACTTCACAGTATTTTTAAATAGGTTATTGTTTTTACAACAAGAAGTTTTTGGTTTTTATTTGTTTGCTTAAAGGCCATCTTTCTTTCCCCCTTACCCACCTGAAGAGTTTAGCTCTGAAGCTCTAAGGTAGGTTCTGCACTGAAGAGCCAAGGTAGCCCAGCATTGGGAGTCAGAGCCTAAGTGGAATTAGAAGGGTCCATCATGTGGGAGGGCAGCCCAGCATGGTGAGACAGAACTTGAGCAGGGTGAGGAGGGCATCTGGAAGGGTTAAGATGTGGGATGATACCTTAGGATACACACAAATTGGGAAAGCATCCAAAAGGAAAACATACTGATTTTTTTTTCTCATGAAACTTCAACAATAGAATTGGAAAGAACATGTGCCTATTTCCTCATTATCCATAAATACTGGGCAGACTTGACCTATAACCAAACTCTTTTGGGTTTTCCTTTGTTGAAGTAGTAGTGATGTTGGCCAAATTCCTTAAATACTGCTGTTAATTTGAATGTCAAAGTTAAGAGAATCAAAAATGTATTCATCCTTCTGTTCTTCTACTTACTATTTTATGTCACCAGTAAGATTTAAATACTATGGACCAAGGTTTATTCTGGTGGAGGAGACTTGAAAATTTCCCCCCAAATAGGATAGACTATTTTCTCCAAGAATGCTAACCTGAATTTTACATGTTAAAATATGGACTTCTACCATGTACCTAAAAATGTGCTTATCATCTATATTACCATAATGGGCTTTAATTAATGTTTTATTTTTTAAGAGTAAGGAAATAATCCCAGTTCAAAAGATAACTGGTGTTCCTTTCTTATGTTCAGAACAATGTTTTGGAGCTGTGGTCGTTATTTGATTTCCTCATGCCAGGATTTTTGGGGACTGAACGCCAGTTTGCTGCTCGATATGGTAAACCTATATTAGCAAGTAGGGATGCTCGAAGCTCCAGTCGAGAACAAGAAGCAGGTATGAAAAAGAGAGATAATTGTATACTCTGTGCAAGTGAATGTGATTTATTCCTAACTTTTTTGAAGCCATTTTCTTATTATTAACAGGTGTTCTTGCGATGGATGCACTGCACCGCCAAGTCCTGCCATTTCTTTTGAGAAGAATGAAAGAAGATGTTTTGCAGGATCTTCCACCTAAAATTATTCAAGACTATTACTGTACTCTTAGTCCTCTCCAGGTTAGGAATCTGGTGATCGTGGTTGTTGGTAGTATGTGTATTAGTAGATTGCTTTGAATAAGCCACAAAAGTATTGAATAAAAGGGAATAGCCTTTGGTTTATCACTGTAATCTTGCTGCTACTTCCCATAACTTTAGGAATATCCTATTTCAAACAGATATAGGTAAGACATAAATGAATCTGTTTGGATATGTGCATTTTGAATGTAGCATTAAAACAAAATCCTCTATCATAGTTGCTGTCTTCTGTGTCTAATTAATTGAAAAAGTTGGAAGGTTAAACTGATGAAGAAATGTTTATAAGGGCCAAAAATCTTGTAGTGTCATATACTCACAAGAGCATTATAGGTATTGTCAATCCCCATTTCTACAAATAAGAAACTGAAGCTCAGAAAGTTAACTTACTCAAGGTTATATAGCTAATATATATCAAGGCTGAGTTTCAAACCTTGGGAAGTGCAAACCTCATCCCTTTTAAAGTATTATTGCATTGCCAATAAATTTTCAAAATAAATTTTGTCTTCTGCACAGTTCTGATTTTATACATAGAGACCATTATCAAAGGAATTTATTGTATTCCAGTCCTCATGTAGTATTTTGTAAGGGAACATTGTCCTCTGTATTAGTAAGACGTGGCCTATAATCAGAATTTCATTTGAATATTTATGTTTTAGGTTACCATTCATCAGTCTATTTAAGTATTATGAGTTGGTTTAGTGTGATCAAATGAATCAAAGATATACAGACATATGCTACAAACTTACCTTTCCCCTCCAGTGTATAGACATTTAGTCTGTTTGTATTTATCTATACAACTTGAGTTTAATGGGCAAGACACTAATCTAAGTGCTAAGAACTTTGAGATTATATTATTTACCTCATTTCTCTGGGCTTCCATTCCTTATTTATAAAAATAGGGTTAATATTCTTAAAAGGAATATTTTATGGGCAATGAGGTGAAGACTTTTTAAAGTACAATAAAGAAAAGGTACCATATGGGAAAAAAATCTGTGGTAATGTACTGATGGTGGTATATTAATTACAACAGCATAAAAGATCATTTAGTCTGGAGAAGGGAGCTGGGGAGGAAGTGACATTCGGCTTTATTTAGCTTTCATAGGTTTTCACACTCTAAATTCTATTCCTTAGCATTCTAGATTTTCTTCCCTTTTGCATTGTTTTAGCATGTACAAGCAGAACCCAAACCCCAAAGTAGTGCTTTAAACTTGATATGACTTCTCCTTTTATGCAGAAGTAAGATTTAAGATTTGGTCTCTTGGAATGTACCTATGGAGTCTTGACCACATAACTTAAGGGAGATTTTTCTTATTTACTTATAAGGGTTCAGGTTCTCTATTATTAGTAATATATTTATCTTGCTGTGAACAGAGTGGAAAAATTTAGTCTAGGACTATCTTACTTGTTTTTTAATATATTATCAGTCAGACTTAATGTGTGATACTTGTTTTCTAAATGTAATTTTAAAGGAACTTACCAAGATGCAGTGGATAATCTGTAATCAGTAGTAAAATATAGTTATAATTTATCTTCTTTAATGAAGGTTGATTTAAATTACTGCTCTTATTGGTCTTTGCTAGTTATGTTTTCATCAGTTGAAAATTAAGTATACTTCTTTTTGTGGGGAATTTTACAGGTTCAGCTCTATGAGGATTTTGCTAAGTCTCGTGCCAAGTGTGATGTTGATGAAACAGTTTCTTCAGCTGCACTTTCTGAAGAAACCGAAAAACCAAAGCTTAAAGCTACAGGCCATGTATTCCAGGTATAGATTGCAGTGTTCTTTTGAAATGTTGTTGAAGAATGTTCTTCAGTGCAGCAAATTTGACATGGAACACTAAAATATGGGTTTATTTAAATTTTTTAAATATTGCGTATACATTCTTAAATAGGTAAAAGTTCCAATTTATTTTTATATTCATAATTAGTAATAATTTAATATTAAAATTAAATGTCCAAAATGCATTATACATTTATTACATGAAAAGAAAGGTTTTAGAAAGAATCTTTTAGAAAGAATGCTTTCCATTCAAAAAAATATTGGAACACCTACCACAAGGCAGTAATTTTTCTAAGCTCAGGGATTAATTAAAGCAGTGGATAAAACAGATTCCTTTCCTTGTAGAAATGAAAAATGAATAAATAAAATACATAATGTGTAAGAGAAAATAAAGCAGAGTTTGGGGTTATACAGTGTAGGAATCAGGATAGGTTGTGATTTTTAATAGAGGGATCAGAGATGGCCTCACTGAGAAAGTGACATTTTAGCAGAGATCTGAAGGAAGATTGAGGCATGCAGATAAGTGGCGGGGAAGTGATTCCAGGCAGAAGATACAAAAAGTACAGAAGTCCTGAGACATGATGCCTCATGTGTTCAAGGGAATAACAAATGAAAAATGTCAGCTTGCTTTTTCTTTCTCTTTTGAGATATTCCACTGTAGAAAACCTCCTAAAGTCTCAATAAATTAAGTACTGTAGCATTTTTAAAGATAGAAGAGGGAAAAGAGGTTGTAAAGCCTTGTACCTCTTTCATCATTTCTATCATAGTTTTCAGCAGTCTCTTGAGCCTTGTTCAGTGAGGCTAGCTAATACAGATCTCTGTGCCAAGGGCGAGACCCAGATTATAAGCCAAGTAAAAAGCAAAAGAGAAAGTGCAGCTGAATCAAAAAAAGAAAAGACCATATAGGGTTCTGATTTTCAAATATAACCACCTAGCTCCACCCCTGAACCCCTACCACCAGACATACTGAATCAGAATACTGCGTAGAAGGGAGAGATTTGCAGATTTATAAGGTCCCCAAGAAATTTTTATAGCCATTGAAGTTTAAGAAACCCTTCTCTGGGAAATGCAGCCTGGTTCCAGAAGTACCTGTGAGCATTATCAAGCACTTTGAGTGGGAAAGGGTTAGCTATAGGAGTTAACAAATAAGGTACTCTTTCTGCCATGAGGAGCTCATGTCTAGTGGGGTAGATAGACAAAAGAAGTACAGTTTATACAAGTTATAAATGCTCTCATAAAATACAAACTGCACAAGAATAACAGATCAGATATTTGAACTGGCTCTTGAAGAATGAGTAGGAGTAGTGAGAAGAATGGCATTGTAGACATAGAATAGCATAGGAAAAGCTACTGAGATACAGACATTTGTGGCATGTGAAGTGGATTTATATATACTTTTCCCCCCTTAAAGGCATTGCAGTACTTACGTAAACTGTGCAACCACCCAGCATTAGTCTTAACACCTCAACATCCAGAGTTCAAGAGTACCACTGAAAAACTGGCAGTTCAGAATTCTTCTCTTCATGATATTCAACATGCCCCAAAACTCTCAGCTTTGAAACAAGTAAGTAGGTACTTTAAGTATTAGATATGTATTGAACATTTTTTATCTGTAACACTAGGTAAATTTGCTTTCCCTGATGTATTTACATTTCTTTTATTTTTAAATTGTGGTAGAATATATATAGCATTTTTAAAAAATTGGGTAAAATATATGTAACATAAAATATGCCATTTTAACCACTTTTAAATGTACAATTCTGTGGCATTAATTACATTCAGTGTTGTGCAGCCATCACTGTGTATTTCCAGAATGTTTCTGTCACCTAGACAGAAGCTCTGTATCCATTAAGCAATAACTTCTCATTTTTCTTTTTCCCCAAAGCACGGTAACCTCTGATCTAATTTTCATCTGTATGAATTTACATGTTCTAAATATTCCATATAAATAGAATCATGCAATATTTGTCTTTTTGTGACTGGCTTATTTCACTTATTTTCAAGGTTCATTCATGTTGTAGCATGTATTGATACTTTTACGACTGAATAATATTCCATTATTAGTATTATGTATATGCCACATTTTGTTCATCTAGTCATGTGTTGATAGAATACTTGAATTGTTTCCACCTTTTGGCTATTGCAAATATGCCACAGTGAACATTAGCTTATAAGTGTTTGAGTCCCTCTTTTCACTTCTTTTGGTTGTAGACCTAGGAGTGGAATTGCTGGATCATACAACAATTTTATGTTTAGCCTCTTCAGGAACTGCCAAACTGTTTCTTATAGTGGCTGCACCATTTACACTGCCACCGGCAAGGTGCCAGGATTCCAATTTCTCCATATCCTCCCCAATACTTGTTTTCAATTTTTTTATATTATAGTCATCCCAGTAGGGGTATGAAGTGGTATCTTATTGTTGATTTGCTCTCTCTAATGATGTTGAGCATCATTTCTTGTGCTTATTGGATATTTATATACTTTGGAGAAATGCCTGTTTAAGTTCTTTGACTGTTTTATAATTTGATTGTCTTTTGGTTGAGTTTAGTTCTTTTATATTCTGGATATTAAGCCCTTATCAGATATGATTTATAAATACTTTGTCCCATTCTGTATATTATCTTTTACTTTCTTGATAATGTTCTCCATGGTTTCTGATGAAAAATCAAGTGTTCATCTTATCGAGGATCCTTTTTACAGGGGATCACTTTTTCTCTTGCTGCTTTCAAGATTCTCTCTTTGTCTTTCAGTAGTTTTGTTTATAATGTGTATCAGTGTGGATCTATTTTCAAATAAAAATTGAATTTCATCCACATGTTAATGATACTACAGGCTTTAAATTATTTTTGGTTTATATTTTTATACATTGCTTTTTTTTACCTATAGTTGTTACTTAAACTAATCTCATTTTAGAATGCTTCTTGTCACCCTGAAGTGTCTGGAATTTAAACTTAGGAAATCTGCAGCTTAGGCCCAGATTGTTTCTGGCTGTACTCATGGATGTCTTTTCTAGAACTCTTCTTTTTCATTTGCTCAGTTCTTTTCATCCTCAGGAGAAAGCTAGATTGCTTGCTTGCTTGCTTTCATCTAAAATACTTCTATTCTCTGAAGTAGAGGAGAAGTCTTATATACTTTTTAAAAATCTGGCAATAAAAATACAGAAACATGTTTATCAGCAAATAATAGTGCCAAAAGTATCTGGTAGTACCAGAGCCAGAATTTAAAAAGTTCAATAGACTGGAATGAACTGAAACTCTAGGTGAAATTTAATGGAGATAAGCAGAGTCAAATTTAAAACACTTATATAAATACAAGTGTTTTCTGTCAGACTTGGCAAACATTTCAAATAAAATTATCTGCCTCTTCAATGCAGTAGGTAGCACGTCAGTCTTATATAGGGTAAAACTGAATTTGATTTAATGTCAAGTTCACTGTAAATCTATTTAATGAATTAGTTTCTGGTAAATAAAGCTACTATGATCTTGGGTGAGATAAACAATAGTGTAATGGCCAAAATGAGGGCATCATAGTTTCACTGTATTTTATAGCAGGCAGGCCAAATTTTGGGAGTATCATTTATAGTCTTGGGTACTATAAGTATATATATATAACTATAATAAATAATCTAGAAACCATTTTATATGAGGAATAGCTTGAAAAACTATTAGTCACCTACTTTTATTGAACACCTGTGTAACAATTGATTCTTTTTTTCAAGTTACTGTTGGACTGTGGTTTGGGAAATGGCAGCACTTCAGAGAGTGGCACAGAGTCTGTTGTGGCCCAGCACAGGATACTGATCTTCTGTCAGCTTAAAAGCATGCTTGATATAGTAGAACATGATCTTCTCAAACCTCATTTACCCTCTGTCACTTATTTGAGATTAGATGGTAGCATACCTCCTGGTCAGAGGCATTCCATTGTTTCACGGTAAGTGGCTTCTAAAACTCTTATGAATCAAGCTGCAGTCAGTGTATGGTTATTTACATAGAAGTTTGCCTCAGAAAGTGTTTACTTTGGCTAAATATCTGCAAATGTGTTTTATTATTATATAATTGTATAATTATAATTCAACCCAACTAAACCCTATTAAAACTAGAGAACTACAGAAATATAATTGAATAGTTTGTTTAGTTAAAAAAAAAAAAAAGGTGTGACTATATTAGGAAAGGCACTTTGAAGGATATGAAAGAAATTTAAGGCATCAACAAAAAAGAGATAACTACTTTCTACTTCACCTTTTTTGGGAAGTTGGGGTGGGAGGAAGCACACAAGTGGATTAGCTGAGATATGTATCCTAATCTCTGTGTTTCTGCTGAGAACAAGTTGGAAGCTGACCCAGCTAGGAAGCAAAATTGGTGAGTACAGTGTTTCTCAAGTGTGACCTGTACCGTCTTTTAGAAATCTCATTTCTAAATGCAGATTCTTAGGTTCTGTCTCAGACCTGCTGACTTCAAGAGTGAGCATTTTTAGTGAGCATCCTTAAGAGATCGTTAGGCACAATACAGTTAGAGACCACAAATGAGCTTTGAAAGCAGACAGATCCAGATTTGACGCCTGACTCTGCTATTTAGGCAGTGTTCTCTTGGGCCTGTTTATTATCCACAGAGCCCAAGTCTCTCTAAAATAGGGACAATGATAATATTCTTATAGAGCTATTATAACAATTAAATAACAATGCATATAAAGTAAAAGCCCTTGCTTGACTCATAGTGAGACTAATATTGGTCATTTGGTTAAAATGTTAGTAATAATGTTAGTTTTTCTTTTTCCTAGAAGCTACTAGATGTCCTTTGTCATTATCTTCTAGGACTAGCTCAATAGCAGCCACCCTCAACATCCTTATCCTCTATCTTCCCCGACTGATCTAGCCTTTCCTCCCATTATCCCCTTCTATCTCCATATGTTAAAGGTTCATAGTTGGGTTTTGTTTTAATTATAATTAGTGTTTAATTACACTTTTGCAACTTGGTCTTTATTTGATATCTTAAAATACAAACCAATTGGATTTATTTCTGTTTATGAAATTTCTGACATGTTCTAGAATACATTCTTTCTACTACTAAAGATGTTATGTATATATCAAGTTATCACAGAAATGTCTATATTATGGAGTTGTAAAAAAAAATTCTTATTTGTGCTCTTTAATTTTTATTAAATAATCCAATTTCTGTTATATAGGCACCTAAGAAATGTATTAATTTTATTTTTTAATATCTATACCTTTAGGTTTAACAATGATCCATCCATAGATGTTCTCTTACTTACAACTCACGTTGGTGGCCTGGGGCTTAACTTAACAGGAGCTGACACAGTGGTATTTGTGGAGCACGATTGGAATCCTATGCGTGATCTACAAGCCATGGACCGGGCCCATCGCATTGGTCAGGTAAAAACTCACCACTCACAGGTGTTAACCTGTGAACTGGGAAAAATACTTTCTAAAAAATACAAGAATCCTTGGTTTAAGTTCCTACTATGATGTTAAGTGTTTGACCTTAGGCAAGTCATTAATTCTGTGGCACCATTTCCTCATGCATTAAATGAGTGGCTTGGGATAAGAAAACTGGGACACTGTCCATTCCTAATCTGTGATTCTCTGCAAACATTTTAAGCCAGATCAAGAAAACTCAATCCTAATTAGATAGTAAAGTACTTAGAACAAGTATGCAGGCCCCCCGATTTGGTGAACCTCAAAGCTTTTATTTGTGCTCTACAGTTGCTTAACTTCTTTTTCTTATTCAGAAACGTGTGGTTAATGTGTACCGATTGATAACCAGAGGAACATTGGAAGAGAAAATAATGGGTTTGCAGAAATTCAAGATGAATATAGCGAATACAGTTATTAGCCAAGAGAATTCTAGTTTGCAGAGTATGGGGACAGATCAACTTCTTGATCTATTTACTCTTGATAAGGTAAAGAACTTGAACAATTTGCTATGTCTTTAATGCATTTGCAAACTTCCTGGGACTACTTGGTGAAAGTATTGAAGGGAGTAGCAAAAGGCATTCACTTTGATATCAACTAGACAACTCTTTGAGGGAATTTTTAATGTCCAGATAAAACTCTCCAGGATACTAAGGGATGTTTGAAGTTTTGACTTTCTGATGTCCTCCAAAAGTGTCTTGCCCCAAAGTTTCTTTCTTTAGTCCTTTCCTGATAAAGGACAGCTGTCACTGGAGTTAGTTAGACCTGGGTATGTGTTCCCTGCCCTGTCTCCTATTAACTGGTGACCTTAGGCAAATTCACATCTTTGAGCATCTATCCCCTTGGGAGAATAATAATGTCTATATTCCTGTATGATTATGAAGTTAAAATGAAATCGTAAGGATATCTAGTATAGATTCTCAGTAGTAGCCATTATTATCGTGGATGGTGGAACTAATACATCAGATAACAATCCATTATCAAAGGATGTACTAGCCTGAAATGTTGGTTAGTCTAATAATGTAAAACTAATAGAGTTGGATTTAAAGTCCTTGATAAGTTCAGAAAATCAACTGCACACTCAGTATAAATTATGATGAGAATTGGCCTTAGATAATTAAACTAGCTGTAATAACAGAATTGCAATGTCCAAATCTGAGAAAAAGTAGTTCCACTGTACTGTGTGTGCTAAGTCATATTTAGAATATTATGTCTGACAACAGTTTACTGGTTACCAAAGGGAAAGGGGGTCAAATATATGGTGATGGAAGGAGATTTGACTTTGGGTGGTGAACACACAATGCAGTATACAGATGATGTATTATTGAGTTGTACACTTAAAAGCTATATTTTATTAACCAGTGTCATCCCAATAAATTTAAAGTGTTAAATATGTATGATTTTAGGTGCTACATTTTAAACAGTAGCAAATTAGTAAGTCCCTAAAAGATGGCCAGAATGGATAAAGGTTCTTTAATCACGTCATATTACGTAAGGTTGAAAGAACAAGTAATATGTAACCTAGAAAAAAAGCTCAAAGAAACATGGATTTCTGTCTTCAGATAGCTTTTATTCTGTTTGAAAGAATAGTCTTACAGGTGACTTAGCAAGTAGAACTGGGCTCAGGGGGATGGTCCACGGAAGCAAGAGCTATTGCCATAAAGGATCCTGTTGTGACAATTGGCAAAATTTGAATATGGAATATATATTAAATCATTTTAATATGCCAGTATTAAATTTCCTTAATTTGACCTTTGTACTTAGGTACGTAAGTCTTTGTTCTTAGGAATACATGCTTATTTCTATCTAGGAATAAAGGAGGAAAATATAACTTCCCCTCTAATGGTTTTAGGGAAAAGCTGATTATCTGAGTCATACATACATACACATGTATACAGGGGAAAGAGAATGACAGAGCTAATAAGACAATTAACAATGAATTTTGTAATGTTCTTATAATAATTTTATAATCTTGAAATTCTTCCCAAATAAAAAGCTTAAAATAATAAAATTATTAGGTCTGTGGGAAAACAGATTAAGCTATCTTATGAGATCATGAGCTTCCCCATCACTTGAAGTATTTAATTCTGTTGAATAAATGCAATGTTAGAAACAAATGTAATATTTTAAAGGAAAATATTCCTGAAGTTATTATTTCATTTTATCTTTCTGCCAATTTTTCTTAAGGATGGCAAAGCAGAAAAAGCTGATACCTCTACTCCTGGGAAAGCAAGTATGAAATCAGTTCTTGAAAACCTGAGTGATCTTTGGGATCAAGAGCAATATGATTCCGAGTACAGCCTGGAAAATTTTATGCATTCTCTCAAGTAACTATCAAATATTGTAAATGCAATTGCTGCTAGTTCGGTTACATTTCTGCTGATATTCAGCAAATTTCAAAGTTTATGGTGAACTTTTAGCTCAATGTGTAAATACATCTGAAGAATATTCAGCATAACGCTGGTTCTTGTTTCACTGGGGGGAACAAGTTATTCTCAAATATTTGCACTGTATTAAATTTAAATGTTAATGTGAAATGGTTTAAATTTTACATGCTGAATAGCTGCAGAGCAGAGGAACCAAACCAGGTTTACATGTGCTACCATGAGGTGTTCTTAGTAGGAACGAGCCTCCTATATCTTTACATAGTCACTTTGTAACAGGATAAATATCCATGAGTACTTAAGTGTTCATGTACATTTTTTTTCTTTTAAATAGAACTTGTTTTTATAAATGATTAAAAAGAGGGCTTTTTTTGTATAAAAGCCTTAATGAGCCATAATTTTAAGAATAATGACTGATACTGGTCACTCTTGGAACATGAAAATCTTAGACAATGAATTGAACCAGGTTCTTGGTGGAAACCTTTATATATTTAATGCAGATGCATAGTGTTTTTCAAATCTTTAACATTTTGTCAACTTTTAAAATATATCAACTATTCTAAATACAGGTAATGGTCTATTTAAGGCTATCATAACATCCTATTAAGAGGGTGTTTTTTTTAATTTATCTAATGGCTAGGATATAGCCAGATCAGAGAACATATGTACGCAATAGGTTTTGATCATATATATAATATATTTTTTGTAACTATGAACATATACAGTTTTCCAAAAGTAGATTTTACACTGTTTAGAATTCCAAAACTTATGGTTAAAAAACCTGTTTATTAAAGTAATGCATGACTGAAGCATAAAAGGGAGAATTCATATATATACACACACACACACACACAAATATACATAAATACACATATCTATATGCACAGACATACCTGTCCTGCATCTGAAAAGGTGCTTGGTATTGGCACTTAAAATCATGTAGTTATACTGAGCAGCAATAAGAATTGGACCTGATGTTGATTAGTATTAGAAAAACGAGCTCAATGGTGAGGGTGGGTATATGTATATAGATGTGCATGTATGTATATGTATATAATTTTATAAATTTTACACATAAATTAATACATGCCTGTGTGCATATATATGTAAGGGATATATTTGTATATACATGTACAGGTAATAAACATCCCCAAGGTTTGTGGCTGGCCATTCACATAGGCATTGGGTTTAAAAACCATATGACCTCAGCTGTAAAGTAACTTTTTAAAAATCATTCAGTATACTGTTCTGCAGCATTTAGACATGGACATTTGTCACATTTCAGTAGCTTTGACAACCATACTGTAACATTAAATCTAGCATTCCACAAGAGAATAATAAATAAGCTTGAAACTGTAAAACATATGTAACTGTGTGTTATTTGTAGGAAATAATCACTAGAAAAAAGCAAAACAGTTATTCAGATATAAAGGTTCTAAAAAAGCTCAATGCCTTTTTTTCTTACTAATGGTTAATTTCATTTTTAGGTTTTATATTCAAATTATAAAAGACCAAAAGGAAACTCTTTATATCGAACATCCATTGTACTTACCCCTGGGTGGGTGGCTGAGCCAGCATACCTGAGTTGAAATTTTTAAATTAACTATTATTTGCTATTTCCATAAGCCAACTATTTAACCTAGCTCAGAGTAATTGATATTTTCTGAAAATATGGAGGGAGCACTATATCATTAAAGAAATAGAAATAGGCAGAAGAACACTATAAAAATTAAAAATTTTTTCAAATTGAACAGAGCTGGATGTCAGATGTTTAGGCAGTTTAAAAGAATATTTCTAGAAGCATAGACAGGAAAATAATAGTGATTGCCTCTGAGTGGGAAAAGAGGGTCGGAGGTGAGAGGAAGAATTAGTGTCACTATAACATTTGAAAAATAACCTTTTGAATTACACAAAATTAAATCAAATAAAGAAGCACACTTAAACAGGTAAGAACTAAGAATTCTCAATTAAGTAACCCACTTAGAGTCGTCATAGTGCAGTTTAAAAATGGACATACGGGAAAAATTGAACTGAGAAGTGAATGATATTAAATTTATAGCTGTTAATTTTGTGGATGTCATAATGATGTGTTAATGTTTTTTAAAATGTGTACATGTGGGAAACAAGCATAAGAGAATGTTAATATTTTAAGCTAGGTAATGGGTTCATGAATACCCATTGTACTCTTCCTCTTTTATTATAGAAAATTCAATAAGAAATTACATAAAAATTATATAAGCAGAGTATCAGTTATCACTGGTATTTCCTGTAGGAAAATCAAGTTTTTAGCACTAAAGAAATATTAAAGTTTGGGGCTTTGGGTATAATTTTTGTTACATGTGTATATATGTATATTTCCACAAACATGTCTCAAAAGATAGTTTTTCAACAAGAGCTATTATAGTGGTAACAAGGATGAAAGTCTCTGTTGGACTGATTGAACCAGTATAGTAAATGGTTAAATAAGCATACTCAAAAATAAATACTCCCAAGTAAAACTATTTGATAATGTGACCACTTGTAGTTTCCCACTTTTGCTTCTAAGAGTATAATAGAAATTGTAGGAAAGTAATAAGCATTATATTACACATCCATTCCAAATAATTAATCCCAATTCAACCTTATACTCCTTGGTTACAGACAGACCTCCTTAATTTCCCATAATACCCATTGCATCAATGGGATCTAAAGTGAAACTGATTGCAGGAAAATGTTATCAAGCACCAGAATATTCCATATGAATCTATACATCAAAAACTTGAGTTATGCCAATTAATAGAAAATATTTGCTAGTTGCACAAATCAGTGTCAGCCATCATCTCTAAGGAGACAAAAATTGCCTGCTGCTTCAAGAAACAGTTCCTAGTCTCTGGTAAATTTCCTCCAACCAGTGAAGTTCTGTTGACGAATATAGGGGTTGATAACATAATATCTGTGTAGGGTCAAAAGACTTGCTTTCAGACTTACAGGAGAAAAATGTAACCATAACTTAATCCCCTCCATAAAGCCACAAAGAGCTCGTTTGTTCAAAAAGGACTAGCATAGCTGTCCAGGAGCCTGGAAACACAAAGCTACCTATGAGAAACCAGAATCCCAGGCCTACACCACAGGTAGATTTAAGGTCTTGGTTTATGCTAAGTGTATATTCTAGGAACCACAAATCAAGAAAACGGTAAAATCAACTCTAGAGATCCTAACAGAAAAGAATACACCACCACCCTATAGAGGCAGTTTCAGATAAGTTTTCACAGGATTCCATAGGGAAAAAGATTCTAAGATTAAGTGTATATACACACAATATGCAGGAGGCAATAAGGAAAAATCAGCAGATGCAAACGGAATTCTGTAAAAACTTCAAATAGAATAATCTGAAAGATCATAAAGATAATTAAATATAAAAAGGAAAACAAAAAATTAGGCAAATTTTGAAAGATCCAATAAATGAAAAATAGTTATTAGAATTGAAAACTTGATAGTTATCAGTGCATATTAGACACAGCTGAAATTATGAACTGGGAGATTGGTTTTACAAAATCACCTACAATGAGATAGAGATGAATTGATTGAAAATATGAAAGAGGCAAAATCATCGAAGAAGAAATAAGAGCATCTAATATACATTTAATAGGAGGTCCAGAAGGAAAAGGAGATCATGGGAGAAGAGTCAAGAAGTCCCCTTTGAGTTACGACTTTTTTGCACACCCTTGCATCCAAAACATCAAGTTCTACCATCTCCAGAATATTTTCCAAATCTCTTCACTTTTCTCCATCTCTACTACTACTACTACTATAGTTCCCACCATCTTAACTCTCTTGGACTACTATATTCTAACTGGTCTTCCTGCTTGCCAAATCCTCCGGTGACTTCCTATAACACTCAGACTGATCCTGAACTTGTTTACCATGGTCTACAAGTCCTACAGGTTCTGGCCCCTGCCTGTTTCTCTTTCTCTTGTCATATCCCACTATGTTTACCCTAGTCAAGTCAGTCTGTCCTCCTGCTTATACCTCAACATAAAACCAAATACATTGCCATCTTGTTTTTGGTTCTGGTATGACTAGATAAATGGTGTCATGGGGATATACGGAAGACTGAAAAGGAAGCAAATTTGGGAGGGCGAGAGGGAGGATATGAAATCGATTCTTTTGGTCATTTGAGAATCTTGTTATATGTCAAAGTAGAGATGTTGAGTAGACAGATATAAGAGTAGAGCTCAAAGAGAAAGTTCACAACTAGAGATATAAATTTGGAAGATAATATTTTTAGATATGGGACTGAATAAGAAATCCTGGGGGTTTATTTACAAAATGAAATACTATACAGCAGTGAAAAATCACAGCAATAAAACATAAATCTCAAAAACAAGTGAAGAAAATGTATAGTTTGAGTCCATTTATATAAAGACTAAAAACAGGCAAAAACAAAAGTGTTTAAGGATATGCAAACATTCACATATACAATGATTTCACATTTGAAAAATAGGAAATTAAGTGACATTCACATGTACATTTATTGATCATTTGTGTACTCTGCGCCAAACACGATGGGAAAAGCACAAAAACCAGTGAGGAGGAAGGATATTGAAGCCAATAGCTGGTATAGTTATATTAGTTTCAGAAAAATTAGCCTTCAAGGAAAAAGTATTACTTGCAGTAAAGATTTAAAAATTCAGTTAACCAGGAGGTATAACACCTCCAAGTTGATATGTACCTCAAAGAAAAAATCAACAAAACTAGAAAAAAAAGAAATGGACAAGTCCACGATCACAGTGAGATTTTAACACACCTCTTTCATTAGAACAACCAGAATTGAAACAAGTGAATGTAGATTATTTTTAATACAGTTAATAAGTATGGCTTAATTGACATGTATATATAGATATACCCCCAAACTGCAAAATACAGTCTTTGGAAGCTTACATGGAACATTAATACAAACTGACCATATGCTGAGCCATAATACAAGTCCTTGCAGATTTCCAGAAATTAAAATCATACATAGTGTTTACTTTCTCCACTTCTATTCAAGAGAGTATAATATTGGCATAAAGATAGATCAAAGATATACTTGAGGTCCTTCCCAGTGCAATAAGGCAATAATTAAGGAAAGCATACAGCTTAGAAAATAAAAAGTAAAACTTTCCACTTAACAATGATTAACGTTGTATAAACTGCCAAAGAATCTACAAAAAAGCTACTAGATGAGCAAGATCACAAAATACAGGTCAATATACAAAAAATATATATATATATCTGTACAAGCAATAAAAATTGGAAATTGAAAATTTTAAACAAAATTTTTATAACAGCACCAAAAGCCATAAAATACTTAGGTATAAGTCTTAAAAAATATGTCTGTGTGCTGAAAACTATAACATGCTGATGAAAGAAACCAAAAAGACCTTCGAAAATAGATGCACTGTATTCAGAGATTGAAAACTCAATACTGTTAAGACTTAAGGTCTATCCAAACTGATTTGTAGACACAAAGCAATTCCAATCAATATTCCAGAAGAACATTTTGTAGAGATCAATAAGCTGATTCTAAAAATTATGTAGAAAGGCAAAGGAACCAGGTAATCAAAAACAACTATGAAAAAGGAACAGTCGGAAGACTTACATCACCAGATTTTAAAGCTCATGAGCATATAGTAATCGAGAGTGTAGTATTGGCATAAAGATAGGTCAGTGGAACAGAATTGATTGCCTACAAATATGCTGACACTTAGTCAACTGATTTTCTACAAAGGCACTAAGGCAAGTCAATGGAGAAAGGATAATCTTTTAAAAAGTGGGTGTCCATATGCTCTCCATACCTTATACCTTGTGCAAAATTTAATTTAAAATTAATCATGGGCATAATAAAACTAAATCTTTGTAACTTCTGGAAGAAAACAAAATTTTTGTGATGTTGGATTGGGCAAAGATTTCTTAGATATACCAAACGCATGATCCATAGAAGAAAAAAATGATAAATTGTACTTTTTTAAAAATTAAGAGGTTCCACTATTTGAAAGATACTTTAGAAAAAATGATGAGCCACAAGTGAGAGAAAATATTTCCAAATCACATATCTGATAAAAGGCTTATGTTTTGAATATATAAAGAACTCCCCAAACTCAATAAGTAAACAACCCAATTTAAAAACAAGCAAAAGATCTGAACAGACACATCACCAGAGAAGATATACAGAAGACAAGCACACGAAAAGATGTTCAACATCTTCTCCAATAGCTGTGTAGTGGTATATTACTACCATTACACACCTATGAGAAAACTGCAGAAAACCAAAGAAAAAAAATTGAGACAAGGAAAAAATAAACTTACCTGGTAAGGAACAAAGATAAAAATTACATCAGACTTTTCTTTAACCATGAAAGCAAGAAAAGAGTGGAGTGGATTATTTAAAGTGGTGGAAGTCCGTTTCAAGTGAAATTATCCTTTGAAAATGAAGGGGGAAATAACTTTCTCAGACAAAAACTGAGGGAATTTGTCGCCAGTAGACCTGCCTTGCATGGAGTGATAAATTCTTCAGAGAGAAGGAAAATGAGCCACACCGTGCTCCCCAGCTTGAGGCACCAGTGCCAGGAAGGAGGGCTCCATAACATCTGGCTGTGAAAAGCAGCAGAGATTGTATCCAGTGCACAGAGCTGCTGGAGACAAAGCACTCCTCTTGAGAGGCCTGCGCAGAATCACTCACTCACAAACTCACTTGCTCTGAGCTCCAGCACTGGGGCAGCAGCTTGAAAGGTGCCAGGGATATACTGGGAGGAACTAAATTGATTACCTTCAGAGAGAGGGCGGGAGGGGCAGGGGTCGGGGCAGTTCTTCAGTGTTCCTTTAAGCTCTCCCACTCAGCCAGCAGGTATCAATAGGCTCCAAATCTGTGCTCTCCATCAACCTGGCTAATACTGTTCTCACCACTCTGGTGACTTGCTGAGACCCCACCCTACCACACACACCACCCGGAGCCCCTTCCAGCAGCTGCTCCACACAAGCAGCCTGCCACAGTTCCCACTGTGGACTTACCTAAAATCTGTCAAAGATCCACCAACTCTAAATAAGCAGCAGCTGGCCTCGGTATGCCCTGTACCCCAAACCTGCCACAAGTGGCAACCTGTCTCAATTTGCACTGTAACTCACATCATGTGGCCCCAAGTCCTGGCATAAGTGGCAACCAGTCTTGGCTTGGAATGTAGCTGGAACTAAGCAGCCACAAGCCTGGCACAAGTGTGGCTGGCCTCAGCTCACACTGTGGTGCCCACCAAAGCGCAGCACATATGGCAGCTGGCCTTTATTCGAAGCATAGCCTCTCCCGAGCACCTCAAAGCCCTGCACAAGCGACAACCAACCACAGATCACTTTGTAGCTCCTACCAGGTGGCCCCAAGCCTGGCACAAGCAGCAGCTGATCTTGGCCTGCACCAGAGCCCCTCCAAAGAGGATCCAGAACCAACATACCCAGTGGCCAGCTTCAGATCGCACCAGAGTACTACCCAATCAGCTCCACAAACAACACACCCAAAGGGCACACTTGACTGGAACCAGAGCTCCACTAAAGTGACTCCCGTTCCGTGGCATCAGCTCATCTGCTGCAACCACAGCCAGCCCCACCCACAGGCATTCCAGCAGCAATCAGGCTCAAGTACAAGAGGGCATACAAAACCCACACAAGGGACACCCCTGGAGCACCTTGCTCAGGTGACCACAGAAAGACTGAAGTACTGGGCCTCACAGGGCACCTACTACATAAGGCCCTTCTACCAAGACTGGGAGATGTCTCAAATGAAAGAGCAGGACAAAACTCCAGAAAAAGAACTAAATGAAATGGAGACAAGCAACCCACCAGATGCAGAGTTCAAAACACTCTCAATGAACTTAGGAGAAGAATAGATGGATTCAGCAAGAACTTCAACAAAGAGAAACCATAAAAATGGAGATAGAAACCATAAAAAGGAACCAGTCAGAAAGGATGAATACAATAACTGAAATGAAGGATACATTAGAGGGAATTCAGGTATAAAAGGCTGGTTCAACCTTTAAAAATTAATATAATCCATTACATCAACAGGCTAAAGAAAAATCATATGATCTTATCAATAGATGCTGAAAAAGCATTTAACAAAACCCAACACCCATTCATTATAAAAACTTGCAAATTAGGAACAGAGGGGAACTTTACAGCTAACATCATACTTAATACTGATAATCTAGATGCTTTCTCCCTAAGACTGGAAACGAAACAAAGCTGTCTCCTCTCACCACTCCTATTCAGTATTATACTGAAAGCCCTCGCTGATACAGGAAAAGAAAAAAGGAAATAAAAGAATACAGATTTGGAAGGAAGACATTGAACAAGACAAAACAAGACACCTCTTGTCTTGTAGACAACATAGGGGTCTATGCAGAAAATCCTAAAGAATTGACCAAAAACTCCTGGAATTTAAAGCAAGGTTACAGGAAGAGACTAAAAAGGTCTTCACTTTCCTATATCTCAGCATTAGTACCTCAAAAATGAAATGCTTAGGTATAAATTTAAAAAATATGTGCAAGATCTATGAGAAAAACTATAAAATTTAATGAAAGAAAGCAAAGAAATGAAGAGATATTTCATATTCATGGATAAGAATACTCGTTAAGATATTATTCTTCTCAACCTGAGTTATAGATTCAGTGGAATCCCGACCCAAATCCCAGTAAGTTTTTTTGTAGATATTGACAAACTGATTTTAAAGTTTGCATATAAAATTTTTTAAAACCTCCAATAGCCAACACATACACACAAAATCATTGGATTGACACTACCTGACTTCAAGACAATAAGAGTAATCCAGACGGTGAAAGAATACACAAATAGATCAGTGGAACAAAATATAGAGCCCAGAAATAGACCCTCATAAAAAAAGTCAACTGATCTTTGGTAGAGGAGCGTAGGCAGTCTGATGGAGAAAAGATAGTCTTTTCAGCAAATCGTGCTGGAACAACTGGATATCCACATGCAAAATATCTAGACACAGACGTTACCCCCTTTCATAACAATTAACTCAAAATAGATCATAGACCTAAATGTTAAACATAAAACTGTGAAATTTCTAGAAGATAACACAGGAGAAAATCCAGATGACCTTTGGTGATGTTTTTAAATACAACATAAAAAGCATAAAAAGAAAAAATTGATAAGTTGAATTTCATTAAAATTAAAAACTGCTCTGTAAAAGACTGTTAAGAAAATGAAAAGACAAGCCAGAGAAAATATCTGCAAAACACGTAAAAGACTTGTACCCAAAATATACAAAGAGCTCTTAAAACCCAACAATAAAAAAAAACAACATAAAAGTGGGCAAATTATCTGAATAGACTTCTCATCGAAGATAATACAGATGGTAAATAATCATGTGGAAGGATGCTCAACATTATACATCATTAGAGAATTGCAAATTAAAACAATGATACACCACTATACACCTATTAGAATGGCTAAATCCCAAAACACCGAGACACCAAGTTCTGAAAAGGATATAGAGCAACAGGAACTCATTGCTGGTGGGAATGCAAAATGTAAAGCCACTTTAGAAGACAGTTTGGCAGTTTTTTACAAAGCTAAACATAGTCTTACCCTATGATTCAGCAATCATGCTAAATATTTACCCAAATGAATTGAAAATGTATATTCACACAAAAACCTGCACATGGATGTTTACAGAAGCTTTATTCATAGTTGCCCCAAACAGGAAGTAACCAAGATGTCCTTCAGCAGGTGAATATACTGTGGTACATCCAGACAATGGAATAGTATTCAGCACTAAAAAGAAATGAGCTATGAAGCCATGAAAAGACATGGAGGAGTCTTAAATGTGTATTGCTTAATGAAAGAAGCCAGTCTGCAAAGGCTACATACTGTATGATTACAACTATATGACATCTTGCAAAAGCCTCAAACTTTAGATAGTAAAAAGATCAGTGGTTGCCGGGGGAGGAAGGAAGGGATGAATAGCTGGAGCGCAGGGGATTTTTAGGGCAGTTTATTTGTATGATACTATAATGGTAGATAATATGATATAATGCATTTGTCAAAACCTATAGAAATGTACAACACATAGTGACCCCTAATGTAAACTATAGACTTTAGTTAATAATTTATCAATATTGATTGATCAATTGTAACAACTGTGCCATATCAGTTCAAGATGTTAATAGAGAAACTTGGGGTATGGGGGAGATGTGGTTGGAGAGGACATGGGAACTATTTGATCAGTTTTCTGTGAACTTAAAATTGTTCTATAAAATAAAGTGATTTTAAAAATAGCCACATTAAAAAAAAACCAGTTAGAAAATGGGCAAAATAGAAAGTGACATTTCACCGAAGGGAAGGAATATAGAGATGATAAACGCACACATGAAAGATGTTCACCATTATTAGGCATTAGGAAAATGTGAATTAAAACCATAATGGGATATTATTGCACACTTACAGAATGGCTAAACAAAAAAGTAGTGACAAACCCAAATGGTAGAGAGGATACAGAGAAACTGGGTCACTCATACATTTTGGTCGATTTAAAAGGTACACCCACTCTAAAAAGTTTGGTAGTTTCTTTAAAAGCTAAACATGAAACTACTATACGACTCTACAATTGCACTCTTGGGCATTTATCCCAGAGAAAATGAAGATATATCCGCCCGAAAACCTGTACATGAATCTTTACAGCAGTTCTGTGTGTAACAGCCCCAAGCTAGACACAATCCAGATGTCCTTCGACAAGCAAACGCTTAAACAAACTATGGGGTATCCAAACCACGGAGGACTACTTGGCAATCAAAAGGAATTAACTACTGAGGCATACAACCACCAAGACGAATTTCTAGAGAATTATGCTGATTAAAAAACAGTGCCAAAAGGTTATATAGTGTATGTTTCCATTAATATACATACCATTCTTGAAATGAGAAAGTTATAGAACTGGAGATTAGTCATTGCCAGGGATTAAGGCGGAGAAAGTGGGAGGGAAGTGGGTGCGACATGAGCGTCCTTAGCGGTGATGGCAATGTTCTTCATGTTGTCTTTTATCGATGTCAGCATTCTGGTTGTGATCTTTAACACAATTTTGCAAGACGTTAGGAAGAATCTGGGTAAAGAATACATGGGATCTCTGTCTTATTTCTTACAACAGAATTTGAATCCACAAGTATCTCAAAGACGTATTCATGTTTTAAAAAATCAGTCACTATAATGTGGATGTGGGGTCAACAGATCTTGGATGATAAAGAAGACTTCATATAAGCCAGTCAGCACATACACTGTGAGAACTGGCTTTCAGTGTTTGATGCGGTTATCAACTGCTGAGATTAATGGTGGAGTTTTTTTAAAACTTTCTCTACTCCACCTTTCCCTCCAAACTGACT
This sequence comes from Pteropus alecto, assembly GCF_000325575.1. Classification (NCBI taxonomy): domain Eukaryota; kingdom Metazoa; phylum Chordata; class Mammalia; order Chiroptera; family Pteropodidae; genus Pteropus; species Pteropus alecto. The sequence continues at coordinate 15,004,143 of NW_006494611.1, read as the reverse complement.
TTTAAAAAAATCCTCCTGGATTTTTGGTAGACGTTAGGAAGAGGAGAAAGGAGATGGGTGGGGGGAAGACTGGGAGCAGGGGAATTGGGTGTGGGTGACTGGGAAACCGGGGCAGTCTGCATGGGTGGCTGGTAGCAATGACAGCCAGAAAAGAGGCCTGGCTATTCAGGAATGTGACAAGTGAATCATATGGAGGTTGCCTGGAAAGAATGAATTCCATTTGGCCAAAGCATCAGCTTTTACCTTTCACAGAGCCCATTTTTGTTTTAATGTTCCATTGAAATAGAAAAGCGCACAAATCACAGTGTATATAGCTCAATGAATTTTTACAAACTGAATACACCTGTGTATTCAACACGCAGCCTGAGAAAATCACTAGCACTCAAGTTGCCTTCATGCCCCTTTCCAGTTACTCCTTTGTCCATTTACTTAAGTGGAATCACATATCATGTGCTCTTTTGAGTCTGGCTTATTTTGATCAACATTAAGTTTTTGAGATCCTTCTGTAATGTTGTTTATACTTGTAGATCTTCATTCTCATCTTATTCTACAGTATTCTATTTGCAGATATACTACAATTTACCCATTCTAATGTAGGGCAGTTGGATAGCTCCCAATCTGAGAGCAGCGCTGCTATGATCGTTCTTGTACACATCTTTAGGGAACACACTAAGCATTACTGCTGGGCATTGACTTGTGAGTGAAAAAGCTAGGTCATAGCACATACGCATATTCAGCTCTCATAGAAGTTTCTAAAAGGGTGGTACCACTTTACACTTCTGTCAATGCTTATCTAGATCTTCCCTAACACTTGTTATTTGTGGGCTTTTTAATTTTAGTCATTCTTGTGGGAATGTATTGGAATTGTGTTTTGGTTTTAATGATGAGTAACAAAACTGAGCACAAGGGCCCCACCTTTGAGAGGTCAAGGACACAACACAACTCAGCTTAGGAACCAAAACCTGCCCAGGGAGTTTTTCTGCCCTTTACAAAGAGTCTCATTTGGTTCAAGCCTGCACTGCAGGTGATGAGTTGAAATATTTCCCTTATACGCAACAGTTCAGCTCAAAACATTTTAACGAAAGATGTAACCAGTAACAGCAAAGATGACAACATGACTTGGGCTGACCCATGAGGGGCCAGAATTAAATACTGAGGTGAGTGCATATGCAGGTACAGCCAAGTCCTCCTTACCTAAATATAATGCCCAAACTCAAAATTTCATTCCCTCTGTAATACTACGTACTGGGGCAGAATAAAGATAACTCAGTTATCTGTCCCAGTGATATCTTCATTCCAACTATTTATCTGTGGGGACCCACTTGACCCCTCCCAGAGCTGATATGATTTTACACTGAAGACATTTCAGATTCGACAGATGCAAAAGTTTTTTGTTTTTGTTTTTGTTTTGTTTTGTTTTCCCCAGAGCCTCCTTTATCTGACTAAAGGTAGGAACTTCTCAGAGTGAGGCTGGAACCAAAGCCCCCTTCTGGGGAGTTTCACTGGCCAGAAAGAAGATGGAGAAAACACTGTCCCCTGTGTAAACAAACATTCTCACAGATTTTAATTTCCATTGGTTCCCCTAAAGACCCATTGTCTTTCCTAAATAAATCATTTGATTTTCCATAGAAGACTTTTCCTCCCCATCCCTTTCCCCTATTTAATTAGGTTATAAACCCTATCTTTAATTATATTAAGGGGCTACTTCTTTTATGCGCCTCGTAAGCACATGAATAAGCTTTGTCTCTTCTGTTAATCTGTCTTGTCAGTTAATTTGCAGACTCCTAATCACTGAATCTAAATTGGTAGAATATTCTTCCCAACCATCCTTTGAACAGCAGTAGGACCCATTCATTTGGCCTCCCCTTATCCCATTACGCAATCATTAACCTATTTAGGACAGCTGCTTCAGTTAAAATATATGATTTTTAAGTCTTCCAATTTAAGAGTGTCTCATTGACCCATGTGCCAAAGGTCTGGTGAAAAACCACTCAAATCCAATTTTAAAGCTGAGTATTCATCAGTGTTTGCCGGTAGTGAGTTTTCTGTAAAGCAGTTACCTTAGACATAACCCCAGCCATCTCTGGGCCTGTAGCGCACATCTATTCAGTAGGGGGTTAGTGTGTTGCAAATTGCAGGCACCAGAAACTCCAAGAATCCTGATTTTTACCCCTAGATATAACAGGCTGCTCATCACAAAAGCGTCATTCTCTTACGAACTTCCCTTCCACTCCAAGAACTGGGACATCAGGAACTTTTTGCCAGAGACAAATATGGGTCCCAGGTCAGAGCAGCCTTCTGAAAATAGGATTCCATTTGTTGCTCAGTGTATATTTTTAGAAAGCCAAATGAGAAAAGGACCTGAAATATAACATTCCTCTCCCCATCTTGGAGGCGGCTGCAAGAGGAATACAGAGCTCCCGATGTTCAGAGCTGTCCCCGGCGGCCCTGGCCTCCTGCATCGGCTTCAGGCCCCCGGGGCATCCGGCTCTCGCGCGAGAAGCCTGTGCCGAGGGAGGCGGCGGCCACGCGGACAGAACCCGGGGCGCCCCGCGCTGCCGCTCCAGGCCCGGGGGGCGCAGCGCAGCGGCCGGGTGTGGGCTTACCTGCAGGGCTGCAGCGAGTAGATGAGCCGTCAAGACACTCCAGGGCCACCTGGGAGGAGGGGGCCTACGCAGGACGCGGATTTGGGGACCGGCCGCAGGAAGGGGTGCAATGCAGACTCTGGTGGGAGAAGCCAGTGAGGGAGCCTGCGACGAAGGAGCGGGTGTGAAACCGGGCACCCTCAGCCGCGGCCCGAGCTAGGGACAGGGAGCCTGTGGGCGCCCCAGCCGACCCTCATCCCTCCTTTGTCAGCGGGGAGCTCCTGGCTCGGTGGCCGCCGCCCACCTGGCCACTGCGCTCCC
>NW_006494611.1:14971667-15001034 GCF_000325575.1 Pteropus alecto | reverse complement strand
ACCGCAGAGGCTCGGTCTTGCAAGCCCCGGGAGTTTAAAAACACCTGCGCCAGACCCCACCCCAAACCAGTGAGAGCAATCTCAGGGGCTGGGACGTGGCACCTGCTTGTTCTAAGAGCTCTCCTTGGGGATTCTCTCGTGCAGCCACTTTCTAAAAGGATTAAAAGTTAGTGCCTACGAGAGAGCTTCTAGCACGTCCGAAGTCGATATGGAATTTTAAAAAGATCCATTTTCTGAAATGATTGGAACCAGGTGTAAAAAAAAAAAATAAAACGAAAGGGGCGTACTTACGTTTTCACTGACTTTTTTAGTTTTGATTTTGAAAATTGGTTTCACGTGTCAAGTACTGGGATAAAAGCCAATTGCACCTTTAACAACCTTGCATTGAATACGCGTTCGCATTGTGTCAAAAGAAAAAGAAATACCTTCCTGTTTCAAATATACTCGTGTTTTTTTTTTTAAAATGAGCGTTATTTGCGACAGAGAAAAGGGGAATGTTGACGTACTTAATCTGCTGTAAAGGAACTTGTCCCTCCTCCCCCAAAAGCTAATCAAGTGAATTGAATGTGCCGATGTTTCCAGAAGCAATCCGTATATTCCACGCTATTCCTTAGCGAATGCAAAGGATGACAAGTATCAGTACTTCATACAACTAGATTTAATAAGTTGTTATTACAGAAAAAAAAAAAATGAAGTCCAAACTACAAAGTTTAAGCAGTTGTAAGCAATAGCTGCATTGAGCTCCATGTTTAGTCACAGTACTGCAGTTCCATACAAGCAATATTAGTCCAAGCCCCAGAGGCAGAAGCTGAGTAAGGGTTACTAGCAAAAACAATCTAAGAGAACAGGTAATAAAAGATACAATACATTTAAAATTAGTTGTTAGTTGAAAAACAAATACAGAGATCTTAGCTGTGAACACACTAAAAGTTATGTCCATTATTTTGACAGCAAAAATACAAATACCTAATACTTTATACCCCAACAGAAATATATCCAGAAAAGAAAAAAGAGCAGAAGTTATCCTGTATTAGCACCCGAGTTTTCTACTTGTTGCAATTAACTTCATCGTCATACAAATTTAAACATCCCCGAATCACATATCCACTTCTTGACCCATTTTGGGGTATAAAGTCAACAGCATTAATTATAAAATACTCTGTGGTAAAATGGAACACTATTGCAGCTGAGATAGAGAAGTTTGGTTATTATTAAAAAAAACAGAAAATGTTAGCTAACATACCATACAAACTGGTGAAAAAGCAACAATCCGTACAAATAAGTCAGTTTTAACAAAAAGATACTTTTTTTTCACTAATCTGTGACTAATCTTTCACTCAAACCTTGCAAGTAGAGATGTCACAATACTCAAATATTTAGATAGGAGCTTTACCCAGTTAAATACCATTTTGTTGCTAATATAATAGATAAAATTAAAACTAGCAGTTATTTGCTAATTGCATAAATGCAATACATTCTGCATTAGCCCATGCCTCACTAACAAGCTATAAAACACAAGATATAAGCAGAAATCTAAGCATAATCTTTATACCACTAAGTAAGAATTTTCCGATTTCTTTTCTTCTGTTCCTAATCACTTATTTGTAGCTAATGTAAAATTCCAACCAGTAATACCCAATTTGAGTTAAAATTTTACATCACAACTTGATCTAATCTATATATTATTTACAAAACTGAATACATAGAGCATACCCAAGAGCCAACTCTGGACACACGTTTCTCCAAGTTATTGATCACCTTGCCTCCGTGGCAACGGAACTGGAAGAGGCCATCAAGGACTTGTAGAAACACACCATCTATCTAGAGCAAGTCATTGGATGTTCTGTTTACGCAACACCAGTTTTGCAGTTATATGTTTCGTTAATTTTAGGTGCCATTACAATGACACGCTGCCTTAACAGCACAGCTTCAAGGTGAGGTGAGTGTTGGAAAAGAAGCAGGAGGGCAGACAGATCATGCTTGGAGTGTTGCCAGATGTGTTGCCACAATAAGGGACAGACGAGGGGCACCATATCCGGGAGGGGGTGGGGTTGTGGTGGAGGAAGACAAAGTCTGAGACTGTCCATATACAGTGGTGACGTCTGAGGGTGCTTCCTCATTATGACACCCAAGCGGTAAAGGGAGGTAACTCAGGGGAGACGATGGGATCCCAGTCTAACTACGCAGAAGGTGGTGTCATCCCATCCGCAACTTCTTTTCACTCTCAGATGTCACCACTGTGAACGCACGGAAAAGATCTGGCCTGGGAAAAAGGCACCATCCCACATGTGCACAGCAGTTGGTAGCAGATTCACTCACTCACACACACACACACACACACACACACACTCACAAACACACAACAAAATGAAGAGTGAGAGGGGAAAAGCAATGAGTCATTCTGTTGACTTAGCCAGGTTTTCGACCTGTTGGTATTTCACTAGGGGTGACTTCATGATCAGGGCACAGATTTGGCTGCACCTGGTGTTGTATAAATCCACTGTGACATCCCTAGAGAACTGTACTGTGACATCCCTAATCTTACACTAAACCACTGTAATAAAGGAAAAGGCTTGTCAAAATCTCACATGTTCTGCTCATTCTGTCATTTTATTACCCAATTATTCATTACATTTTCCAATCACTTTACATAACCAACCATTTTCATTGTTGTCACACTATTGTAAACCACATCAGCAAGTTAATACATAAAGCTTTGCATTTCAAAAAACTAGACACTTTAGTAACAATATTACAAAGGTTTTAGCTTCAAAAATAACTGAAAATGAAAAAAATAAACTTTTAAAGAATTAGCATCATAAAATTAATTTATTCCAAGTAAAAATACAAAATAATATTATGACATTGACCAGATATGAAAGTCCCTCCCAGAAACAACTCTATTAATGATTGAGAAAGCACTCCTTAAAGAAAATACGAAATAAAATGAAAAATATGTAAATATGTTTAATTTTTTTCTTAGCAAAAAATCTTTCTAAAAATAACAATGAAAATTTGTCTCAGTACAAAGGCTACATTACTATTGAAAAAATACCAGCATGAAGAAAAGGTACATATTTGACAGTAGAAAAATGATTTCAGTGAATCACAATGTCTAAAGTTTGCAATGAAAATAAATCTGCAATAAAGATTTATGCCTTTTTTCTTTTCTTTTTTTTTCTATTTTTTATACAAACAGTACAAACAGTATTGCACATAACAACAAATAGTCGAGGTTAGGTTATAGCCTTCAAAAAATCGACTAGTTCAAGTGTCACGTCAAGGAAAGGCCACAACAGGACCTGTGATACCCAGGGGCTCCCCAGTCAAGTTGCAGGTCAGAACACCTCTGTGTTTTAAAAAATAAGTTTTTTGAAGGACCCTCTCTTTTAATATAACATTAACAACTTGGGGGCACATTTATTTACAAAACAAAAGGGAACATGTTATAATTTAATCAACTAAAAAAGTTCTCTTTAAAAAAATACAAACAGAAGAACTCTTTCACAATCCTGGTCAGTCGTGCACAATCAACGCTTGATTATAAATATACAAATTAAGGGAAAGTAGTTTCCACCATCTATTCACAACGCTCAGCACCAAATGGAGTTTATTTTTTGTAACCTATTCTTCATGACAATGCTTTTTCGCCTTCACGTTAAGCTTTATGCTGTTCAATCTTCCAGCTTTTTTTTTTTAATCTGTTATTTTATTACATGAAAGAGGGGTGCTTCTTCAAAAAGTTTTGCTCCTTTCACATAATTAGGTAGATTTCTGTAGGTTAGATATGATCTTTAATATTATAGTTATAAAGCTCTAACTTCTTCATTTTCAAAAAACACAAATAAGCATGAAAAAAATAAAGTTACCCATCTGTTAAATCATTTTTCTTGCAGAATTAAATTAATATATATTTTTCTGAATAAACTTACTTAGAAAATATCATTTTCTCTCCTATATTTCAAAATTGAGGTATTGCAAAAGATCATGTCAGTCAGAAAGCATGCCTTTTTCCTTAAAAACAAACAAACAAAAAATCTTCAGCCGACTTTTGAAAACTGTCTAGAATACAAAAAGTAGTAGTGCATAACAAAATTTCTTGTACAGATGAAAAAAAACCACGAACATAGAAAAAAACAAACAGAAAACCACAGCTGGGCTGGAAAAAAGCAATTATTACCAAAAAGCCCAGAGGTAACCTCAAAAGGGGAGAATTCTAATAAACGTTTTTAATCCAGTAAAAAACTATTTTGTTTTTCCTTTTTGAAAACAAACTATAGTTTGAGAGCTGGTAATTGTAACTAAATACTGGAGAAACAAAACAGAACAAAAACAAGTAATATTAACTTAAGACAGTACAAGGACATCACAGCACATAAAACACAGCGATTTAAATCTATTCTGCAGTGTCATATCCAGTCAGATTGTCCCCAGAATTCCAAAACATAGGAAGAAGATTAAAAAAAAGATTTACATAGTCTCACAATCATTGTGTGTGTTTATATATTACTATCTGCAGCCCAAGAGTGAATGCTAAAAAAATGTCCATGGTAGTACTAGCAGGTCTTAATTCTATTCAAGCTTTACAGGATAAATCCAGGGAATTAAGTAGTTAATTTCTCACCCAGACAACCAACCCTGCCCAGGCCATCTTATTTTGTACAGACATTTCTTTAGCATCACCATCACGCAACTTTCTTAAAATGTGCCTAGTCTGTCAATCTGACAACTTATCTCTATATACTGTATATATTCCTAGTGTTTGTAAGCTAAGATGAGCTCTTTGGTTTTCTGGACAAGGTCTGAAGCTATGTAAAATGGTGCAAGCACTAGGAGATTGTAACTAAGAGCTCATGTGTTAGTTAATAGTATACCAGTTATGAACTGTCAAGTTCATTAATGTCTGACACAGAGGCTTTAAACAGTTAAGTTTGATCACAGTTAGACATAATCACTTTACTATATAAAATAAATTGCACAATATATAACAGAGCACCGCAAAGTACTTCATCTACCATCCACGAATTTGCTTTAAGAATATCCTACACCTAGGTTTTATATTAGTTGTAATATAGGTCATTCTGTTATGGGCTCTTTCTAATTTCAGAAGCATTCCATTTATTGAGGCATGCCTTCCTCCGGTCAATTACCAGTTCTTTGAATGAAAAAAAAATCTTTTTTTTCTTTTTTTAAAAATCAGTATTTTATAGCTTATATAGATTCTTAATTTGTGCATTGTGGGAAGGTTTTATACTAGACATTGGATATAAAATTTATTGCATGCAGCAACCTGATTAAGTAAACATGCAGTCAGAAATAGTGACCTTCCGTTGAAGCTTTCTGAAGTCTATTCTGATCTCCGTTCGGCAGCTGATTCTATCCCTAAATCACAAAAGTGTGTTGTTGGTTTTTTTTTTTTTTTCATTGATACCTTAGCCTGAATAGAGTATTATGGTATTAATAATACCATTTTAATAGCAGCAAAAGCTATTGCAGCATAAATTTACATAACACTAAAAGATCTAACCAAAATCCTCAGCAAAACAAAAATCAAACATGAAGGAAAAATAAAGATTCAGCTTATGAGGTATCCTTACATGTCAAAATAGAGAGCAACTAAAGGCTTATTTTCATTAAGGGTAATCCTTACTCTAAATGACCCCAACTAATGGTTGCGGAACTGTTGTGAAGTTTTGCTACATCTGCCACCTACGCACGAGTATTACCTTTGGTGAGTCCTCCTAGGGGCAACTCTCTACGTTTCTGAAAATAAGTGCATGCTCCAGTTCGAAAACAATCAGAATAACAACAACACAACAACAACAAACAAAAAAAAAATCACAGACATCAACCTGATGGCCGCTGATGAGAATGGCAGTCTACATACTGTCACGAGTGACAAATCAGGTGTAAGAAATTAAGGTACCAAGCAGACAAAGGTGTGAATCAAAGTGCAAATCAGTACCGTTATACACTCTGCAATTTTGCATTATACTGGACATTGAGTTCAGTAATATGACTGTAAATAATAATAATAATAAAAAGACCCATTTCTTCTTTAAAAATCGAGAACGAATGCACAGATTTCCAGAACACCGTAAGCCCTGAGGCAGTGCCCTCTCTTTTCCCTCCTCGTTATCTACTCCAGTACTTGTGGCTGGGTCTGCCCTGGGCTCAGCTCCAGCGGAATGGGACATGACGAGGACGGTCGCCTCCCTCCTTCACCAGCGGTTTGTGGAACTCCCGCCCGGCGCGGGAATGTATGCTCGCCCAGCAGTATTCGCAGTAATACTGCAGACAGGTGACGTTGGCACAGAAGAACGGGGCGAACTTCCCACCGCAGCGTGTGCCCTGGCACTCATCACACATCTGATCATCCAACACATATGGCTTCACTTCCACCTGGACCCAAAGAGGAAAGACAGAAAAAAAGGTTTAGCAAACTTCCTTGCGTTTCTTTCTTTCCAGAGTTTACAGTATCGCTTAACGATATGTCTCAGTCAGATGCCACTTGGAACAAAGCTAGTATTGGATGGTAGCTGAGCATATGAGCTTCGGAATCCGCCCCTTCATTTCCTACTTGTGATTGTAGGCAAATCCTTAACCTTTCTCTGTGCTCCTGTGTGTGCTATCTGGATATCTGTAAAGTGGGCATAACCTTTATACACACATGCACACACTTACTGTAAATCCGCAGCCTCAAAGAGTGCTGGTGAGGGTTGAGACGGGAGCACATAAAAGCATGCGAGCTGAATCCCGAAGGCTGGGCGGCACCTGACAGTGCGGGACCAGGGGGAGCGTTCCAGGGACAGGGACCCGCTAGGACAAAGCCCGGAAGCGGCAAAGGCAGCACACGTACTTGGAGAATGGTTGGACAGAAGCTGGGCCGGAGGGGATGAGTCGCACTGGGGCTGGCGAGGCAGGGTGAAGGGCAACACGACTGTGAGGTGCTGGCATTCGTGTTTTAATGACAGGGCTTTCAAAAGACTAACATCCCAGTACTGTGTACAATGGACTGGAGGGAAAAGGGGGGACTAGTGACATGTTAAGAAGCTACTATAATAATTGAGGCTTTACAAAAACAAAAACAAAAACTTTATTGCCTTAATCTGCCCCCTAAGACCAGAAGCTTCATTCAATAGAGGAGATCTTTTCATCACAGCCCTACAGGGGGGCATTACAGACTCTAAATGCAGTAACGCTGTGTTATGTGAGAACCAAAAGCAAGAACGAACAAAAGCTACCACAGTTTCCCACCGTCTCTTTCCTAGAAGCTCAGAAAAGGAACATCATTAATGTTTTCATCTCGAATGTTAGACGGCAGCACAAGGGTGGCCAGTCTGTGGTGAGGCTCCTTCCACACTGACTAGCCAGCCTGAGAAGAGCAACCACTGTGGCCGCCGGGGCTGGGGCGACAAGGACCCACGGTTCTCGGATACAAGCTAATGGTTCAAGCCGCCTCTGGATGCAGCCAGGGGCTGGAGCAGGGAAGATGGCACCGCCTAGGGTTAGACGCTCCACTTCCTGGTCCTCCCTTCTGAAGGCCCCTTTCCCGCTCCCTCTAGAGTTTCGTCTCTGCCACAAGCTCTAGTCCACAGGTCCGTTGGCCAGTCAGACATTTCTCCTTGGAAGATCCACCTGAGAAGATCTGTACCAGCTCCTGGTTACCAGGGAAAAAATATCTTTACTCTGGCTCGAATTCCCTTCTTCCTATTTCCTCATCCTCAACCTAACACGTTAGTAAGTGGGCTTCAGATAAATGTCTCACATTCATCTCTGCATCATAATTAAAACTGTAGTGGGTTTCTGGGGACATCTGCTTGGGTTCAAATCCAGGCCACGTTAGTAGCTGTGCAACCTTAGGCAAGTTTCTCTGCCACTCTGAGCCTCTGTTTCCTCATCTGTACACCGGAGGCAGAGAAGAGTTAGTACTTTATAGGGTTCCTATGAGGATTAAATGACTTAAACCATATAAAGCGCGCAGAACCACTAAGCATAGTCATTATCCCTGCTGCTTCCTCTCCAGTTCAGGCCATCACAGCGTGCACCTCAATAGGTTCAATATCAATGGCCTCTGCACTGACCAGCATGCTCCAGGCCTCCCCTGGTTCAGTGTGCCCATGTACAGATTGACATCTCAACAGTCTATTTTCACAATGTTTTTCTCCTGGTCAAAGCCATTCAGATTCTCCACTGCCTCGAGGATGAAGCACAGAAGCTTCAGCATGAGAGGGACTCTCTGTCTCCCACGGCTCAATTAGATGACGTAGACTTCACAATTTCTCTCTCCCAACTAATTCCCAACTCAAACTCTACCTGGTCTTTATTTTCACTTGCACTTTCTTCCCACCTCGAATGCTCTCCTTTAACACCTAGCCCACTCGACTCAGGTACCCAATGAGGTCTAGTCTTTTTTTCTTTCTTAACGTAAAATTAGCAGTTTTAAAGTGAACAATTCAGTGGTGCTTAATATGCTCACAATGTTATAAAACTACTACCTCTATCTAGTTCCAAAACATTTCATCACTGCTGCACCCACTGAGCAGTTACTCACCCCACTTCTCCTTTCCTAGCCCCTGGCAACAACCAATTTGCTTTCTGTCTCTAAGGATTTACATACTCTGAATATTTTATATAAATGGAGTCACATAATATGAAAGCTTTCATGTCTGGTTTCTTCCACTTATAATGTTTTGCGGTTCATCTATGTTCTAGCCATCAGCAGTATTTCCTTCCTTTTTATGACGGAATAATATTCCACTGTATGTGTATGTGTATGTACGTATGTACCACACTTGTTTATGCATTCATTTGTGGATGGACATTTGGGTGGCTTCCGTCTTTGACTATTGTGAATGGTACTGCTATGAACACATGCAGACATGTTTGTTTGAATACCTGTTTTCAACTGTTTTGACTATATACCCAAGAGTAGAATTGCTGGGGCGGGGGCGGGGGGAAGTAGAGCAATTCTATGTTTAACTTTTTGAAGAACGGCCAAATTGTTTTCCACATAGCCTGCTCCACGAGGGGTCCAATTTTTCTACATATTCACCAACATTTGTTGTTCTCCATTTTTGTGATTACAGCCATCCTACTAGGTGTGAGGAGGCACCTCACAATGGTTTTCATTTGCATTTCGCTAATAACTATTGACATTAAACATCTTTTCATGTGCATGTTAGCCATTTGTATATACCCTCTTTGGAGAATGGTCTATTTCAAGTCCTTTACCCATTTTTTGAATTGGATTGTTTGTCTTTTTGTTGTTGAATTGTAAAAGTTCTTTATATATGTCAGATACTAGATTTTTATCTATATATGATTTACAAATATTTTCTCCTATTTTATAGGTTATATTTACTTTGTTGATAATGCCCTTTGATGCATAAAAGTTCTTAATTTTGATGAAGTACAACTTATCTATTTTTTTCTTTTGTTGCTCCTTCTTTTGATGTCATATCTAAGAATCCACTGCCAAATGTAAATTCATAAAGATTTATCCCTATATTTTCTTCTAAGAATTTTACGGTTTTAGCACCTATATTTAGGTTGATTGATTTTGAGCCACTTTGGTATGTTGTGTAAGGCAGGGTGTCTACTTCATTCTTTGCATGTTGATATCCAGTTGCCTGAGAACCATTCGTTGAAGAGACTATTCTTCACCTACTGAATGGTCTTGGCAACCTTGTCAAAAATCAGTTAGAGGCCCAGTCTTCCTAAACTATTTCAGTCCCACAGGGATCTATTCCTTCCCTTTTGTTCTTAATACTCCATCTTGCTCACCTGGCATTTCCTATCTACAGTCCTGCCTTGGTCGGCATCTCTCCTTATCTTCAAGGAACTTGAGGACAGAGTCCTGAAGCAGGACAGAACAGTGGCAGGTCCAGAGAAGAATGGGGTCTGCAGAGGTTAGGGACAACTGGAGGAAGGTATAGGTTTATGAGTGTATCTAACCTGGCCTCATCTCGTGAATCTGAAGGTTGAAAAGGAGCCAAAATGGTGGAATGAATCCTTCTGCCCTGAGGCTGGAGGACTACTGGTAAAGGCAGGGCATGCTGGGAACTGGTAGCAGCCTGCTTTTCTACCTTCGGTGCATGAGCTGAGGACTGCTCTGCTCTACCACCAGGTAGACACCTATACCCGGGGAGCTCCGGCAACTGGACCTGAGCCCCAATAAGCCTAGAAAAGGGGATCCAGGAGTCAGAGAGAGGACTGGTCTGAACAAAGAGAATTTACACTCAGCAAAAGAAAGCTGCTGGAGGAGAAAGATAACAGCCATTTATAATACATACAAATATGAAAAGAGTATTTAAGGAGATTCAAGTCTAGTACAAAAGACACTTTCTGGTAATTTTTAAAAAAACAGTTACTTTTGTTTAGGTATAAAAACAGTATTGTGGTTATGTGGAGTTTTATTTTTAACTGCAGAAATTTTTTAAGAGCTTAAATTAAGGTTAGAGTCATGAAAAATTAACCGTTTTGAAGTGAATAATCCTGGGGCATTTAATACACTCACAATGTTGTGTAACCACCACCTCTATCTAATTCCCAAACATTTTCATCACCACAAAAGGAAATCCTGTATTCTCATTTTTGTTTTATAAAGTTTTTTTTTTTTTTGCATTTAATACACTCACAATGTTGTGTAACCACCACCTCTAATTCCCAAACATTTTCATCACTACAAAAGGAAATACTGTACTCTCATTTTTGTTTTACAAAGTTTTTTTTTGTTTTTTGTTTTTTAGATATTATTGAATTATTTAACTGAATTATTTCAGGATGAAATATATGATGCCTGAGATCTCCTTCAAAATAATCTGGGGGGAGGGTGGTAGAGTAAGTAGAGATGTAGATGAAACAAGATTGGTCATAAGTTGATAATTATTGAAACTGGATGATGGGAACATTGTACGTTGATAATTGTAATTGAATGATAGAGTTCATTATACTATTCTCTATACTTCTGTAAGTATTCAAACTTTTCATTATTAAGAAGCTAAAATACCCAAACTGTGACTTTTTGACTAATTAAGTTATCAGATGAATTGAAGAGAGGATAATCACTGTTGAGATCCAGTTCAGTGGCCTAGAAGGTCAAGTGGTAGAAATATTTCAAAGCTCTGGAAAAAAAATAATTTTGAAAAGTAAAGAAAGATAAATTTTAGAAAAGATCCAGAAAAACTTAATATACGAATCAAAAAAGTTCCAGAAGAAGAAAAAAGAAACGAGGAAGGGCAATAAGCTGACAAAAGTCCTGAAACTGCATATAAAAAATACCACCAGGGCCAGTCTAGACTGATAAGACAGAAAACACACCACCAGGAATATCCTGCTAACTCGCTAGCTAAAATTTCTGGACTGTAAAGGTACACAGAAAATGTTACATGCTCCCAAGTGAAGAGAGCTAGCTGGTATGTCTTGCAAAGGAAAGAAAAAACTGGCATCCTACTTCTTATCTGTAACACTAGAAGCTAGAACACCAAGAAATGCTATTTATTAGGGTGAGAGAAAAAGGCATCATCTAAAAATCCTTTATCTAGTCAAAATAGCATTTTTCTGTCAAGAAGATTTGCAAGAAATCTAGTAGCTTTATGCTATTCTAGCAATAAAAATGCATAAAATATCCTATTTACAACTAAACAAAAATTATAAATTACTCGGAATGAATCAAATTATAAAGATACAGGACCTACATGAAGAAATATTTAAATGTAAAAAAAAAAAATCTTTAAAAAAACAACTAGGTCTAAATGCACAAATCAAGGGCAAGGTAGACCTTTTTTAGTAAGGGCTAGAATCCTAGAAGCCTCAGAAGGAAATAAATATATTAGACTATGTAAAAATAAAATACATTTAAATAACAAAAGATACCATGAGAAAAGTTAGTAGGCAAATGATGGATTTAGAAAAAAATAACAATTATTTATACTATAAAGAGAACTCTTAAAAACGGGCAAGAAGAAGACATACAACACAATGGGAAAATGGGTAGAGGATAATTCGCATAAGAATTCATAGGCAATCCACATTAAAAGGTTTTCACATTTGTTCACAGTCAGGAAAAAGAAAATTAATATCACTTTAGTCTCTCATCAGACCTGCAAACGTTTAAAAGAGATGATAATTATCATTTGCTGACAGAAATATGAACTACTACAGCATTTAAAAAAAGCAAACTAGCAAATTCTTAAAATTAAAAATACAGATACTCTTTGATCCAATAATCCCACTGTTGGTTGTTGTTAATGCTGTAATCCCCAAGTTTGGAAATATAACCACGAGTAAGTTTACATATAAAGTATATTTATTGAAGAATTGCCCATAGTGGCAAAAAACTAGAAACAAAGTAAGTGTTCACCTATAGGTAAATAGCTGAATAAAATGTGGTATATCTACCTCCATAGAATATCATGCAGTCATGAAAAAGACTGAGTTAGTGCTCTACCAGTTGATTTGAAAAGATTTCTATAACATGGGAATGTTAAGATTAAGTGGAATGATATATACAAACACCTGCTGCGAACTGTAAAACACTGAACAAACGTAAGGTCAAATAATACATTTGTGCTGATATTTGAAAATGTGATATGAATAAAACTGCACCTTCTGTCTATTCAGGCTTCCAGCTGAGCTTGGCAACAATGTCCCTTACCAGCTGAGGGGTCTGGTCAACACAGATTCAGCAAATAGCCATGAGGCTCCATCATGGCCACTGCTGGGCCAGAGGCACACAGTGGTACCTTATTTAACCAGCTTCCTTAGAGAACAACAAAATCCTTACAAGTTACTTTTCCAGAGAGCAGACATTTTTCTTTTTTGGTGCCAAAACATCTTGAATTTTGATTTTTTTTTTTTTTTAAGGAAATCTTATTTACTATGCCCTCTCTTAAGCAAGGAATATTTTGATATTTTGAATTCCCTTCATAGTTGTGCCAGGTAATACAATGCAGTGGACAGTTTTTACTTTTTTTCTGTCACCTCCTTCAAAACCTGTCTGTCTGCTATCACTTCTAATAGCTTTCAATGATCCTTTATAAATGTGCAACTTCCTATCACTTTCAATTGGACTGAAAAGTTGGGTAATCAACTTTGCTAAGACTTGCACATTAAATGCCAGTAATCATAGTCAATAAGCCTCCAAATAAAGCCTTTTATGTAAAGGACGTGGCTTTTGGATTGCTACTGTGCTCTCAGAGGCCTTTCCTGACAACTTCCAGAGGGCTGCCTTCCAGATGCGTGAGTGGTGCTATTACTGCAAAGCTGCTTCCAACACCTCCATGCAAGTGTTGACTCCAAGAGTAGAGACTTGCCCAAAAGATAAGACAGACACCATAACTCGAAATGATCCACAAACACAGATGTGCAAGTTGGCTACCATAACCTCTCAAAGGACAATAAACACTGTCTTTGACAATTTAAATCGACAAAGAGAAGTAGCTGCATGAAGGACACTGGTAGTTAGTTGGTGGTCAAATGGATTCACTGATTTGACTAATATTCTTTGAGTGCCTATTCCCTGTAAGCCACCATATTAAAAATGAAAATGTCATGAAGAATATGACTTAGGTCTTTCCATAATTTATGGTCTGAGAGTTTCTTAAAGGCACTCCCAAACCACTGATGTTTTCGCCATGTCCTAACGCCATCTGTATTATTATGTTATGTTTTACTTGACTCTCCAGATATCCACTTTTCCCAATACACGGATATATAACTATTAAAATAACAAAGGGTTCCTCTGCTAATCACCTAGATCACCTGCAGTGTCATTAAACTGTGACACTTTGGAAACACCAATCTACTGGGACATTACTGATCTAGACTACCACTAAAGATCGACTACTAGAGCCTTTCCCAGAGCCAATGATGTCACCAAGTTGACTCTGCTTCAAAGGGATTTGCAGGCACAGGTGATGAACACTTCTTGTAGAGAGACACCTGAATTCATACCACTCAACTGCTGGAGAGGACCATGCCCAGGATGCTGAGAAATGTGTGTAACTTACTGATTAGCTGGTAACAATTAAGGATAAGAAAGAATGATACAGAAGCCTGGATAAGTGGCCATAAGAAGATGGATAAAGGGAATAATATTTAGAGTGACAGAGACAAAGAGAAAGCCACACTTTAACAATATGATCTCGATGCTGACACTGTTTTGTTTCTAACAAGCTGGAGAAAATATTTCTGTCTGCGGTCATTTCAATATTACCAAAATGACCTCCCAAAATAAGTAAACAATGACTAAACAGCTCTCAGTGGCAGAGGGAGACCATAAACTCTTCACAGGTCCAGAATTCCCTCTCCTTGGGCCTGAAAGGTTGTAATAATGAGAAGAGAAGCATTAGACAATGTCGGGCTCAGTTGAATTATGTGCTAAAGTTTATATAAAGGACATCTAAAGACTGGTCCCCATAGCAGCCTGCCCTTTGGTGACAGGAAAAACCAAATTAAGTCCATCAGATACCTAACCAACACAAGATGGGTAAGATATGTTTACAGGTGGCTGGCAGTTGAGTAGAAGCAAAGATTTCAGATAATGGAAACCGAGTGAACAAACTGGAGAAAGAGGCCTAGTAAAGAGGTATAATTCAATAGAGATAAATGTAAAGGTGTCCAGAAGTCAGGTAGGCCATTTTTTATCATTTGAAGCAACATGCTTCCTGGAAAAATCAATTTACTTGATGTGCTCAAAGTTTTTAAACAATGTACTTCTAATCTTCATGGCATGTGTCACAGAGTACATGTATTCTAAAAAGCACAGTAACCTCAATACCATTCCCACTAAACGTGGTGTCTACAGTTGCGAAAGCAGGCCTCCACTGGCACCTAATGCTACGAATGTTTAAACATAAAACTTTTAGTTTTTCAACTGACTATGAGTTCGAATCCTGTTGTTTGGAAAGCAGATGAAAGGTGCCTAGGAAATAAAAGAAGCGACACGAAAAATAACTTTTCCTTAGCAACAAAGTTATCCACAACTTCCCAGATTTGGCAAATTTGCAGTTATTAATTTTAGGAGCAATCTAGGGTAGATTAAAAACATAGGGGAAATGGTTTGAATTTCATTTTCTTTTTACCTTTCAATGGACTTACCATTTTTCATATTTTCATATTAAAAACCATCACAGTTCCAATAGAGAAGATATAAAAAGAGAGAACGGGACAGAAGAGATCAGAGGCCAAGACTCGGAAGGAGAGAGAGGGCAAAAAGTTTCCATGCCATTTAGAGAAGAGGAATATCTTTCTCTTTCTTTAGATGACCCAAACTCCATTTAAAAAACTATTTCTGGTCAAAGGCTCTGAGGCTCCCAGTGATTCAAAATAAGCTCAGGTAGGATTAGTTCCAACAACATTTGAATTCATTTCTGGGTGTTGCTTCCTCTCAAAGGGTCAAATCAAACACAGTCATAGCTACAGCTGGGAAGATTTCAAGCCAGATCAAGGCAGGGATCAGTAACAGCAGCAAAATAAAGGCTGGGCTGTGGGAGTCCGAGGTCCCAGACTAAGGCTAAGGGCAGTCATATTCTGGGAACAGGTCACCAGAACCTCTATTTCTTTTGCTATTGAGTCATCTTATATATTCCAGCTGTAGCCAGGGACAATGTGGTATTATCAGCACTTCTGTTAGTATCGTTACTGGGTCACATTAATCTTCATGTAGGCTAGAAATATAAAGTCTTGAATAGTCTTCAGCTAAAATTCAGTCCTAATACGTTTCTAGTGAAGAGAAAAAAAAGGTTAAATATGTAAGGTACTTGAAGTGCTTGCAAAAAAAGGTGCAATGGATAACATCTCATTAAATAAAAAATGGGTTATTCTCAAGAGTATGCTATTCAAAGCAAATATTATGTGCTATGGCTTAGCTGTCACAATGTTCCTTAAATAAAAGTATAAGACAGCCCCAAATTAGCTAACTGAGAGTCTCTCCAGTTCTCTGCATTAAACTAAAACAGAGTCAAGGAAACATTATTTGTCAATGGCGCATTGATTTCAAAATTATTTCCCCTTCTTCTATAGAAACCGATATGTTAGAAAGATACAATAGATTATCTCAAGTAATCAAAATACAAAGAAGTATAAATACTAAAGAGAATACTAACCACAACTTCGATGCCCACCCCACCCCACCCCCCACCACCATGGATATGCAGCTGCTGTTTTCCGGCCTCACCGAACAACCCTCTATAGATAGAAAACACATTCCCAGCAATCTTACTTCTGGGTATTTATTCAAAAGAAATGAAAGAAGGATCTCGAAGGGATATTTTCACTATTGTGTTCACTGAAGCATTATTCACAATAGCCAAGGTGTGGAAGCAACCTGAATATCCATCGACAGATGAATGGATACAGAAAATGTGGTAAATATACACAATATTATTCAGCTTTCAAAAAAAAGGAAATTCTGTCACATGCGACAACATGGGTGAACTTTAAGGACATTACGCTAAGTGAAATAAGCCAGTCACAGAAGGACAAATACTGCATGATTCCGTTTATATGAGGTATCTAAAACAGTCAAACTCATAGGAAGCAGAAAATAGATTGGTGGTTGCCAGGGGTTGGGAGCAGGGGAAGTGGGGAGCTACTGCTCAAAGGTTATAAAGTTCCGGTTACGCGAGATGAAAAAGTTCTAGAGATAGTGCTCTACAACACTGTGCTTATGGTTAATAATACTGTACTGTACACTTAAACATTTAAAAGGATAGGTTTCATGTGTTTTTTTCACCACAATAAGAAAAAAAAGAAAATATATGATGAGTGGGACATACTTGGAAAAAAGGGACTAAGGAAGGGAAAAACAATCAATGCCGTATTAAACTTCTGAATTTGAGCACGAAAGAAGTAAAGAAGCTGAAAACAGTATTTTTCTCAGCTGGGCTCCCTAGAACATTACTCCCAAGAGAGTGCATTTTAGCAGAGTTCATGATCAAAAAATTTGTGAAAAATTGCACAGTGTCTCCTTCTTGGATCTTCATAATGAAGATTAGTATATAAAAGATTCTAAGAAGCCCTAGAATAAAGCAGCCTATTTAACTTTCTTCAAGAAAGCATTTCCAAACTCACTTGACTTAGAAAAAGGTTTTTTGTAAAACAGATATTAAAATCCCAAAGGACACATGCTTTATGAAGGATAATTTAAGAAATGGTGGTTTAAGGGAACTAATTTTAGGGCCAGAATCTTGTCAACTCAAAGTTCTTCCTCCTATTTCAAAAACTCAAATAACCAACCAACTTTATCCTTATCTTGCCTGAAATATTTAACTGCTTTTATCATATGAAATTCCAATTAGACTGTCTAATAAGCATCTTACAGAAGAGCTCAAATATTTGCCATTTATGGTCTCATGGAAATCAATATGTTATCAGTGCCACTGTATATTGACAGAGCGTTTTACAGTTTTCAAAAGCATTTTCATTAACACACGTACACAAACATCCTTCCTTCAAGACTAAACCCCAGATTGGCTCCTCTACTCTAGTATCCTCTCTACTAGTAAAAGTATCTCTATGGGCTGAGTTGGCAGACTATAACCACTGTTTACTGCACGATGCGTATCAAGTTATAGACATCTCACTTACAGATTTCTAGGAGACAACATGACCAAGTTGTACTAAATAATAGCTGTGTAGTGGTGAGACCCTCATATTTTTATTAAGAAATTGTTCATATTAGTCAAATCATATGTTTCTGTTAGACTAAGGGAGACTAAACTGATTCTACCCTTACAGATTTTCTCAGAACCACACAGAGTAGACAAAAGAGTAGAAAAATGGCCATGTAAAAAGATTACTCATTTCCTAATGATCTCATTTTTCACACTACCCAAATCTTTCATATGTAAGTGACCTATACTCAAGTAATAAAGAAAGCTGGATTTAGCAGAGCTTTCACATCGTAAGTGTTCATCTGGCATCACTTCCAAAAATACCATTAAAACAGACAGAATGAGTACAGGTGCCCTCTTTTGCCATCGTTGTACTTAAATACTTTAAACTGTTCCAGTTTTTCACAGAAACACTGTTCAAAGGAATATAAGCAAAATTTAATCTTAACCGTCTACTGAATTTCAAGTTCAAAATCTTTTTGTTATCAGAGAAAAGATGCTGGTAAAAAAACACCTCTTTCTAGACTAAAGAAAAAAAAACCAAACGCTTCAATGCTTTAAATGGAAAACACATCTAGGTGTTTGTATCTATAAAAGGAACTGAAGAGTCTCTCTATGTGTGTCTTGACTAATATCCAACCAGCAAACTGGTAGACTGGCACCTATGTTAACAGTTTCATTTTTTAAAGTTTTAACTTCAACTTTTTCATTATCTTTATATTAGGGATTCCTAGGGGAACTGAGTGGGCACTTTCAAAGTAGAAAAAGAAAAGAGAGTGAGTCAACAATTAGCCTTGGACAGATGGTTGAGCAACAGTACAATTTAAATAGGGCTCAGGCTCTGCCGTACAAAGCAGCACCTGTACAGCCTAATAACTTTCCAAAGCACTTCTTCATCTCTCATTGTCTATCTGTGCGACAAACCATCAGAGAGTTAGGCTGGTGTTACTACTGAGGCAATGAAATCAAACTTCTAAGAGATTAAGTAACTTGCCCAAGTTCATGCCATGACAGAAAGAAGAACCAGGAGCGTAGCTCAGATCTCCCAATTCCCAAGCCAAGTCACTTTTTTTCTATAGCCATGGTTTTCTGGGTGGTGAGGATTGGAGCAGGTACGGGGTATATCCCCCCCCTTAGATACTTAATACTCCATAAATGCCCTACCCTATTAGTGTTCTAGGGTACCCATGAGAGCGTATCACATGCCCCATGGACGCCAAGGCAGAAGAAATGCTGAGAATCACTGCGCTGGGTATTACACAACTTTGATATTGTCAACACAGGGAAAAAATTATCGAGCGGCTGATAACTGGTGAATATTAGCCATAAGATATTCATAATGTAAGACTTAAAGAGTTTATTTCAAGATGTTAACAATGTTTCCTTGGAAGTAAAAACTGAGGCATGTGTTGCATTTGTGTCATTTATCTTTTTTTATTTTTCCCACTCCCTGGGTCATTTATAATAATAATGTACCATAAGAAGAGTTACTGTGACATTAAAGATGCCAAACATTTTCACTAGTGTTATATGTAAAAATGTATATATGGATTCATATATACATATGTGGAGTTGGCTCACAGTAACTTGAAAGAAGTTTTACATAACTACAACATAAAAGTGGAAATCAAAAGCAAACATCAAAAAAAAAAAAGCACAAGAAAATTTCAAACTCATTTTATTAATGTTAAAAACAACCTATAGACATACTAGAAAATTCTGATAACTCCAGGTGTGCCCTGTTCTGTGCAGAATATTCCAGCTCACCTGAAAAGTTATGTGAAATATTGAAACATATATAAAACTCACTAGAGACCTATAATCTAACTCAAAGGTTCCTAACCTAGGCCTGTGGAAAGAGGAATTCATAGAAGGGTGTTTGAAGAAACATTAGGCCCTGCATGGGCAGCAAAATTCAGGGAGTCCCATGAGCAGAGGTGGGTCTGTCTTTAATTGACAGGTATCTTAAGAGTCTCCAAACCACTCTTAAATTCTCTCTGTTGCAAAATAAAGGGGTTGAGCCAGGTCATGTCTAAGGTTAAGTCCAGCTTTTAATGTACTGTAAGTGTCAAAGAACACTTTCTGATATTCTAAACAGCAAAATCTGAATTTCTTTATTACACAAGCGAATGTTCTTTATTAAGTAGAAAGGGAAGGCTGTGCAAAGTGCCCTCTGGCAGACAGTTGGATATGTCAAAGGTTGATACATAAGGGTTTTCCATCTGGGCCACCTCTCTAATCAGCATCCATTGAAGAACTCACTCATTCATCCAAAAATCATCCAAAAATAAATAATTAATGTATATCCGCTGTGTCAAGTATTAAATATACAGTAGCTAATATGAAAGACATATAATCACTGGTCTCATGGATTGTATAGTCTAACAGGGTAGATGGACATTAAACAAACATTATTTCATTATAGAAGTGCTTTAATGCCACACAGGAATGGTAGATGGTATTATGACAATGATCTAAGGGGGAGATATAAGCTCCAATGAAGAAAAGTTTCCTAAATATATCACAATTAAGCTGAGACTTGAAGGAAAAGTGGGTATTTGACAGGCAGAAGAAACTGCCTGTCGAATACCCACTTTTGTGGGTATTTGTATAATGACCCTGAAAAATAGAGAAAAAGGTCAGTTGTGACTGGTTCAAGATGAGGAAGGAAGAGCTAAGGCAGAAAACGGGTGTAGTACACAAAGGGTCATATAGACAATGTTAATTAAGAATTTTGACCCTTTTCCTAAGAGCAGAATATAATCAAAGGTTTAAAAGCGGGGAAAGACATAATTCACATTATGATTTTAAAAAGATTACTCTGGCTAAAGTTGAATGGGAAGACTACTGGGAAGCTAGTCTAGATGTCCAGGCAGGATGAGAGTGACTCACTCCGGTAACCTCGATAAATTTTCATGGTTGCTTCCAGTCCTTGCTCTCCCATTAATCACCCTAATTTATTCTATACATTTATTGATTGCCACCCATGTGCCAAGCACGCCTATTCAGACCTCTGGGCACAGGTGGCAGAGTCAAAATCAGGGCAGTTCTGTAAGGAACTACCATTAAAAGCCCCTCCCACCTCCGTTAGTCTTCCCATTGCTAGACATACCATGGCAAAAAGTTTGTTAAGTGTAGATTTATCAGCCCACTTCGACAAGTCACATAATCTTGGGGGACTCTAATTACAGATATAGCAGGAATCAGAATTTTGACCCAATAGCCTGGGCTACCTTATTCCTGTGACTCTGAAAACTATAGGTTAAATAAGTAGGGTCCCCTCCGTATAATGAGCTAAATAAAATTATACAGGATAAATGCAGTTCCCCCTACCACTGTGGTTATTGTTCAATTGATCTTCTTACTGCATACTTGAAGGCAGTACATTAAAATACCTCTTCTTCTATTCTAAAATTGACTGTGGTGATGGTTGTACAACTATGTAAATATACTAAAACTATTGAATTATACATTTTAAATTAGTGATTTGTATGGTATATGAATTACATATCTCAATATAGCTGTTACCAAAACAACAACAACAAAAAACCCCACCTCTTCCTTAAAAATATTGACATAATGGAAGACTAATATGACAGCTGAGATGTTACATATTGACCTATTTTATATTCATGAAGCCAAAAAGTTTCTAAGGTGATGAGAAGAAATCAAATTATAAAGTTTGTATTTTCCCCATAAACCACTCCATCTGAAAGCTTAGCAAAAGAGCAGCAATAACAACAGCAATAATAATAAATACATAAACATATAAACTCTCTAAAGAGATGTCTTTTTTGAAAAAACTTTGTTGGATGCAAAAGAGGTAAAGAAAATATACCAACCAAAATCTTCTTCATGTACCTCCCACAGTTTACCTGGGAAAGGTACAACGTGAGAGCACACACCTCAAACAATCCTAGGACTTCCATGGTTCCAGGCATTGCTGCTCTGCAGGTGGCCCTCTCCCACTCTCCGTATGGGACAAATAGTAAAAAGGGTAAGGGCTACAAACAGGAAGCAAGTGGCCTTAAAATTCCATCTACAGTTTTTTTAAAATCACTAATTGAATCTGCATTTATAATGATGCAGACAGCAAAGGAGGCTCCCCTGACCAGAAAGATAATAAAGGTTGATGCTATTTAAAATAGTCAAAGTCTCAGTTTAAAGGCAACTCTAAGCTAACATCCAAAGAACAGAGAGAAAGGCTGTAGCATCTTGGAATTTGCAATAGCAAGGAAAAGGAAGTGAAGGCACAGGTGGACATCTGTCCCTGACTTTTAGGATAGCAAGTTTCAGAGTCTTAGCCAAGAGACTGTTGCTAAAAATCTGCAGGGATTATTCTGGGAAGAAGGCTGCACCTAATGATAGAAATTCTCTGTAGACCATGAAGAACAGAGCCCCTGAGAAAGAAAAAAGCATTACCTAAAGAAATACTAACATGCTTATATATAATGGGAGCTCTCTGGAAAGCTCTAATTTAAGCTTTAGGAGAAAGAAAAATAAAAATAAAACTAGCAATGAACCTTAAAATGCTTCTATGAAGGGTGTAGTTAACAGAGGCTTAAAATGCCAGAAACAACAAAATAAGGTAGTGTTGGCTATTTTCAAAGCAAGAAGAAATTAAGAAGAGGACAGAAATACAGTTTGGAGGAAGTTAAGTGTAATGTTAATAGAGTAGTGAAAAAGGAGACCAACTCAGGATGAAAGCTGGCTTCCATCCCTCATAATAAAGAAAATGGTCTCCATATTGGTCAGGGCAAACAAAGAACAGGAGGATGGCACGGAGAGGGTACAGGACCTCTGCTACTTTCAGTGATTTCCAAATCTTGCACTTAGATGACTCTCGTCCCAGGGCAGAGAAGGAACTGACAGGTCCCTTTTTGATACCACATGCATGGAGGTAGCATTCTTGTGACCACGACAGTCCCACTGCATATGTGTACAGTGTATTACATTGTATATACTGCTTTCCTGTTCAATATCTCCTCTGGGCTTCTCAACAATCTGTGGAACACACAAGGCTATACTACTGCTTTCATTATATACTGAAGCTCAGAATTTAAGTGACCTGCCCAAAGTCACGAAGCCCATAGAGAGCAAACCGGCTCTAGACCCAGCAATCTGACTCCGGCCCAGTGCTCTTTTCACTAACCAGGGCACCTTTGCACTATATCTTCAGCAGAGCAACCGACAATTCAAGCTAAGTAATATTAACAACGTCAACGTTAAGTGCATTTGTAGCAAGATGAATTCTGTTAACCAGTAAGTGCTAGTTAAAGATCTACCCAAATGCCATACAGCTCAGGCTGTTCAACTTCAAATCCCATTTAATCTTCAGACCATCCCCTGGAGGGAGTTACAGGGCTCCTGGCATTAGCTCATTTGCTTGGGTTTACCAGTGACTAGCAGCAGCAGAGGTTTAAATATATTGGAATCTGTTCCAGCTCCAAACTCCATACTCTTTTCATTAAAACTGGCTGCTACTCTAACAGTTAATCAAAGACTACTCTAAGATGTGAAAGTATGGTTAACTCAAATACAGTGGGTAGAAAACAGTCAATGACTTTCCTGAATCCTGAGTTTAGTGTTCCAGATACTTTTTCATAGCATGGCCTATGATCATGCTAATAAAAGCAAAGCCACTTCTCTTTTTACCTAGTTCTAAATCTTATGGTAAGAAATACTGAGGGCCTGAGCACAGCAGGGGTGAGAGCAGGGGTAGGTAACAAAACAAACAGTATCTGAATTTACTGTGATTCTTAAAGAGGCTCAAAGATTACCATAATCCCTGGGGCAAGTGTACTTTCCTCTACTGAAGAATAGGCCGGGAAGTTGTTGTTAGCACAAAGATTACCATAATCCCTGGGGCAAGTGTACTTTACTAAAGAATAGGCTGGGAGGTTGTTGTTAGCGAGGAAGCAAAAGGAAGATAGATACATTGGGAAATGTATCTACTTCTTTTATATCTCTAGGACCTACCTCCTGCACAGTCACTAGTTCTGGCTTCAGAGGGGAACAAAGAAAGCTGCTTCCATACAGATGAGAACCTAAGCCTCTCTAGGTTAAGTTTATTGCCATGTTGTTTATTGGGTGCAGTAGCAGTCTAAATGTAATGGAATCTGCTGTTTCAGACAGGCACAAGCAAGTCCACCAGTAGCAGTAGTTAAGAGAATCCTTCAAGTAGCACCATTTGTCAGTCCAACAAAGGTTTATCGAGCGCCTACTATGGTTTCTATGGATCAAGAAATGGGTAAGCACTGGGGATGAAGAGAGAATGAGACACACACCATGCCGATCTTGGTGGAGATGACAGGCTGTAGGGGGATCCCTGTTACAAAAGGGGGAGCTCAGGGTGCTATGGGTGCTTGCAAACTAGGAATAGATTCAAAGCTCTACCATCCCTTTGAGTCTCCATTAATTTAAAAGTGTTTCAAAATTCTGAAAGGGAATTATTTTATTTATTTTAACTAAAAAACATACAAACCAACACTACTTTTAAGGAGCCCAGTGATGTAGCAAATAGATTGTTTATTTTAAGCACTGGCTTTTATAATTTGATCAAGATATATATCTTAATAAAAATATAATCTTGCTGAATATTAAAAACCCATCACCAACTGAAACTTTCATTTCCTAAGAAACTTAAGCCTGCTACACAAAATTAGTCAAAGCTAACCCTAGAGAGTATAGGTGGAATTTCATAATATAACATATTTACTACTACATTTATTCTGGTCCAGTGCATCCCCCAAGACCATCCTTTGCTGGGAGCATTAATACCACTGGACAATTGCACAGGGAAGTGTTCAAAATTTGATGCTATTCTCTTACTTGCTCTTTTATCTATTAATATAGGTCCCAGATTAACACAACCTTCTATTCCCCGAGCTTCCGAATTGAGTGGCAGAGCTGAGGTTTAAGGGATTTAAACCTATGTCTGTCCGTAAAACCAAATGAGCATGCCAACTCCCTACCACCCTAACTCATGCCTCTCTTTAGGTTAGAGGTAGGAAAACTGAATGCCTGCAGTGGCCAGGCAGGTGACACCAATGAGCAAAGAGGCAAGTAAAGCATATGCATATGTGGTATGAGCAGTAGAACTACAGGGAGTTGGAGAGGGGACTGAAGGAGACAGCAGCTATTTGGTTCCAACGACTGCTACTATGTGTGATTTTGCAGTTTTTTTAAAGAGAAATTAGAACTTCAAAATTTTATGTACACTCCTGAATGTTAACATGAAATGTTAGTCCAAGTTTGTTTTAAGAGCACTACATGGGTCAAATAGGACACCGGCTCTCAACCATCGTTAATGCACTGTTGGCATCGTCTTTTGAACAGCACTGGTTTGGTATGCTAAATTCTGCAGGGTTATTTTCATAAGTGTAACATCACCCTGGGGATGAGTGAGGCAAAAGGTTTATTAATGCCTTAAACACCAAGTGTGCACTCTTTTTCAGGTAGCCTAGATGGACTTATGAGCCAGTGTAAGGTAGAGCTGCTCATTTATGATCATGAGGTGCTTTTCCTCCCAGTGGCCCACAGAATAAACTTCATTTCTTTTCCATAGCATTTACACCCTGAGCAACTGCTTACCCGTTTGTCAATGTCATTGTGTTGGAGCTGCACAAAGCGAGCACTGATGGCTGCAATATAACTCTGCTGATTGGAGAATGCCACACGGCCAGCACCTTTGGGGTACTTCAGCTCTGGGTCCGTATCAATGCCAGCATAGCAGACACCACCATACAAACGGTCCATGATCATTGCTAGTTCAACTGCAAGAAAATAAAAATAATTCTATATAAATGTTTAGAAGGCACTCTTGCCCAGGAGAAGGAAGAACTATTTAGGATCATGCAGGGTAATTAAGAAAAGGAAAACCCATGTTAAGTATCCTGAAGAGTGTCCACATCAGTCTTAACAACTCAAGAAGGATATTTAAAAATCAAATGAAAAAAAATTATGAAGTTGCACACACACACACACACACAAATTTACATAATCAGAACTTGAGCAACAGTATAAAAGGAATGATCTATCAGTAATATTCTTGTTCTAATTTCTAATTGCTTAGTCCACTGGAGTGGGCCTTGGGTAGGCAAAGTATTTCACGGTGCTGTAACAAGTTAATAAGAAACAGCCTGACTTATTGACCTCTAAAACTGAAAGCAATTACTAAAGTCACACTGCTACATTTAAGATTAAGCTATAGAAAGGGTTAACTCCTCGTTTTAGCTAGAGGCAATATACTTACAGCCTTAAAGTAAATCTCTACAACTAAAAATTATAAAAAGAATTTTAGAGTATATGCTATCCCAACTGAGAAATTTCCACATTCAACTCTCACACTTAATTTTAGTAATAATACTAGTAATGATAATAGCAGCAAAGAACATTTACTGAGCACTTACAATGTGCCAGGAAACACTAGCTGCTACAAAGGCAGTAAAAACATATCTATCCTGCACCCTGCTATAAATCCAGAGGTCTGTTCACCTGAAACTAATACAGAATAATGTTAAGTGTCAAAAAAAAAAAAAAAGGGAAGAAAAAAAAGAAAATATGAAAAAAATGGAGAGGTCTACAGTCTTTGCCACATTTCTTCTAAATGTACCTTTATGTTGGTATATTTACAAAACACTTTTTGTAAGGAAATCATTTAGAAATTGGACCATTCTAAACATCTGATATTCTAAAATCATCTTCACCATAAAGTTACCATGGAGAGAAATATAGCACTTACCTGGATCCAAACTGCCTGAAGGTAATTGTTTACTTGATACTGGACGGCACCTCCTCCAGGTATGACCATTCCTTTCAGGCCAGTCACATGGTTTAAATCCAAAAGACTTAGCCTTACCCCTGGGGAATGACCCAAGAACCCACTTTCCTCAAACACCGACATATGATATTTGGAAAGAAGACTGGGAAGATGGATGATGACCTGGGCCATAGCTGGCATGTAAAGACCATCACACAGTAGAGCCCCACGGGAATCAGTATCTGGGGAGAAGGAGAGCAACACAACCTGGTGGGGAAGAGGAAGAACTTTGTAGCAGATACAAGGGCTGAAGGGCTGAATGGTATGAGAACCACACCAGATACTTATGAGCAGAAGGAAAGCCAGGTACTCCTGGGTTCCTGCAATATGGAGCTGTTGAGGCAGTAAGAAAAGCTATGTAGCCAGGACAGAAAGGCTGTCTTTCTACTTAATCTTTTCACAGTTTCTCCCCATACCAGACTGCCTAACATTGATGACTGTTTTCTAAGTGCCTATTTTTAATAGGAAGAATGACCTGCAACCAACAGGTAACTTTCAGGTGAGAAAAGCCAGCAATCACCAAGCCCAAGAATATGTGCTACGAAAGGCGAAACAGGAGAAAGATATCCCAAGTATCTTATTATGACCATAATTACTGAGTCATATCAGCCAAGGGAACATTGCTGATGAGTGCTCAAGCAGACCCTGACTGCAGTCTTGAGGCAGGATTCAGGAATCACATTCATTCAAAAAATGCAAGAAGAGTGGTGCACATACTCTGACTATCAGAGTTCAGTGGGTCCTTACATTTCATTCCACAACTTCTGATGGCTCGAGGACCTCCTCACTGGCTAATATTATTCCAGTTACAGAAACCAAGAAACTGAAGGGAGAATTAATTAATTACAGTCATTAATGAATTTTCCTTATTGGTCAAAAAGGCCTAGTGAAATAAGTAGCCTCAGGACTTGGAAATTAAACGCTAATTTTCCAAAGACCCAGCTCTGGAATGGAACAAGAGAGTAAACATCCCCTCAGCCTGGTGAATTGCCAGGAGAAGAATGCTGGCAAGGAACTGAATGGCACTTGTCCTCTACCCTTAGGAAGAACTAAATAAAGTGATTTAGAAAGAAGGTCTACTAGTTGTAAACTTGAAGCTCTAGCTGAGGAGGAGGGTTATGTAACCACAGGTTCTTCTATAGCATAGTGGTCTCCAACAGAATCTTAGGGATCCTCAGATGACAGCAAAGTCACCTTCCACAAGCACAAACATTCCATTACTTCGTAAATCTACTGCTGGAAAATCATCTTCATGTGCCGAAGATTAAGTCATGACTGATGTTGCTGGCAGTTATGTACTTTTGATAGGAAGCAGGAACCCTCATTCACTTATGCTTTTATAAAAACTAATTATAAATAAATCATTTCCACTTCTAAGCTTATATACAGTCATTTTCTTGGCCACCAAAAAGTGTAGACATTTGAACCAATGAAGTCTCACTCTAGTGAAGGGCAATTTGTTGAGAAGCTAGAAACAATCAAGGCAACTAAAGAAAGTTTTTTTGGGGAAGAGTATGAAGATTTCCTATCTCTCTTTCTATACTAACCTGTATTTTAACTACCGAAGGTTTAATACTGTGATCACCCTTGAAGAAAGTAAATAATAGTCAAACAACTGCTGTTTGTATTTGGTCCTTTACTCAATCAGCAAGTCTTCACTAAAAGCACACTTCCTGTAGGCTAACTCGAACACCAGAGGGATATCACTTAAGTCCTAAACAGTTTCTAATTATTGAGAAAAGTAACCATTTGGTAAAAAGAGCTTTAGGGAAAAAAGTAATTTAATTCACCCACTACATAGGTGACTAACAGAAACACAGAGCAAGCCTTCTTCAAGTCCTATAATTTTTCAATCTGAAAAAAATTTTTTATATAGAAGATACGAATTCACCTACAGATGTCAGAATGTACAACCACTTTTGGAGACTAGGTTTTAAAGGATTCTTTAGAGTATCATCAGTTAATAAAGGAAAGTCCAGTATAAATTCCCTTTCCCTGATGTAAGGGGAAGCTGAACCAAGAAGGGGCTGCCATTTTTGACTACTTGGGACAAGAAGAGGAAAGTAGAAGGCACTAAGGACATGGCAGAAGTCAGCTAAAATCTTCATAGGTTTATCTATATCTTGTGATCTCATCTCTGCTCATGAAATGTGAGCTCTTGATCAAGGATGTATCTTATCTGGAAAATGTAGTCAAACTACCTACTAAGCCTGTTACCGTGAATGAATCTTCATTCTAAACCATCCTCTGTGGAGGGCAAGGACAGTGTAGCTCCTAGAAGCATGGTGTTAACATTTAACCTGAGGAAGATGAGGCTACCAGAGCAGGGCATACAAGTGGAGACCGGAATTCAGACAGACGGAGGTAACAGCAGGCAGAGACGGAGTCCATGAGAAAGTCAGGAGACTCCAAACCACTTTAAATTTTTTCCTTCCTTATCCAGACAGTGTTCACAGGATCTGTTTGGTCACCACAGGAGTGGGACATTAGCTGGTGTGATAGCTAAATCCATGGGCATTGTGCACTTTGGATAAGATGCTCTGTGTTCCTAAGACAACTCAAGCGATCTCATGAACCACTGTTCCATGATAATAGCAACACTACTATGAGTCAAACCCACACACTGGCTCTTGTGATGAGCGTCCCTGTGCCACACACTAGAGAGGGAAACGAGAATACTGCAATCGTGTGTAGCATACAGCATTCCCGTGAATTCCTCTGGGTTGTGGTGACTATGCTTTTGAAGTTGATATGACCTCCAATTATGATTCTTTGGATTTGCTCCTGATTCTTCACAGAGATCTGAAAGGGACTTTAGCTCACCAGAGAGAGAATCATGATGACCCCCCCCATCCTGCCCCACCCCAGGGTCATGTTCCTACCATTTAATTAGATTTCAAAGCCGGACATAAGGTAATGTCTGGGATA
>NW_006494611.1:14942171-14971630 GCF_000325575.1 Pteropus alecto | reverse complement strand
ACCACCACATTCATCTTTCATTCTAAACTGTGAATCTAGAAGCCACATTTCTTCTCTTTGGAAATAACAAAACAGACAGGAAAGAGGCGTAATGTACCTCAGGATGATGAAGAGGTCTGGACTTCTGAAAGAAAAGAAGATTCAACTTGAAGGTGGACTTTCTAGATTTACCACAATTGCCAAGTTGGTTCACAAGGGCAGTTCACGCATCTTAAGTGGAGGAAAATGTGCTCATAAGCTTCCATTCTGCACCAGATGTTGGGAAGTTATGAATATTTTCAAATAATGATATGAACCACCAACTAAGTCAGAGAGATGATGTGTTTAAATTGATTTAAATCAGACTAGTACCTACTTGGCTATTAGTACTGTTACAGAGACAAAATTTCAGAGCTCACTGATAAAGCAGCTTCCTTCTGTGGAAAGAGCTCCAAATGTGATGTCTGGAGATCTGAGTTTGAATCTTGGCTTTTTTACTTATTGTGGCCTTGGTTGATCACCCGCTTTGAACTCTGCTTCCTTATCTCTGAAATGGATTCTATCACTTACAACTTCACAAGGTTACCATGAGGATTAAACATACATGAGAACTCCAAGCACACTGGTGAGCACAGAGTGGTGCTCAAATGTTTAGTTTTGTTCAGGGGTTGTTTTTCTCTCTACTTATAAATCTTTGCTCAATATTAACTTGGCTTGGTTTCTGCTCCTTACACACCAATTCATCCCAGTCTTACTTTGGCTTTATATTAATGTTACTTAGCCTGCCACTGATATGGCAAAGTTAGAAATCATCTGTAGGGGAGGGTTTGCTTTTGGGGGGGTGGAGCGGAGAACGCAAACGTACTAACATTAGAAATTCCTTAACCCTAAGGGCAATGCAGTTAATTAAGTCAGTATGCCAAACTGGGACAACTCATACTGAACTTGGGACCTGGTAAAAAAAAAAAGCTTCTACTGCTGAGAAACTTGATTTAAGATGATTTCTGCTTGCTACCAGTTCATAGAACAACAACAACAAAAAGGTTATGTTTATTACACTTCTATTTCCTAAATCACAAATCAGAATGTGATTCCTAATGCATGTCAACTACCAGAATGCCTGTACAGAATGTCTGAAATAAATGCTCTTGAAAAATTTAGGATGTATGTTCTTTAGATGTATGCCATATATCACTTAATATTTATCTAAAAAGTTTTTTTGTCCTCCACAGAAAAGCCGCCCTCACAATGGTCAGAAGGGAAAAAAGCCAGAGAAGGAAATTTCAGGATTTGTCACAGAATATTAGTAGGGGGAAAAAAAGACAGGAAAGAATTAGCAGAGCAATAGTTAGGAAAAATGGGAGACCCAAAGATGACAAGCAAACTGTACATAGGCTCCAGGGACTCGGATAAGCAACCTCTCAAGATTCATCTGTTCTGCAGGACCTAGTCAGATAAACTGTCAGAAGGCAGGCATGAAGTGGAATAGCTCACATGCCTCTAATCAGAGAGGATAACTGAGGGCTTTCCAAGCCTGAACAAAGTTGGAAGTGGATAAGTCCCAAAGCTTGATCACTGAGGCAGTACTCAAATTAGACATCCAAGCTAAGAAGGTAGAGTCAGAGAATACTCCTGTTTATAAACTGCGGGGGAGAGTACGAGGACCAACGCGTCACTCTACTTTTCCTGGTGGCCTCCTCATAATCCCCAAGTCTGGCACATATTTCCTCTCAGAGCAAAGGCATGCATTCTAGAGAGGTCCTAATGCCACAGAGATGTGCAACAGGGCTGTTTCTGTACGGAGATTCAGGAAGACATGCAGTTTGCATTACTTGAATGAAGAGTGAAAACATGTTGCTCTGGACTGACTCTCTGAAGAACAATGTAAATTGTAGCCACATGGTGGCATGGTGAGTCTACCTATAGCCTTTCCCAGCATGCGGGTGGGAGGAGGTGGAGAATGGAAGAGACGTGAGAAACACCAGGACTTCAGGCAAACTGTCCTTGGTTTGCCACTGTCACTGACAGGAGTGATGGAAGGGACAGGAGACAGTAGAAATGTGTTTTATTTGACCTAGAGAAACCAACAATCAGGCAATCTAGCTTTGAGTGAACTCATCTCGATTTCTTCATTGATATTTTTTCCCACTTTCGGGTTAATTTTTCTAAGCCTGTGATTTTTTTTTTTTTTTCCAACCTGAATTTTAAAAAGGAAGGCTTGTCAAAGGACCAGAAGCAGCAGCCTAAACTCAGGGTAATACTGCTTAAAATAGGTTGCCTTGTTTCTTTAAAAGTGTTTATGTATTTCTGTTTGGTGGGCTAAGGACTATTTTTATAATGATTAATGATTATGGTCCTGTCTTACAAGGGGAAATGTCTTCACAAGATAAATAGCTTCACAAGATCCAAAGGAATAAATCTTGAATGATAACATTTTAGTCACTATACCATGTGACTCTTTGGCCCAAGATAAGGTGACAAGCAATTTGGACACCTAAAATTCCACCTGTTGAGTACTGTCACCCATATCTTGTCCAGGATCACCCTGTATATAGTGCCTGAAATAGTTTTAAGACTTTTCAGAATTCCATAACCACAATACCCGCTGGAAACAATAAAAAATGCCCTGAAGTAAAGACCAAATTTGAGGAAAATTTTGTTAAAGAATATAACGGCATACAATTAATTGAGCTAGCATTCTATTAATAAATTTCACGTTTTCTTCTGTTCTGAAATCTCTGACTCTGTAGATGATGACCTGTTTACAATGGTGGTGAGATGTTCAATCAATTCGGTATGACGCGTACTTGCTCAGTGCCGGTCTCACAGTGAATGCTCAATAAATGTTTATTGTTCAAGTGAACTGCACTGTATTCAATTTAAGATGGTCTAGCAAAGTCACAATGAATTCCTTTAAAAATAGCCTTCTATTCCAAGGCACACACCAGTCCACAAAGCTCAGTGTGTTCCAAAGAAACCCAATTCTATGCACATGGATAAAAGCTGCAGATGTTAACTCTTTTTGTTTAGATTACATGGCATCCAATCTGGAAGTCTTGGATAGACAGTAAAATTCTAAGATGCTAATAGAGATTATTTAGCTATCTAGAAACTAACTACAATTATGGGAGGTGTTGGCATGGGAGAACATTTCCATTAGACAAAGTAACTGTAGATTACTATCCACATAACTGTAAAAATAAAACTTTAAAACAAAAAAATTTTAGCTTAGCTTTTAAAAAAGAGACAACTTCTAGGTAGGGAACAGAAAATCCCATTTTTGATGAGAAGACTAAATATAATTTTTGTCTAATCCTAGATCTTGCAACATCTTGTAGACAAAGAATGTTAAAGAAAGAATATAATTCAGCATCTTGGGTCTCCTGTCCTGTCGTGTCAGTGTGATCTTAAAACAAGTGTGAACAATGGATCTTTATAGGATTTATAAAGAGAAAATTATATAGAGGCCCTTACCTACCTTTTCAAATCACTAAAACAGGAAGAATAAAGGGTGAATGATTAAAAAAAAGAGAATTTAGTTTATAAACTATTATGTCTGTGACTTAAAAATAGATATAGGAGACTAAAGTTATTTATTTTTTAAAACTGTGGGACTTTTTCTTTCAGAATTTTTTTTTTCTCAGATTCCCATCTAGGAAAAAAGGAGAGAGGCCAGAATATTAAAACTAATTTGGGCTTGCAATTAGTTGCAAAAAAGAATAGCTAGAATACTAGCAATGAACGTCCATTTTTTTTGTAGAATACACATGTAGTTAACAGACATTCGAAGGGGATTTTTCTCCTTCTCCACTCCTAAACATAACACTAGTTTGAAAAAGTCAGGAATATTCCACACTGCCCTCACCCACATTTTTTTTTTTTTTTAAAGCACAAGCAGTTTAGAGACAAAGGGCTGCATTTGCCCTCATCTAATAATGCTGTTCATGTTTGATTTAGCCCTTCCTAGACTTTATTCTCTGATGGTAAATCGTGGAAGGGGTGAGGAGAATCTCTGCTGCTTTGCTTTCTTTCGGCATAGTTTTCCATTAAAATGAGAATAAGGCCCAAAAGATATCTCCCTTTCTGATATACCACAAAATCACAAACGCCACCATCATAATTAATGTTTTAAAGTCCTTCGAAATGGAATAATGAACATATCTTTATATAGCCCTAAAGTTATCTTTTAGGAGTAGACTGCAGTTGAGATTTAAATAAATGTTAGAAATGTTGAGGAATATTCAGAATTAAGAACTCATCAAAGTCATAGAGCCAAATAGCTATAGGTACATTTTACCTTTTGTAATTCTGTTTTCACAACTTGATTTTAATGATTTCTGCTGCTTCTTTTTTAGGTAGAACTAAGTCTACTTTTTACAAATAATATAGAGATAATGCTGCACATTCATAGCTACAGTGCAATGGTAACCTTATTTTTTCATCTTTTTTAAAAAAAAGCTCAATTACTTTAAGCACTTTAAAAACTTAGTCCCTACAAATAATTTTATTATATTATACTGGCAATAACACTGATCTATAACTGATTATATTTGTCTTTAGATTGAAATATTGAAGTCATGAGCTCAGTATCACTTCAAATGCCCCAGTCAATTATGATTCTGCCCAATCCCAGCAGACACAATTATTTCATCACTGGAAAGAAACTTAAAAAACAAAATCAAAAACAAAAGACA
Organism: Pteropus alecto; assembly: GCF_000325575.1. Lineage (NCBI taxonomy): Eukaryota > Metazoa > Chordata > Mammalia > Chiroptera > Pteropodidae > Pteropus > Pteropus alecto. Next base: position 14,966,957 of record NW_006494611.1, on the reverse strand, counting down.
GGGAAGCTTTTAAAAAAGTCATAATAAAGATGCCTGAATACATAACTCATTTTTCAGACTGCGTAAGAAAAAACAGGAACCTGTTTTGCTTGGAAATAGTTCCGTTTGATTCCCAGTGACACAATTTCCAGCAGTGATTTGGCTCGTCACTGAGTGGGCACATAGCTGTTCTGGACAGATTTCTGATGGGGTGACTTCTTTTCCCATCATACATAACAATGCTAACTGGCATAAGTATGCACACTGCCAAATGTATTATTATTTTTTAAATATGTAGTTGAATAGAAAAGCACTAAATAGAATTCATCCTTTCAAAATTACATTTTAATAAAATTCACTCTTGTACCATAAGGAAATAGAGCATTTTGGGAGAAAACATTTAATTTTGAAAGAGTCAGCTCAGTGAAACTGACGTGACAGCCTTCTTTTTGGAGATTGTGTATAATTGACTGGAAGCCTAGAAAATATTGAAGACTAAATGCATTGGGAATTTTGTTGTTGGTTTTGTTGTTGTGGTGTTACTATTTCCACTCACCAGCTCGAAGGGGTCGTGGAACTCCCCCAACAAAGATAGTTTTTCTGGGGTCCAAAGGCTGAGAACCATCCATTACAAAGTCACTGTCACTTAGGTTCCATGGTCGAATTTGCACCTGAAAAAAAGTTGTTTACTTGGTCCTTACTTCATTTCCATCAACCCCAAATGAGAATAAGGTGACTAAAGACAAACCCACTGATTTGTGCATTTTACAACATACACAACCCAAACAAAAATCCAGTTATTAGTTAATGTAATCTGCATTAAGTGCCTTTCAATAGAACTTTTGGGGAATCTACTTATAGATACTACACTCAACTCTAGACATATATCATGAAACCTTCAGAAACCACTGGTGGCTTGAAAAAAAGCAGTCTTTTAGAGACATTCTGGGTTTTGAATCAGAACCATTTTAGCAATTGATAGACTGTCTATAACCTGTCACAATATAGCACTTAGCTTTTTAAGAGTTCACCTAAAGGAAGGGAACAGGAATAGAAATATTTTCTAAAAATTATCTGTATGTCTGGATTTTAAATTCTTATCGCCCCCTAAAATTAAAACATTTATCTTTCAGCAATATGATTTAACATAGATGAACACTCATCAAGTAAGCATGGAATTACCAGCAATATCAAATACTGAAACACATGGAGTTATCTACTTTTGATTTATTTGACTTTCCTAAACAGTGTGGTTAAATAAAGGCAAACCTAGAAATTGAAGTAAATTTTCAAAGAGTAGAGAAGGATATCTTTATGACATATTTCTTTCTATTTGTTAATATCTCTTGACTAGAAATCTGACTTCCTGCTCGTAGTTTGTACTGTTTACCATATAATAAAAAATAAGGTATTTCATCAGAATCTGAACCTTAAAACATATTTGTTTCGATTCGTACCTGAATTTATGAAAGGAAAGCTCAAAACAAAACAAAAAACACAAAATACCCTCCCATCCTGAAAGGTGAGTTTCAGCACTGCCTGAAAACCAACCAGTTATGCAATTGGCCATGTGCTCTAGGAAGTGGGCTATGTGTAGAAGGCAGAGAAACCTGTGTCTGTCCTTAAGTAATATGCCTCTCCTTTCTCATTAGGCTAGGAAACAAAACAGTTGAGTTTTCATTTCCCTAGTATCAACAAAATTCTTCATTTTCCCCATTGCCCAACTGTCAACACTTAATGCAAGGAAACACATAATTCCTTATGTGGCTTGGTTTATATCCAGGAGTACTCCCATTTGAAAGGTAATAAATCTGCCAGTTATGTGTTCGAAATACTTTGAATCAACTCTGAAACTGGCATTGCTCAGAAACAGTCTACATGTTCCTTATGGTTGATATAAAATTTACCCTCATCTAACTTTTTGCCTCTTATGACACTGTTGCCTTTGCTAGTTAGCCAGAAGCCATAAAAATCTCCATTTCTTTTCTAGATCCTGAAAACTTGGACCCGTCTGCAATTCAGTAAACATTCAAGCATTGGCTCTACCTATATAGCATTAAAAAAAATTCTGTTCTTTCCTTGTAAAATTCTTTCTGTTTGATTAAAGTATCATTTCTTTGACATTTACCACAAAGGCAGATTCATTAATACCATACATAAAACACCACTTTTCAATGCCTTATACAGGGTGATCAGTTCATAAGATCTATAAATGTCTAACCATTATGTTGTACACCTGAAACTAATATACTGTATGTCAACTGTAATTGAAAAATAAATTAAAAAATAAGAACAAAGCCAAAAAATGCCTTCATGAGGGCCCATTATTAATTTTTAATTAAAAACACAATTTCCTGATACTGGAAGAACAAGAATTCTAATGTCACACACAAAAAAGTAGGATATATCTTTTTCTACACAGAACCCTCTCTTCTAGTCTTATCCCTACTAAAGTAGTTAAGGTAGCTTCAGGACCTGATAAGGTAATTTCAATCACTTGACAATAATTGAGTTTGATCCTGGATTACTTTGCTTCACAAATAAAAACAATTCCTGTGCAGAAAATGCAGCCTTCTACAATAGTTGTAGGTAACTGTTGCTCAAAAGAACTCTGCAGAAGATCTCAAACCTTCTGACTGAGAGTTTTCATTACTGTCTCATCCTCTATCCCCCCACAACCCCCCTCCTCCTGCCCCTGCTCCCATGCTCACATCATTACGTCAAACACGACCCATTCCATTACCTTATTCTTAGCATTATAGATTAAGGAAAATGCTCAAGGGACAGTAATGATTAACTCTATTCATAAAAACCCCCATTTCCCAGCTGCCACCAGAAAGCAGCTCCTCAGAGCTCGTACCACTACAGAATCAGAGAAATGTCAATATAGGCCAACATCAGCACACTCTACACTCTAAGCAAAAGTAATGTTGTCCCGTTTGCCCTGAAAAGTACACATCTTAATATCGCTCTGAAATATAAGCCCACTCTGAAATATAAGCCCACTCTCACATAAGGCTTGTTCTCCATCTTCTAAGATTTATTCTCAGGGCCTGATAGCCACGTTCTATCTTTCTGACGTAATCTTTGAATAGATTTTCTATTCCTTTGAATATATTTTCCACACACACATATATTTCTCTACTTTTTAAATACCATACTTTATAAGCTGACTCAAATGTTTTGTAGAAAGAGGTAGAACATAAATAAAAGAACTACTTTTTGATTCTGTTTCTTTATTAGTTCTGAGAACAGATGAAATTAGAACTCTGTCCTAATTCAATATAAATTTACACAGTAATACAACTTTTACATACACAGGGATCTGTGTGTGTGTGAGCGAGGGAGGGGGAGAGGGAGAAAGAACTCTTCCAGTATGTTGTCACATAGGCTATATAGGCTATACTGTGGGCAGGAAAAGCCTCAACATCCACAGGACAAACATAGGGATGTCGAAGACATTGAAGACCTTAAATGAGCCTAAAATTGATTCCAACACTGATTCTCCTTCCTGAAGAAAACTGACCACATTTGCTTATAAAGGTGTCTCTAGGAAGAAGTACCACTCACCAGCCCTTCAGCCATGCTATGTCCTTACAGCATGCGTTACACAAAACCAAATGTCTGTAGGGCCAGACAGGTAGCATTATTGTGTCAAGCCCCAGCGACAATGGTCCTTTTAAAGGAAGCAGACAATTCTCAGCTCCAGCAAGTAGTTATAATTCACAAATGTGCTGTCAGACTTTCCCATTTTTTAAAGGTAGCTAGATTTTTATGTGCAACTTCAAAATTTTAAAATGTTGGGAACTAATTCAAATGTTAAAATCCCTATACAGGCTGAACAAAAATATCTGCAGGCCAGATCTATCCTGTGGGCCCTAGTCTGTGATCTCTGGCTAAAAAGGTTTAGTCACCACCCAGTTCACAATGGAATGTTGTGTTCTATAAGCCCTTATGAGAGAAAATACAAAATGCTTTTCTTTAGTTTCTTTTTAAAGCATGTATTCTTACTGAAGCTCTGGGGAGAACCATGAAACCTACTTTTGGCTAAATTATTTGTCTTCTAAATTCTTATCTCCTGAATTAATAATCCACTTTGTATAACTGCTTATCTCCAAAAGCAAAAACCAAACATATAGCTTGGCTATATAAATATACCAATTTATACCATATAGTGACTTTAACAGCCTTTAAGAAATCTAAAAGAATGTAACATTAATGATATTAATAGTTAGTACTGAAAGCACTAATTTTTCTTTTTAAGGTTCCCAAAGTGTGTTGTGTGAAGTGGAGGTCCCTAGGGTGGTTCTGCCAGAAAAGTTATAGACTATCTCGTCCTTCTTGGAGTTTCATGACACACACTGGTGTTTATTAATTAAAGGTTCTAAGAAGTCCTATGGGAAAGAAATCTGTTCAAATGTTGTTTAACCCAGCATTGCCAAAATTACTTCTATGGAACCTATCTTTTGCATCACACCTATTAATATCCACGCTTTGATGTATCAAAATATGGAATAAAGTTGAAGTAATTGAACTTTTCCTCACTTATTTCCTGCTATTGCTCTAAAAGGGTTGCTTCTATAGACATTAACTTCAAATGGTTAAAAGTACAGTAAATTTAAATAATAAATAGCTGTTCAAAGAATTAAGTTTTCTGACTAAACCACACAAAAGAGATGTTACCAAATAATTTTGACTATTTTGTTATAAATAAAATATAAAATATCTAATTATAGCTCTATATAGAAACTAAAATTACGTCCTAGTAAGAACTAAAAGTCACTAATAATAGGGATAAGATGAGGCCAGGTGCTAGGAAAAAAAGTTAAGAAATGCAATAAGGGCCACTTATTTTGACAGGAGGCTATAAGATAACATTATTTCCTTAAAAGAAAATTTCATTGAAATTTTGCAAAAGTCTCTAAATTAAAATTAAATGTAAAATGCATTTGACTGTATCTTTAATAATAGGATAAGAGAAAACACAGTTTTAATAACACTGTTAAACACAAATCTTAGGGTTTCAAGTTTCTGAACATTACCAAGCTTCCCTATAGCTCTAGAATCTTCTCAGTTCAGACAACTATTTAGAATTTAGATACTCATCTACCAATAAATAATGCTATCTTGAGCTCATTTTGAACATCTCACCCTATATTTTATTCTTGTCTGGTCATCTCCTTAAGTTACATGACCGTTCTACTGCACAGTGCCTTCCTTTACACCTGTTCATCTCAAGGCAGCTCCAAAAAGCAACAAATCTGTTCAGAGTCAATAGTGCAATCTGGTGGCCAGCTCAGGAACCTACCTAACCAAAACAACCTCCCTGCTGTTTGCTGTGTTTCCCATAAATTTCCCATAAAGCATGTGGGTAAGCCTCCCCACACCCCCTTTTCCTTTTTCCTCTTTTCAATACTCTTCAAACTCCTACTCAAGCTCTTCAGGAAAAAGCCTCCATTTTTCTCTCCCTAATCCTACAATCCTTTCAATCCACATGAATCAGAAACACAATACTGCAGAACCATCAGGATTGCTCTCTCCAATGAGCAGCAGCATCCCGGCTCTTCTGACAACCAGGATGAGTCAGCTAAACCTAGGTCCGCTGACATACAGCTGCAACAGCTCAGCTGCAGTGGTAATGAACTCAGACCCACTCCAGCTGTCAGCAATTCTATTTTAAGCCTCGCAGACCTCACAGAATGACTGGAGTGCTCCAAAGTATCACAAATAAACTAGTTTGTGGTTTGTGAGACATCTTTATCTCTTCCATAGTATAAGGGTTTTTATTATTATTATTATTATTAACCACCAAAACTAACAGCCACAACAGCAGTAATTGTGGTTTGGACTCTTCAAAGTACATTCGTATTTGGTATCTCATTTCAACCTAATTTTTACCACATAGCTCTCTAACAAAAAGGTCAGACAATTTCCAGTTTAGATGCCATCAAATTATTCTCAAGTGCTGTCCTCCACCCAGTGGAGAAGATGCCTTCCCTGTATATTCTGGGGATCATGGCCAGAAAGGAACCCAATAGCTGATCAGACATTATCTTGATAAGACTTAGGTACTCTGGGCAGCTCTAGAGTCTCCAGTCAGAACCTCCAGTCAGGCCGCAAAGCAAAAAGCTGTTAAGTCTCACACTCAGACTATTCCTCCCATTCCTTAGATACAAGTATAGCCATGTGTCCTTTAATGATGGGGATATGTTTTGCAAAATGTGTTAGGCAATTTTGTGATTGTGCAAACATCATAAGTGTACTTAGACAAACCTAGATGGTACAACCTACTACTGTAATTGTATGTGCTATATTTTTAAACGACTAGAAGTACAGTAGGTTTGTTTACACCAGCATCCCCATAAATGTCTGAGTAATATGTTGCGCTATGACGTTATGATAGCTAGGATGTTATCAGGTGGTAAGTATTTTCAGCTCCACTATAATCTTATGGGATTACTGTTGTATATGAGGTCCGTCATTGACCGAAATGTCATTTTGTGGTGCACAACTGTAGATCCAAGAGAGCCTCATCAAAACCAGGATTCTTCCTAGACAGGGAGCCAAAAGTAACCCTGGGAAATTCAAGCTCTCCTAGGATGTTCCACTACCAGGATGGTCCACCATCAGGGCCAGGAAACAGTCCAGGAACAAAAAGGAAACCCTGCCATTTAAACCAAGCTGAATAAACCACAGGCTTACAGTCCTCTCTCTAGGACCCTCAGTTACTGCTGCACAATTCGAACAGCACTCTGTACACTGTTTCACAAGGATACCCAGTACAAAAATAAAGCATGCATAAACTGTGCCCCCCAAATAGCTATGCATAGCTTGGCTCTGTGCTTGACTTAATAAAGCTATTATTAAATAAATCTTATGATTAATACCTGTACTTATAACAGGAGGCCTTCCTGGCTCCTTCAGGAACATCTGACCACTTTGCCCTTTGGACCCCCACCTTTCCCAGCCCAACTACTCCCTGTAATACTTCTATCACAGCATCTGTCACTCCTTACTTTGCTTACTATTCACCTGTCTAGTTCCCTCCATTGAATTCTAGGGTCCACTAAGGCTGAGATCATATACCTGCATGGGTCCCAATTGCCTGGCACAGTGTCCAACCCTTAGTGAGTGCTTTGTGCTCTCAGTGTTCTGGTGAATTAACAAAGGTGAATTAGCAGAGGCAGGCACTGGTACTGCATGAAAATGTCCAGCAGCTGCTCTTCTATCTCCCAGATCAGTCCCCTCGCACCACTGAAAGCTGCCAGACAGGGGCATGGAAATAAAGTGTGTCTGGTCACCAGTGGGTACCCCAGGACTTGGGCCTAATCAGTGCAAATTTTCAATGCCACCAGGTGACCCACTCAGTAATCAGAATTACCTAGTGCTCATCATTACTGCTGATGCTTCCACATGACTTAGAAAGCACAACCACGAGAGATGAGTCCCTTCTGAAAGAAAGAAGAAACTAGAACTTTTGAGCGTGTATACTCAACACTGTGCTAGGCATTTTACACACACTGTTACACTTAAACTCACCATAACCCTTATGCTGTAAACATTGTCTCTACTTTAGAGAGAAGGAAATTAAGGCTCAGAAGAATGAAGTCACCTCAGGACTGAAACCCATGTTTATCTGACCCAAAGTCTATCCATACTCTTTCCTCTGCAAAGATTTTGTGCACCTGCAAGACTCCTGTGCTCCAGGCTCTGGCCACCAGTCACGCCTCTGATTGCCTCCTGGGCAAGTCCACGTGCATTTTTATTTGTGAGCGATTAACCTCTCTCTTCTTTCCAACCACATTCTGCCCATTTTCAATTCATTAAAGAAGTAATGATAGACTCTTCTTAAACCTAACAAACCTAGGGGTTAGAAAAGCTCGAGAAAATGATTTAACAATGAAACTGGCACTATACTCAGCTATTTTAACTTCTAGGTTCATAGTTTCAGGCAATCATGCTCTGCAGCCATATAATTTTGTCCAATGTCTACATAAATGTGTATTTTCAGCTCTGGGGTACTAGGACAAGGATGTTGTTACTGGCATGCTGATCACTAAAACACTTGAGAGGAATGTACACATAAAAGTTCAAGTTACCTAAGTTTTTCCTGGGAAGAAGCCTATTCTTTGAGTGAGCTTCATGGAATACTAATTCTACTGAAATCTTCACATGTATATTTCTAAAACAGGTAAATGATATACTGGATTAAACACTATTACACACATTTATTTACTGTAGGACTTCTCAGAACCTTAAGATATCATGTTTCCCAAATGTTTGTGGCTATGGAACCTTTAATTGAAGGAAAAAATGAATATAAAATGCAAAGTAAGTGCTCAATATACAACACCTATTATTATTATGAGTAAATCTTTTGTCAATGATCCTCTCAAGAGACCAGTGTTTATTGGGACAAGTGTTATTCAGAACACACTTTGGAAAACACTGACTATGATCCCTTAAGGCAGAGATCCCCAAACCCTTCCTCTCTACTCCCCCCACCACCCGTCCCGAATTTGCAGCTGCTCCCCAGCGCTAGCATCACTGCCTCCGCTCTACCTCAGATCATCTGGCATCAGGTTCTCATAGGAACACCAGTCACTGATGCCAAAAAGTTTGGGAACCACTGCCTTAGGGGACAGATTGGCTATTCTGTCCACTAGATACCATTTAATTTATTGAAACTGCATCATCTTTTAGACCTCCCTGGAAAGGAATAAAAGCTTCGAAAAACTCAAGGACTAAGAAACTGTGGACCCATTTGCTAAATCAGACTCGGGGGAGAAAAGTAGGATTTATTATGAATAGGAGGTACTTCCCTCATTTTAGAGGAGGAATTCCTTCTTTAGAGAAATTCCTATGATGGAAGGTGCCCAAATCACAAGTTTAGACCAAGGATTCAGGGAACAAATAAATAAAAAAGATAAGAAGTGCTGTAAATTTCCAAGGTGGGATATAACGAAACCAGATTTAATTGAGCTAAGGTAAAATTATAGTTACTGTCTTAAGAATTAGTAGGTAGAGAATGAAAGAGTTTGAGTAAATATACCACAAACCCAAGGACAGAGGCTGTCAATCAAGGTGCCCTATAACTTAGCCCCTACCTATTTTTCCCATTTTAATTTTCCTCTACTCCATTTCATACATTTGTGCCTCTTCTAACCAACACAACTTCTCCATTCATACCACAGTTTTTCATTTCTGTGTTCATACTGTTGTCTTTCTCCAAAATGTCTATTCCCCCACACTGTAGTACCTCCACCTCTCCTAGCCAGTCTCCAAAATCTTCATCCTTCAAGACTTAGTTCAAATGACACTTCATTCAAGAAGCTTTCTTTCATCACTCTAGGTATATATAAACTCTCCAAAGTACTTAATCTGTATCTTATCTTGTTTTTATTTTGCTTAATTTGACAAATATTTGAGATCCTGTTATGTACCAGGATCTAAAGATTTGTGTATTTATATATTTGTGTTATCTACCCATTATGCTATCACATTTTTGACACAGGATTTTAAGTCTGATTCTTAGTAAGCTCTGATTCACAGTAACCAATACTAATGCCTTGCCCACAGTATGCATTCAACGGTGTTTGAAGGAAGGAAGGCACACGGTTAAAAAAGATGGCTGTATGTGGGCTGGAGATAGCTATAATAGCAGGTACGATTTGCTATACATAATGTAGTGATCAGAGTTTTCAGAAAGGAGATGGCCTTAGATAGAGATTTTAAAATAAAAATAGAAATTAGAAATTAAGATGGGAATATTTCAGTTAATTAAATATGGGGTTCCGAAAGGAAAGAAGAAAAAGGTAAGGTTAGAAAAATTTGAAGTCAGACTGGGAAGGTATTAAATCCCAGGCAAAAGGATCTGGCTTTGGTAGCTGAAGAGGAGTGATTAAAAGTGCTAGAGATCTCATTCCTATATAAATGGAGGCCAGAGAGACCAGAATGATAAGCAGATTGGACGGAATTAAAAATTAAAGAATCAAACCAGCCTCTATTTCCAGTTTCCTTGCTCCTGACATTTTTTTTCAATTTTTATTTTTCAAGTTTTAAGTGAATGACCATGTTATCTAAAGAACTAACCTTACATAAGCTCATTTCAGTTTGGTGAGACAATTTTTAAACATATAGGAAAATCAATCTGTTATATTTATGGATATTTATAAATTGTTACTATGTTATAAATTATAAGGAGGAAGAAGCAGGAAACCTCTGATACTCCTTCCAAGATGTTTGCTATTCCAGATCTCTGACCAAACTGTTCTAGAAAGTAAGAACCAGAAATATTTCCTTCATCTCCTTTTTGAGGCTTCTAGGTCCTCCTAGGTTTCCTACTCTTATCAGTTTGTAGTCTTAAGGCTTCAGGTTTAGTCTATTTATACATTTAAAAAGTCATCTTGACAAGAGGGACTACCTGTCACAAAGTCTGTCCACTTCACATAGCTATTCTCTGGGAAGCCTGGGACACCTGAGCTATGGAATTCCTCTTGCTGGAAGAAGGAAAAAAATCATAGACCTAGAACTTTCGCAACAGCTCCTGCTCTTACCAATTTGTCTATCCATTCTTTGGGACTAAGGAATCAACTAATCAGATCATAAATACAGTTTCTTCTGTCATCTTTCAAGATCAGACCTATACGCAGAATAGTCTGAGTGGAGTCATTTAATGAAAGGTAATCACTAACCAAAAATGTTTCCCTAATACTACCTGAAAACCACGAATTAGGGATTCATTTGAGTTAAAAACAAACAAACATGATCTTAGAAAGGATAACTGAGAAGAGACGTTGCTCTTGGGCTCTGTGTTAGGAAAACAATCTGATTAACCTAATCTACACAAAAAGAACAGCTTTTGGTTTGATCGGGGCAGGGTGGGGAGTGGGTGGGAGGAAGAATAGAGGATAGAAAATCTGTGAGGTCATTTTGGAACACAGCATATTTCCAAGGAGAAATCTAGGGAGGATTGGAGAGAACTAAACAACAGAATGAGGGCACTAGGATCCTAAAAGGTAGCCAAGCTAAGAAGTAGAAAAAGTGAGAAAAAGTCATAGCTCAGAGATTTTGGTGAATGAGCTCCAAAGGTTGACTTTACCTTGAGCTATTGCCAAGGTCCTCATTTACTCCTAGACATTCTGCCCAGCCCTCACTTTCTGTGGGGGCATCCAAAATGAGGTGGAATGTACCGAAACCCGGTAGGTAAATGTGGCCAAATGAGGCTGGGAGTGACAAATGTAGAGCTGAAGCACAGGAAGAGAAGGTTTCAAAAGTGGAGCCAAAAGAATTGGAATCCAAAATGGGATCCAATTCATTAGAATTAGAGGTGTTTGGAGACTTTTATGTTTCCTAGCATAAATTTTATTCAAATTGTTTATGCTGGAAATTCTGAGTGTGCTTGGGTCAAAGAAATACGTGATCGGCAGCCACTATTTAGAATTCACCAAGCTCCAATAAAACTGCTTCACTTGAGCTCAGAAAATGAAAACTGCAATAAGGCAAAAATTTGTCGAAACACAAACAATGAAAATTAGTTTCTCCATAAATGTTTCCAAAACATATATTACACTAATTATTTTCAAAAGTCCTTCAAGCCAAGGGTAATACATGTGTTTAGAGTGAAAACACTCAACAGTAATGGTGCTGCCTCCCCACCACCTTCATCTGCAACCACCACTGCTCATTCCTCTCTCAAGAGATGTCCAGTCCTGGTGAGAGCTTGTCCTGACAAGGCATATTATCCTCCTCTTCCCCCCACAGAGCCAGTAATGACCCTTTCAAAGTATACTAGCCCCATTTGCATCTGCTCATCTCTAGTCTCCTCCTCTCCATTTAATGGCTTCTTAATCTACTATAGGTGTGTGTGTGTGTGTGTGTGTGTGTGTGTGTACATATACATGTATAAAATTTCTAATCCTTTTCTAGACTGCATGACCAATCCCACCTTAACCCTTCCTAACTCACTCCCACTCCCCGTCTATTGATGTGCCAGTGGCAGTGGCTCTCTGGAGGTTGACCATTTACCTCTCAGACAGCTGAGCGTCCAAACTTGGTTCGATCTTTCTAATCTCACGCTATTTCAAAGAGATTTAGAAAAGTTATTTCAAGTTTCTTATTATTTACTTAGATGAAATATTGAACACTTCCATTCCAGTCTGTCCCCATGTCTCCCTCATAACAGCCTCTCCACACTGTTTAAATTAAGGCCAAAGTTAACAAAAGTTCCCTACTCCTTCCCCCACCTACCATTTCTTATTGTTTTCCTCACCTGTATAGCAACCCTAACCAACACCGTTAACTGTTGTTATAAAAATATGGTAATGGCCCCAGAATTTGAAAATTATAGTGGCACTTTCACACTCGCTAAAATCCATGCTTCTTTTTCTGCATCAATTATTCTAATATGACTCAATATCCCCATTCTTTAGTGACTGTCTCTTCAGCTTTACACATTGTAGTCTCCTCCTTACACCTGGCCAAGTCCCAGCATCATTCTTTGGCAATCATTGTAAGCCTTGTTCTAGCTGTCACCATTTGTTTCAACAAATGTTACCATACAGATAAGCTCTAACCTTGTTCTCCTGAGATTTATGGCACTTCGTTAGGCTAATAGCACCATCCAGTTACATTTATACAAGTACCTGACCTCACAAAATGTTTTCATATTCATTTTCCTCTTATCAGAGCCTCTTAACAACCCAGAGAGGTACCATTATTCTTCTCATTTTATAGATGAGGAAACCAAGATTCAGCAAGATTAGGCGACTTATTCAGAGCCAAGCAGATACTTAAATTCTACAGTCAATACCCTAACTTCTATGTTCGATCCTAACTCCTTCCCCATGCACATTTCTGAAAACGAATGTTGCTGCCCAGCAAGCCCCACACCTCTGGTGTTAAGTGTTACACGGGATGCTGCAGGCCCCGTGACAGATGCCTTGGTCCACATCAATATTTTTACTCTATTTTCCACTCGTAGCACCAGGTCTTGACACACAAACTCACCCCTCCCAATTTCCCACAGAGCTCTACTTCTCCCAAGTTAACCAAGTTCTTTTCTTCTGCTCGGATCATAGTCTTGCCCCTTCTCCAGTGATATCCACTCTGCCAGGAGAAAAGAAGAAGTCTTCCTCTCTTACTCGATGACTTACTCACTGACACTCTTTAAACTCCTAACCACAAACTCTGTATAAGTGTAAACTTATTTATGGTCTTGGATCCATGCTCTCTGTCCTTCCCCTCTCCTGCCCTGTTTGAAACTATCCATTTTACAGTGTAACCTCCTGGCCCAGAAGGCTCTATTTAGCCATCTGTGGGTACCACCCAACATAATGCTTTGCATTCAAAGACACATAAACATTGATAATTATGACCTTTTAAAAAAAATTATTCCTGTCCTTGATCTGAAATAATAATAGAAACCAGCTCCTGAAATCATTAAGAGCATTATTTACTTCACTTCGGAGTTTCTGAGCAGGAATTAGCTTAAAAGAGCTGTAAAGTGAAAGACAAGGGCACATTTGTTTACATGCAGTCCCTAAGGTATAAAATGAAATACTGAATAATTTGTTACTAGCTTTCCACCAACAACAGTCCAGCTCTACTGCATAGCAAGGTTACCCCGGGTAAGAGGATCCTAGTTACCAGCATTCTCATTACAAGGAGGAGGCAGGCCATCAGCTATTCCAATTGCACATGTGCTCTAGAAAAACAACAGATGGCTGCATATTACCTACCGGTTTATCCTTGATGGTGGGGCTTGACACACACAGGTATAGTTTCCCATCTTCTTCTAGGCAGGCATCTATCAAAGCTTGCACTGAGCTCTCCTCCTGGAACAGCAGAAAGGCATAGCCTTGGGGAGAAAAAAAAAAAGGGTAGGGGAAGAAATCAGTAAATTAAACTCAAAGTACTAATTAAAATTTTATCTCTTGTTTTACTTTGGCTTTGGCAAATTCTGACTGAAATCTAAACACTTGAAGTGAGAGATGGGGAAGTTATAGTCACTGAGACTCTCATGTGCCAGGCATTGTATTAGGCGCTCTACAAATACTACCTTGCTTTAGGCTTGCAACATGCTACAACATGGATACACCTTGAAAACATTATGCTAAGTGAAAAAAGCCTGGCACAAAATACCACATATTGTATGATTCCATATATATGGAATGTCTAGAATAGGCAAATCTATAGAGATAAAAAAAAATAGATTAGTGGTTGCCTAGGTCTGGGGTACTGGAAGGAAGAGGTACAGGGTTTCTTTTTAGGATGATGAAAGTTTTCTAAAATTGATTATGATGATGGTTGCATAACTCTGTGAACATACTGAAAACCACTGAACTATATATTTTAAATGGGTGAACTAATCAATAAGGAAATAACATCCTTAAATGATACATTAGAACAACTGGACATAATCGACATTTACAGAGGCTTTCATCCCAAAACAGCAGCTTATACATTCTTCTCTAGTGCACATGGAAAATTCTTAAGGATAGACCATATGCTGGGACACAAAACTGGCCTCAACAAATTTAAATAAGACTGAAATCATACCAAGCATATTCTCTGATCATAATGCTTTGAAACGAGATCAACTATAAAAAGAAAGTGAGAAGAACCACAAACACATGAAGAATAAACAACATGCTACTAAAGAATGACTGGGTCAGAGAAGAAAGAAAAGGAGAGATCGAGAGATACATAGAAACAAATGAGAATGAAAATATAACATATCAAAACTTTTGGGACACAGCAAAAGCAGTAATAAGAGGAAAGTTCATATCACTACAGGCTTATCTCAAGAAACAAAAACAAGCTCAAATAAACAACCTAACATCAAACTAGAAAAGGAAGAGCAAATGAGGCCTAAAGTCAGCAGAAGGAAAGAAATAATCAAAATTAGAGGAGAAATAAATGAAATTGAAAACAACAACAACAAAAAAAAATAGAAAAAAAATTAATGCAACAAAGAGCTGGTTCTTTGAGAAGATTAATCAAATTGACAAACCCCTGGCTAGACTCACTAAGGAAAAAAGAGAAAGGACACGACTAAACAAAATCAGGAATGAAAGAGAAGTTAAAACAGGTACCACTGAAATACAAAGGATCATATAAGAATACTATGAAAAATTAAATGATACCAAATTTAATAACCTAGAAGAAATGGATGAATTCTTAGAAATATACACTCTTCCTAGACTGAATCATGAAGAACTGGAAAATCTAAATAGACTGATTAGCAGTATGGAAATTGAAATATCATCGTAAACCTCCCCAAAAGTAAAAGTCCAGGACCAGAAGGCTTCACCAGTACATTCTACCAAACACTCAAAGAAGACTTAATACCTATCTTTCTCAAACTCTTCTAAAAAAATTGAAGAGGAGGCAGTACTTCTAACTCATTTTATGAAGCCAACATTACCCTGATCCCGAAAGCTGGTAAAGATAACACAAAAAAAGAAAACTACAGACCAATATATCTCATGAACACAGATGCAAAAGTCCTAAATAAGATACTAGCAAATCGAATACAACAGCACATTAAAAAGATTATACACCATGATCAAGCAGGCTTCATTCCAGGGGCACAAAGATGATTTAACACATGCAAATAGATTAACGTGATACACCACATAAACAAAAGAAAGAACAGAAATTATATGATCCTATCAACAGAAGCAAAAAAGCCTTTGACAAGATACAGCATACATTTATGATTAAAACACTTAATAAAATGGGTATAATAGGAAAGTGCCTCAACATAATAAAGCCCATGTATGACAAACCCTCAGCTAACATTATATTTAATGGTGTAAAACTGAAAATCTGCCCTCTAAGATCAGGAATGAGACAAAGCTGTCTGCTATCACCACTATTATTCAATGATATTAGAAGTCCTAGTGAGAGCCATAAGGCAAGAGAAAGAAATCAAAGGCATCCAAACAGGGAATGAAGAAGTCGAATTGTCACTTTTTGCAGACAACATGATTCTACATATAGAAAAGCCTAAAGACTCCACTAAAGCACTATTAGAAATAATAAATAAATACAGTAAAGAATCAGTATACAAAATCAATGTTCACAAAAATCCACAGTGTTCTTATACTCTAATAATGAACTTTCGGAAAAAGAAATGAAAAAAAAAATCCTTTTTTTGCAACAAAAAGAATAAAATATCTAGGAATAAACCTAATGAAACATGTGAAGGACGTATATAATGAAAACTATAAGACACTATTTAAAAAAAATTGAAGAAAACACAAAGAAATGGAAAGATATTCTGTGTTCTTGGATTGGAAGAATCGACATAGTTAAAATGATCATATTACTTAAAGCATTAAACAGATTTAATGCAATCCCCATCAAAATCCCAACAGCATTTTTTAAAGAAATAGAACAAAAAAAATCATCAGATTGGTATGGAAGTACAAAAGACCCCAAATAGCCAAAGCCATCCAGAGAAGAAAGAATGAGGCTGGAAGTATCACTCTGCCTGACTACAAAGCAACAATAATCAAAACAGCATGGCATTGGCAGCAAGACAGACACATAGACCAGTTGTACAGAATTGAGAGTCCAGAACTAAAGTCCCGTATACATGGGCAAATAATATTCAATAATGGAGCCAAAAATTTACAATGGAGAAAGAAAAGCCTCTTCAATAAATGGTGCTGGGAAAACTGGAAAGCCACATGCAAAAGAAGGAAACTAGACTGTTGTCTATCACCATACACCAAAATTAACTCAAGGACCTGAATATAAGGCCTGAAACAATAAATTGGATAGTAGAAAACATATGTACTAAACTCATGGACCTTGAGCTTAGAAAGGATTTTATGAAGTTGACCTCAAAGGCAAAGGAAGTAAAAGCAAAAATGAATGTGACTACATCAAATAAAAAGCTTCTGCACAACCAAAGAAACTGTCAACAAGGCAAAGAGGCAACCACCTGAATGGGAGAATATATTTGCGAACAATGCCCCTGTAAGGGTCTAATATCCAAAATATACAAAGAACTCACACAACTCAACAATAAACCAAACAATCCAATTAAAAAATGGGCAGAGGACCTGAACAGACACTTCTCCCAAGTAGACATACAAATGGCCAACAGACATATGAAAAGATGCTCAGCTTCACTAGCTATTAGGGAAATGCATATCAAAACCACAATGAGATACCATCTCATACCTGTTAGAATAGCTATAATCAACAGAACAAGTAATAACAAGTGTTGGAGAGGATATGGAGAAAAACAACCCCTCATACGCTGCTGGTGGGAGTGTGAATTAGTAAAACCACTATGGAAAACAGTATAGAGGTTCCTTAAAAAACTAAGAATTGAATTACCATATGACCCAGCAATCCCTCTTCTGGGTATTTTTACACCCCCCCCCGGCCCCCCCCCAAAAAAACAGAAAACATTTATATGCAAAGATATATGCATCCCGATGTTCATAGCAGCAATATTCATGGCGGCCAGGACATGGAAGCAACTGAAATGTCTTACGATAGATGATTGGATAAAGATATTGCATATATACAATGGAATATTACTCGGCCATAAGAAAAGATGAAATACTGCCATTGTGACAATATGGATGGATCCTGAGATAATCATGCTAAGCAAAATAAGTCAAGACAGCAAAAGTTGAAAACCACATGGTACCACTCATATGTGAATGTAAAACTGAAAGCAACAAACATGACAGACTCCTGGACATGGACAGTGGATTAGTGGTTACCAGAGGGAAGGTGGGGAAGGGAGAGGTAGAGAAGGGTAAAAGAGGTCAAATATTTGGTGATGGAAGGAGATCTAACTCTGGGTGGTGAACAAACGATGCAACTTATATATACAACTTACTGTTGAATGATACAGTTGAAATTTATTTGATTTTGCTAATGTCACCCCAATAATTTTTAATAATAAAAAATATAGGAAAAAATGGGTGAACTATAAGATATGTAAATTATAGCTCAATGAAAATTGTCCAAAAAAAAAAAAAAGGCCCAATAATAGGCTAGTGTGCTACTTTTAGTTACTTCTGATGATGATGCTCTGTTTTTCCAAGGATACTCCCCTGTCTCATGACAGGGTATACAATCTATAAACATGGCCACTAGCTGGAGGATTTCCATGGATACTTTGTTCCAGCTTTGTTCAGTTTAATTCAGGAAGATTTACTGAGCAACTGATGCAAGTGGGACACAATCTATGGATTATGAGAAAATTTGAGGTGAACGAGACTAGGTTCCTGCTGTCAAGAAATTACGCGGTAGAAGAAACAGACATTTAGACAATTAACTACTTGCTACAAAGCTGAGGGAGATAAGTGAAGACAAAAAGTGCCATGGGAGCCCAGGAGCAAGGACTGATTTGGGAGAATCAGCAATGATGTCAAAGAGGATAACAGACATTCAAGGGGCCAATTCTGGCTCTTGGTGCCACACTGGAATTCATGAATGGCAGCTGAGCAAAGTCCCTTTGTGAGCTAGTCTAAGCCTGAGTATTAAAGTTCCAACCTATCTACAACCCCTCTAGCTTTGCTAAGTCTCTCAGCCATCCCCTCCACTCCCAGCCCTCCTACTGACTTCAAAGGAAACCATCACCAATACAGTTTTCCTCCAGTGCATTTCATGCCAGAAAGATGTAACTGGTGGAAAAGGATAAGAACTCCCATATATTCAGAAGATTCTCATACATCGAACAAAGGTTAATCAACTGGCCTTGAAGCAAAGCTCTCCGGAATCCTGGGCGGCACGTAATAACAGTGGCAGTGGATAACGAATAATAGGTACTTTTAATTTGTTTTTAAATCCTTTTCTCCAAACTCTTCATCTATTATACAGAACATCCAAGGAAACGCAGTAGGAAGAAAAAGATCAACCACCACCCAGCACACCAAGAGTGGCTGATGCAACAGACAAAAGCCACCACACAAGCCCACAGGAATGAGTGTGTAGTTGCACGAGGGAGGCTGCCTATCTGGTTGGACCCAGAGCTGTTTTCTGGGCTTTGCTCCCAGGCCAGAGGAGTTGGAGGATTCAGCAGGTGGCCAGGCAAGAAAAATAAAACCTAATTACAAAAATACAAAAGATAATATATCATTTCTTCATATCTTCTCTCTTTTGGAAACAGTATCAAACTATCACCAAGCTCCAGGGAATCTATTAAAAATTCAGTGTTTTCATTTAATGTGAGAACATTAATTTCACTTGACAAAGAGATGAGTGGGTTCAAAGATGCAAATATCATAAAGAAAAAGTCTTAGCACATGCTCTTAAACCTGCCTCACCAGGTTAAATCCTGGTACAGATCTTCCACAAGGGGTATACAGGATCTTTTGTTCTTGGAGAGGACTCTGTCGGTGAACGCTATGCACAGGCACATCAAAAAGGCCTGGGGATGGGGCATGCTCAGAGAGTTGGTGCTTTCTCCAGCTCCTTGCCTCTGGAAGGCCACCAAGTTGAATGTACCTTTCCTGCACATCACTGTCCACCCTATGCCATCTTCCAAATCAAATCCTGTACTGGGTTCAATTCAGGATCAGGAAAAGAAGTGTGTCTCCCCATTGCAGCTGACTAGCTACCACAAATACACACAGATTTTCAGTCAGGCCTATCTCACAGTCATAAATGTCAACATTGGCAGTAGACAGTAAAAACAATTGGAGTCACAAGTAAAAGCCTGCTACAATATTATTACTGAGAAAAATATCTACAACTTATTTTCCTTTCCTAGGGAATGGCCAATAATACTTTGCCAATTTCTTCAGGATGGCTCTTTTACAACAAATCATCTCTAGTCCCTGGTCAGCAAGCTACCACTTTCAATAATGACAATATTCTCTAAGCACTACAGATAAGGTGTGTGACTCAAGTCCAACAATTTCCTTCAATTCTACTTCCTACTCCAGGCCTTCCAATCAAAACAAAATCTGCCAGAAACATCCAAACTAACCCTTGAAAACAATTTTATGATACCTTCACCTACTAAAACACCTTCTGATACCTCAAGGTCAAGCAAACGAAGATGATAATAGAAATCAGAGAATTAAAAAGAAAATCAGGAAGACTCCTTCAAACACATTTCCCTTTGATCTTTAGAAATTTAAGGTCTAAGTAAACGAAGTAGAAAAATATCCCTTCAAGAATAACAAAGTCAATGTGAGACAGAAATTAAATCAATGATTTACTAAAGGGCAAGTTCCAGATGGTACTATGTAAAGGTTCTGGACTAGGAGTCAGAAGGTCTGGAATTGGGTCTAAGTCCTAACATTTACTAGCTGAGTGGTAATAACAGCTAATAGCTAGCATTCATTGAGCATCTACTATGCACCAGGCACTATTCTAAGTGCCTTATGTGTATTAACGTGTTTCATCTTCACACATACTCTGTGAGGTAGGCACTATTTTAAATTGTTTTACAGTTAAAGAAATTGTACAGAGTGATTAAGAGACTTGTTCAAGGTCACCAAGTAGGTGGTGGAGCCATGAACTTAAATTTATTAACAAAGCTTCTGAGTCTTGGCTCTATCCTCTGTGAAATGAAGAAACTAAGTATTTGTCCTGATTATCTTACAGAGATGTAGGTTGTGAGACAATATATGTAAAGGTGATTTGTAAACCAGGATATCATGCAATTTTTCTTTTACTGCATTTTCAGTTATTTATGTGATATGTAAAGTTGTCATTTTGCATATATCTCATTATAAGAATTAGAGTTAAAATTAATAATATATACTTTCTACTTAGCATTTGCAAGCATTTGGTGAATAAAGGGCAATAATCTAGATACTAAAGAAAATAATCTTAAAGTCATTTGAATGATAGGATGACTATTACTGTAAACAAGCAATCAAGTGACTGAATATTTGCTTTCATATATCATTGGCCATTTCTACCAGGAGAATTATCAGATGTGGTATTATGTGCTGATTTTAATACATTCTTTAAATAAAAGCCTGTTATAACTATAAATTAATCTCATCAAACTGTCCCTATGATGGCAAGTTCTTCTATTAGTTTGAAAGGAATTTAAAAAACTTGGCCAAAAAATTATAAACTCTGTTCTCCCTTGCTCTGTGAGCCAGTAAGAGATAACAGGATTATAAAACTCCTCAAGCTTCAGAAATGGTGACCTTGTTTCCCAAGTACCTGAGGAGTGTGCGGGGACTTCAGAGGTGTGGTGAGCTATGGGAGGCCCTCAACTCAGAGTCGGTCGGTCTGTGGGTGGAAATATGAGCTCTGGGGAAGCAGAAGGAACTCTTGGCACTGTCATCATCACGAACCTGGGTTACAGGCAGGATGGGTGGCAGAACTGCTTGCTTTTCCACTGGTACCAAATAGACTGGGGGAGGAAGGGCAGAACAGTGAGGGATTTTTGGAGGCCTGGATTGACCAATGTACTTCTCTGGGGTAGAGAGAAACAGGAAAATATTAGAGGGGGGAGTGCTAAATTGGGATGATTCCATTTTATTTGGCTAAGGTTTTGAATGGAAAATTTAATTAAAAGAATTTTTTCCTCTTAATACCTAAGAACACGTTGAATATAACAACCTTCAAAGTATTCTTGGCTACCTTTCAAAAAGAAAGCTTCCTGAGTGCTTAAATACATAAATTTTTATGTTATAATTTTTTACACTGATCCTTAGTACAAATAACAATCACCACCAACTTCATCACCACAAACACTAGTTATTAAGTGCTTACTATATGCCATATAAAAAACGATGCTTATTGGTTTGCAGTGTATTTTTAAGTTTTATTTAGAATGAAGGCTCTTAAGGGAGTTAAAGAGCAGATTTCACTAAATTAAATAAGATTTTAATAAAATAAATGTTACCGTCGCAGTAATAATTAACTTAAGCAAGAACTGTGAATATATCCTAAAACCATTGGGTGAATTTGGGGAGGGGATACACACTAGTCACACAATCTTCAAGTATCACTTCATAGGTCAGTATTGCAATGGGAGGAAAAGGTATTTTCTTAATGGAGGAATTAGGCAGGTAACACCATAACAAAAACGATCAAACTGAACATCACCACCAACAACAAACTGACATCACTGTGCGGCTTCATCCTGTACTTCATCCTGTACATCCTTCTCAATGCAGCATACCATCTACGCAGTCTTCCTGCTAACAGTGCTTCACCTGAATCTCATTTAGAGGAAATAATCAGATAATTCCAAATTAAGTGAAATTCTATAAACATCTGGCATGGACTCTAAAAGACAAAAATCTTAGGAAACTGTCTAAATCAAGAGAGTAAAGAGATTCAACAACTAAATGTAAGGCTAGACTTTGAGTGGATCTTGGATTAAAAAAAAGAAAGAAAGTTCTATAAAACATTACTGGAACAATCTGGCTATTTCTTGTTCTCAGGAGACATGCTACAGTATTTAAGAGTGAGGGGTCTTGACATCTACAACTTACACTCAAATGATTCATCAAATAATATACATGTATATATACACATACAGACAGAAAAGAGAGAAAGTAAATGTAGCAAAATGCTAATGACGGGTGAATCTAGAGGATGGCCATATAGGTGTTCACTGTACTATTCATACAACATTTTTGTAGGTTTGAAAATTTTCAAAATAAAAAATTGTGAAAAAAAAATTAAAAACCATAAACTCTTTCTGGAGAAGAGGGTTATATACTCTCCTATTCTCTAAAGGAGGTGTAGGGTCTTTTGAAAGACCCAATAGCTCTTAAAATCAACTAATGTTCTTAGTGATTTACATGTTTCAACATCAACTTCGATGGGAAAATAATTCCAGCTAATAGAGCTGTGCTCTGAACTGCAGCAGCCTTCAAAATATGGTGGCTGACTGAGCAATGGCCAGTTTCTGATTAAGTGAGAAAAGTTCCAGAAGGAAAGATTCATGATCTGCACACAGAAAGAGAGAGAGATCTCTCTCTGCACAGAATCCGGGCTCCCTGATTTCCTATGACCTTCCTAGAGAGACCTGAAGGGCACCTCTCCAGCCAGAGCTGCCTGAGTTCAGACTTTTTTTTTTTTTTTTTGGCACAGGAAGTCTGTTCCAAACATTCTCTCTGACCTTGGCTTTCAGGTCAGAAGACTTACCTGGTTTGCCTCAGGAGTCTTTGTCTTTGGATTCAATTCAATAGAACCAAAAATATTTAAGAGGTACAAAGGCATGATACTAGGCACTGAAGCTACAAAGATGAATAAGCCAAGCAAGAACCCTGCCCTGGAAAAATTTAACCAGTAAATAAATAACTAAGAAACAACATGAAAGTGCTATGTTGGGGGTATATCCTACACAACACTGGTGAGAGACAAATGGAACACAGAGGTGTCCAAAACCAGGGAAAGCTATAGTGCAAAGGCCATATCTGAGCTGGAGGAGAATTACTTTTCTAGGAAGTAAGGACATTCCAAGTTCAGCAAAGAGCACAGGTCAAGGCATGGGAGGGTCAAAGGGCTGGCACATTTAGGAAACAATGAGTAGAGTTCAAGAGAGTGTAGGATTGAGGGCAGTGAGTGAGAAGAGATAAAGCAGCTCATCAGCCCCTGCCTGCTGCTGGAGAACACTGCAGGTTTCTAAACTGGATTCCTTATTCATTTTTCTCTTGAATGAGAATATCTGATCTCCAAGACTTAGTGAACACTTACTGTGCGCCCTAGGGAATACTGACATGATCAAATCCTTATTCTCAAGGAATATATGAGCTAGTGCAAGAAAGTCATGAAGAATAAGTATATAAAGAACTCTAATCTAGAAACAATGCATTAAGGATACTAAGAAGTATCTTTTAAAATGTATTTTTTTAAAAGTTGAACTTCATAGAAAAAAAACAGATTTTCTTTTTCAGTGAAGACATGGATAGAAAAATCTGGGAAGACTTTCCGTAGGTGGTGGCACAAGAGCCAGATATTATTTAGCACCTATTAAGCCTTAATTGTATGACATAGGTGAAAAAATGATGAACATTCCAAGGGAAGGAATTAGCCTAAGGTAAGATGTAGAGATGGTTCTGCAGGTACTGCCCAAATCCATGGATGTCTAACCATTCCCATTAGATTCAGAAATAAACATATTTCTTTGATTATACTTACCGCATAGTGCTGAGGCTCAAACACTGTGGTTCTAGCCTGCTTTATGTTTTCTATTACACTAGTAACTTTCTTTGTGGGCTTGTTACTTGGCAGGCAGGGATGGGGGAAGGTAGGAATGGACATGAAAATAAGTCTGACGGATAGAGCCACCTCAGAGTTGAAAACTGGCAATCTACTTTCTGGGTTCTTAGAAAAGTCCTGCAGTCCAGGGCAGTGACCTAGGCATTTGAGCTTAAAGTCTGTTCTTTTGGCATAACCACACATTCCCTATATAACGAGGTCCTTGTGAAATCTGCCAACCTGTTTGTTCTAGTCACAGTCAGTTCTATCAAGCTCCTGACCAAGAAAACTGAAACCAGATTACAGGTGTGGGAATAAAACTGGTCAAACTAGTCAGGCAGTTTTATTATTACCAAGCATTACATTTTCATCAAGGGGAAGGACATTAATATTACTTAGCACCTATTAAGCCTAGTACTGTGTTGGTAGATATGTGTACTGTCTCATATAATCCTTTTAATAACTCAAGTAGTATTAATTCTGAGTAGTATTAACTCAGATGAGTAAACTGAGGTTCAGAGATTAAATAATTTGCTTAATGTCATATAAGTAGTAGCTGCTAGTGACCATATCCGAGTCCACAAATACTTAGCTCTTGCCCCATTGCTTGCTGCTGTCTCTCATTCGGCATCAAACAAATGGCGAATT